>NW_024080865.1:1722990-2095967 GCF_003009895.1 Hyaena hyaena | reverse complement strand
CTCGTTTAAATTCGATGGTCAGTTACATAACCACCCTCTTCAACGCATCTTTAAAATACTTATTAAACCCCTCTCCAGACTATTTGCTTGGATTCTCCCATTCTGTTTTTTTCCCCCTTAGTATTTATTTTGAGAGGGAGAGTACTCCTGCAAGTGTGTGGGGGTGGGGGAAGAGGGAGAGCAGGAGGGTCAGAGAGAGGAGACATAAAGTCCCAAGCAGGCTCCCTGTTAAGCCAGACCAGAGCCAGATTCACGGTGGAGAACAGTATTCTCAGGACTATCATCCAGTTCCATTCCCTCACTTCAAAAAGAACTAAATCCCAAAATGCCTCGTCAACATCCTAAATTTAAGATCTAGAATTAACTATTAGTAGTAGATAATATAGCCATTAACTCAACCCACAAGAGTATTGCCAATTAAAAGGAAATTGCACCTGCTTCAAAAAAAAAAAAAAAAAAAAAAGGTAACGGTCACTGAAGCTGAGAAGAGCTCTTTGTATTCCACAAAGCTCCCAACCTTAACTGCCTCCGTGTATCTTCCAGGTACAGAACTAAATCCGTGAACAAAGATTCCTTCTCATAGCTGGAATCCTGAATAGTGTGGTGCTTCCATTACTGTCCTCGAATGGGAAATACGCAGGATGAAATGCAGGGGACGGCCGACGGCAGCTCCCACCTGCGGAGTGAGTCGGTGCAGGAAAAGCGGAGACGGGGGAAACCGCGAACCCACCACAGGCCAAAGAAAGAAAAGCACAATGTACAGATGTGTTTCTGCTGGAGGAGAAGGCCGGCGTCGATACCTGTACTGGGCAACGGTCAGTTGGGCCTCGGGCTCGGCCCCAAAGCCGGACAAATGCTGGTTTAGATAGGCCTCTAGGGACCCGGTGTCGAACTTGTGCTGGGGCAGCACTTCGATGGTGTCGGGCTCGGCGGAGGCACCGGCCTCCATGACTGCCTCTGCCGGTCGCAAAGACGCAGACTCCACAGTCCTTACGTGCTCCGGGACCTCAGGCCTGCGGAGTGCCACGCCACAGCTTGGGGGCGAGGCCCCGCCGCTCCTGCCAATCACACACGCCCCTTGGGCGCCATAACTGCGCAACACTGGCCCTTGAATCCGGTCGTTCAGGCTCTAGGCGGGTGGTGCCAGAGCACCTCTGTGTGCTCACACCTAAAATTTTCAGTTAGCCTCACAGTCGAGGCTGCTGTTCTAAAGAAGGCAAAGCCACGTTAGTCGCTCCTAAAACGAAGAGGCCTCTTGCACCTCCAAATTTCACGCACCTCCAGGCGGAAAAGACGTACTGGGTCCTGTTCAGAAATGGGCCCGTCGAGAACTTGTGCTCAGGAATCTGTTGATCCTGGGTGTTTCTCCTAACCGCCCGGCTGGAAAAGCACCATCGGAGGCCGTCAATTCTGATTGCTAAGAACCCGGCCCTGCCGCGGCCGGGCCTGTTAGGACCCGGCGAAGAAAGGAGCAAAGAGGAGCGGGTTTTTCTGAGGGGGAGCGGTGTTAGCAACACACCGGAAGCAGCAATGCGAGCGGACCGCTGGAGCGGCGGCGACGTGTCGTCTGTGCGACTGTGGGAGCACTTCCCCAGGGTTCCGGGCGAGGGAGGCGGCGGCTAGGTGCCTCCTCACGGACCCCTCGCGGGGCCTGCAGGCCTAGCAGCGTGGGGCGGCGGCGACGGCGAAGGCCGGGGCTGGGAGCGTTGGCGGCCGGCGTCCCAGCCATGGCCGGGTCTGTGGAGCGGCTGCGGCAGCGGGTGGAGGAGCTGGAGCGGGAACTGGCACAGGAGAGGAGTCGGCGGGCCGTGGGGGGCGGCGACGGAGGCGGCGGCAGGGTCCGCATCGAGAAGATGAGCCCGGAGGTGGTGGACTCGAACCCCTACAGGTGACCTGCGGCGCGGGTGGGAGGCCGGCGAGGGGGCGAGGTCGAGATCTCCGGGTAGTCAGGAGTGAGGCGCTCCCCTCCTATGCAGTCCCGCCGCCTCCCACCTCCCTCTTCTTTGGTCCTGCTCCCAAACGCTCGAGTTCAAGTCGCAGTACTGCGCGGAAGGTATTCTTCCACTTAAAAAACAAAACCCAAGCGAGTCAGCCATATGGTGCTGCTCCCCGGCCCGCGGAGGACACGCGGCTGGTTTCCTGACGCCCTTGCCTCTGCTGTTAATCTGCCTCGTTCTGCATAAAACTGATAGTAATAACTTTCAAAAGATATTAAATACAAAATCCGCTGACCATAAACTTCGAATTTCCTAAAGGCCTTTCAAATTTCAAAGTTGGGGGCGTGGTGGGAAAGCAAAATTAGCTTCGGTTTTAAAGCTTTTAGCCAGCTCGATACAGTGCAGGGGTTAAGAGGAAGGTCTCTAGGGGCGCCTGGGTGGCTCAGTCGGTTAAGCGTCCGACTTAGGCCCAGGTCATGATCTCACGGTTCGTGGGTTCGAGGCCTGTAGGGCTCTGTGCTGACAGTGTGGAGCCTGGTTGAGGAAGGTCTCTAGAAACAGATTGATGGGATTCAAATCCCAATTCTTAGTAGCTGAGCAACTATGGCAGATATTTGTGTTTAGTAGGGACCTATGGAACGAGTGAAATATTCACATAATACCTAAAACGGAAAATCCAGAAGTAACGTTAGCATGCTATTTAGAGATGTGTTAGTAAGAGTTGAAAATGAGGAAGGAGAGGAAAAGGGGAGTGGGGGCCAGAAGCTTGCAGAATTATAGCAAGCCTAGTAGAACTATTTGTAATATAGTGTAAACGAATGGGAATTTTATGTATATGGGTTTAAATATATAAAAAAACAAAACAGCAGACCAACAGTAGGTAAAGTACCTTTTAGAGTTCTTGGCATACAGTAGGTGCTTACTAAAAGTCGACATCATCCATTTTGGGCAGAGACAACTCATGTTAAACATTAAATCTGAGTGTTAAATACATATGGTAAGAAAGCATGGGAGAATGTTGAAATTTTACTTTGACCTGCTTCATCTAGACCCTTAAATTTTAAGTCAAGTGTTTTCTTTGACCTTGACTGCCCATTAGAACGTCTCAGGTGTGTTAAAAAAAATCTTGTTGCATAGGCTACACTTGGAAGGCTATTCAAGCACAGGTGGTTTTAAAGCTTCCTGGGTGATCTGGTCTCACTTCGTAAAAGCCAGCTGAAAGATTTCTTTTAAAGCATTAGTTATGATTAAGTTTGTGTTTTTCTGTGATGTTGTATGTTTACCTATATACATATTAAAAGATTTTAATTTAAAACTTTTTTTGTTTTAAGCCGCCTGATGGCATTGAAACGAATGGGAATTGTAAGCGACTATGAGGTATGATAAACCTTTCCAAGCTTTCAAAGATGATTTCAGTACATGAAAATAATTTCTCACATTTTTGATGAAAAGTTAACCAACAAATACGTAATTTTGCATTTCACAGAAAATCCGTACCTTTGCTGTAGCAATAGTAGGTGTTGGTGGAGTTGGTAGTGTGACTGCTGAAATGCTGACAAGATGTGGCATTGGTAAGGTAAAAACATTTCTCTTTGCTTGTCACGTAGGGAACCTACTCACTTATGGAGTGAATCAGGTACAAATTAGGAACTTTTCCCTCATTGCTAATAGTTTACTGATTTGTGGTGTTCTTATTCAGATTGTTCTTTCTACCCAAAGGAGTTAAGACTTAACCATACCCAGGGGTGCCTGGGTGGCTCCGTCGTTAAGTGTCTGACTCTTATTTCAGCTCAGGTCATGATCTCACAGTTCATGGGTTCGAGCTCCACATCGGGCTCCTCTCTGACGGTGTGGAGCCTGCCTGTGATTCTCTCTCTCTCTCCCTAGCACCCCCCCACCCCGCTCACGTGGGCTCCCTCCTCTCTCTCAAAAAAAAAAAAAAAAAAAAAACTCTACCCAAATGAAAGGTGATATTAATGCTAATAAAACAAGGAATATCTAAATTGTCTTCAGTAATTTTTTGTTAGAGGTAATATGTTACAATTTGGACTTAAGTGTTTCAGATACAGAGCTTTGACACGAAGGTGGTTAAATTGATAATGTGTGAAACAAAAACATCTAACAAATAATTTTTTTTAACTTTATGTATTTTGAGAGAGGGGGAGAGAGAGAAAGTGCGCGCGCGCAAGCGAGCATCCAAGCAAGGGAAGGGCAGAGAGAGAGACAGAGAATCCCAAGCAGGCCCCATGCTTTCAGCATAGAGCATAATGCGGTACTCAATCCTACAAATCATGAGATCATGAGCAGAAATCAAGAGTTGAATACTCAACTGACTGAGCCAACCAGGGACTCCTAACAAATATTATTTTTTAAATGTTTTTTATTTTTTTTTGAGAGAGAGAGAGAGAGAGAGACAGTGTGTGAGTGGGCAATGGTCAGAGAGAGAGGGAGACCTAGAAACTGAAGCAGACTCCAGATTCTGAGCTGTCAGCACAGAACCCAAAGCAGGGCTTAAACGCACCAACTACAAGATGATGACCTGAGGCAAAGTTGTATGCTCAACTGACTGAGTCACTCAGGCTCCCCTAACAAATATTTTTAAACATGCTTTATACAAGATGAACTAGAAAGCATGTAGCTTTCTTACTTTTTTTTTTACCAAAGAATAGTCACTTTTTATTATTCAGAAATATTTTTAAACATTTTAGTGGGCAGCATTGTATTAATTTTAGGTGTACAACATAGTGATTTAGCACATTACTCTTTATCATAAGTATAGTCAACAGCTGTCACCATACAACCTTATTACAATATTACTGACTATATCCCCTATGCTATACTTTTCATTTATTTCTTATTTTTTACCCAAAGAAAAATAACTTGAAAAGATAAGGGTGCCTGGGTGCCTCAGTCGGTTGAGCGTCTGACTTCAGCTCAGGTCATGATCTCACGGTTCGTGGGTTTGAGCCCCATGTCGGGCTCTGTGCTGACAGCTAGCTCAGAGCCTGGAGCCTGCTTCAGATTTTGTGTCTCCCCCTCTCTCTGACTCTCCCCTATTCATGCTGTCTCTCTCTCTCAGAAATAAACTTAAAAAAAAATTTTTTTTAAAGATATATATACACCCTGTGTTAACAACAGCTTTATTTACAATAGTCAAGATAATGGAAGCAGCCCAAGTGTCCCTACATAGATGAATGAATAAAGAAGCTGTAGGGTGTGTGAGTGTAAAATGGAATATTAGCCTTATAAAAGAATGAAATCTTGCCGTTCATAACAACATTGATGGACAAATACTATATGATTTCACTTCTATGTATAATTTAATAAAGAAAACAAACAAATCTGTTAAATACAGAAAACTGGTGGTTGCCAGAGGGGAGGTGGGTTGGGAGGCTGGGTAAGATAGGTAAGGAGTATTAAAAAAGAAAAACTTTAAGTTACAAAATAAATACCCCTCTTACACTTGGAATCGAACTGGAGAATGCTCTAGGTTGAGTCAGGCGCAGAGCAGAGCTGAGGTGGGGCTGGGTTCATGAGACCATGAACTTGAGCCAAAATCAAGAGTTGGATGCTTAACTGACAGAGCCACCCAGGTGCCCCCCATGTTCCAAATTCTTAAGAGAAAGTGGTTTCAAAGGTGACATTTATCAATATAGAAAAGGCAACACAAAAATACCAAAAAAGTTTATTTAGACATTTTAAAGTCTTTCAAGAGGTTTACAAAAGCCAGTCAGCTTTTAGCTGACATAAGAACCCTGGCAGACTGACCTAGGATAGTAGATATCCCAGAGACTGAGTTTCTAAGGTTTGAGTGTGCATCAGAATCTCTTGGAAGGCTTCTTAAAACCTAGATTGCCAGACCCAACCCTGGTGGTTTTGATTCTTGAGGTTTTGAGTGGAATTTGAATTTCAAACAAATTCCCAGGTGATTCTGATGTTCCTAGTCGGGGTAGGAGGAGGATAGACTTTAAGAACTACTAGATCCTTAGGGCACCTGGGTGGCTAGGTAAGTGTTTGACTCTTGATTTTGGGTCAAGTCATGATCTCATGGTTTTGAGATTGAGCCTTGAGTTGGGCTCCGTGTGCTGACAGTGCAGAGCTTGCTTAAGATTCTCTCACTCCATCTCTCGCTGCCCCTTCCCGGCTCATGCTGCCCTCTCTCTCTCTCTCAAATAAACTTAAAACAAAAAACATGGCTAGATCCTTGCTACTCAGGCTGGTGTCCAAATTAGTAGCATCATCATCACCTGGGAGCTTGTTAGAACTGAAGACTTCCAGACCCTTCCAGATGTGAAGACTCAGAATCTGTATTTTATTTTATTTTTTTATGTTTTATTTACTTCTGAGAGTGAGAGAGAGACCGCATGAGCAGCGGAGGGTCAGAGAGAGAAGGAAACACAGAATCTGAAACAGGCTCCAGGCTCTGAGCTAGCTCTTAGCATAGAGCCCGACACAAGGCTTGAACCCATGAACCGTGAGATCATGACCTGAGCCAAAGCTGGACACTTAACCAACTAAGCCACCCAGGTGCCCCCAGAATCTGTATTTTAACAAATCTCCAGATGATTCACACGCACATTAAACTTGAGACAGTGCGCCTGTATTTCTGAGGAGATCCAGGTAATGCTGATGGGCTGCTAGCCCAGGCCATGTTTTGAGTAGCAAGGATCTAGAACAGTAGTTATCAAATACTACTGTAATTAGAATCACCTACGAAGTTCAAAATTTTGATGTCCAAACTGGAATAGAATGAGTATCTCTGGAGATGGGACCCAGACATCAGTATTTTTTTAAGAGATGGCCAGTGTATACTCAAGTTTGGATGTACACTCAAGGATGTACATAGGTGAGTTTTAGAATTCTTTCCAGTATGTAAAATAGATAAACAAGAAGCTAATTCATGGAGTTAGGTAGGGAAGTGGAGGATTGGAGACTTAGATCCCACTTCTCACCCCTGAAAGTTTCTGGAATACTTTGTGGTGACTTGGATCATCAGATTTAGATTACCTGCTTTATTGAGGATACAGGTCTAAAAAGTGAGTGACTTATCCATGATAAGAGCTTATTAGTGACAGAGCTACAACTCAGTCTCCTATCCCCAAATCTGGGGTTTCCTGCCTGTATCTTATAAACCAGCTATGAGGCTGAAGAGTCAATTTAATACTTGGCCTGACTGAATAAATACTGTTGAATGAGCTAAATGAAACTTATTTTGGAGACTCTTAAGTCGGGTCAGAAAATTACCACAGGGGACAGAGGTGATATATTTTCTAGCAAGATACTAAGGGTTACCTAGGTGTTCTGTGGGATGTTAATTTTGTTGTTAATAAGA
This sequence comes from Hyaena hyaena, assembly GCF_003009895.1. NCBI lineage: Eukaryota > Metazoa > Chordata > Mammalia > Carnivora > Hyaenidae > Hyaena > Hyaena hyaena. The sequence continues at coordinate 2,088,698 of NW_024080865.1, read as the reverse complement.
CCCTCCCCCCCTTTTTTTTGTAATTTTAGCCATGCATAGGACAGCTGCACCACAAGCCACAGTCCCCCTTAGCCACCGCTGTAGGCCTTGCATCTGTGCTCGCCCTGTCCTCGCCTTTCCCCTCTTTTTGTTACTAAATTTAGGATGCTGAGAATTGTATTAAGAAGTCACAGAATTTTAGATTAAGAAAGAGACCTTGGATGGGGCGCCTGGGTGGCTTATTCGGTTATGCGTCCGACTTTCGCTTAGGTCATGATCTCGCGGTTCGTGGGTTCGAGCCTCGCGTCGGGCTCTGTGCTGACTGCCAGCTCAGAGCCTGGAGCCTGCTTCAGTCTGTGACTCCCTCTCTCTCTGACCCTCCCCTGCTCACGCTGTCTCTCTCTCTCTCTCTCCTAGAAATAAATAAAACATTAAAAAAAAAAATTAAAAAAAAAAAAGAAAGAGAACTTGGAAATCTTTGGATGCAACCTGTTCTTACTGATAGGAAATGGGATCTTTAAAAAGGGGAGTGTGCGTCTGTGTGTGTGTGTTTGTGAGAGAGAGAGAGAGAGAGAGAGAGAGAGAGAGAAATGCTGTCATGCCTAAATATACAGCAGGAAACAACTTCCTGTTTAGTAATTCTATTTGGAATAATGGTTTAGCTATGGGTATGGATGGTGTTATAGTCACAAAAGGAGTCATATTAACACTATAGTTTTAAGATAACAGTATTTTAAGATACAGTATTTTTAAAATCTTATTTTAAAAATCATTTATCTAATGTGTTCTTGGCCTTTAGTAAACAATCGGAATGAAATGGAATAAACATTAATTTCTCAGTGGATCATATGGAGAGGCAGTAAGTGTTATGGTTAGGGTGCAGATGCTGGATTGAGAATGCCTGAATTTGAATTGCCTTTCTGCATATATTAGCTGAGTGATGCTTTTGAGCATGTGCTGTGGTTGTCTCATTTATGAAGGGAATTAAAGTACCCATGTACTTACCTCATGTGAGCATTAAATGAGTTAATATAAGGCACTTAGTATTTTAGAGTTAGCTAGTATTATTGCTGTTAACCTGTTAAACCCATCAAATGTAAAGTCCACTAGTTTATTCTTTGTTATTTTTTTTGTTTTTTGGTATTTTTTCATCAAAATACCACTATTTTCATTTTAGTTGCTACTCTTTGACTATGACAAGGTGGAACTGGCCAATATGAATAGACTTTTCTTCCAACCTCACCAAGCAGGATTAAGTAAAGTTCAAGCAGCAGAATATACTTTGAGGTAAATGGAACAGTGATTAAAGACTATATTTAGTGACATCTTAGTTTGTATATTTTGTATAAGTTAACCTAATGCATGAATTTTTCTCTATAAAAATGCAGGTTTTACTTACATGAATTCTCTTACCTCTTGGAACTGTGTTGGCAACCTTTTTCAGTATAGTGCTAGATAGTAAACATTTTAGGCTTTGAGGGCCAACTATGAAACTACCTACCCTCAAACCATGTAGCTGTAGTGTGATGGCAGCTATAGGCAACACAAAAATGAATGAACATGGCTGTGCTCTGATAAAACTTTGTTTATGGACTCTGAAGGTTAAATTCCATGTAATTTTAGCATGTTATGAAATATTGTTCTGTTCTTTTTCTCCTGCCACCATTTAAAAATGTAAAAACCGTTCTTAGCTTGCAGGCTTCCTAAAAATAGGCCAGATTTGGCCCCAGGGCCATACTTTGCCAACCCTTATTCTAGGAAGTTTCTTTGTGGCTCCAAACATCTTGCACTGAATTAAATAAGGAACAAAGGAGTTCTTTTGTCAGGAAGGGGTACAGCTCACCTAGTTGATGAAGACTTAATTCCCAGCACACAGATGGTGGGAACATTTCTGTTATCCGGCAATCAACATAGTCCTCCTAGTGGGGCAAATGAGGTAGAAGAGGACTTTGGATTTACTTTGAATAGCCTGAATTCCATTTTTCTTACCTGTGCTAAATGATCTTTCACTTTTTCAGTTCTTTTTCCTGTTTAATATTCCTACTAATAGTTTTTATAATCATTCCCTTTTTCCCTCTTAGGAACATTAATCCAGATGTTCTTTTTGAAGTACACAACTACAATATAACCACAGTAGAAAACTTTCAACATTTCATGGATAGGATAAGGTAAAATTTTACTGTGAATGTTTTGTACAGTGTCCAGCTCAGTTAAATAAGTATTATTAGAAAATCTATTGATGTTGGGGCCCTGGGTGGCTCAGTGAGTTAAGTGTCCGACTTTGGCTCAGGTCATGATCTCCTGGTTCATGCGTTCAAGCCCTTTGTCAGGCTCTGTGCTGACAACTCAGAGCCTGGAGCCTGCTTCAGATTCTGTGTCTCCCTCTCTCTGCCCTCCCTTGCTCATGCTCTGTTTCTGTCTCTCTCTCAAAAATAAATATTAAAATTTTTTTTTAAAAAATTAAAGAATCTACTGATCAGTAGATTCAGAATCTACTGATTCAGTGAGTTGGTAGATTTGATATATATATACATATTTTTAAATAGTTTATCGATACATATTTTTGTTTTTGAATAGTTAATTTTTGTGGGTTAGTAACTCAGTAAAAAGTAAATATTGTCCAAAAAACAATAGTAACAACAATAAAAAATCAAGACCCAAAAACTCTGTTGTTATGATATAACAAGGGGTCCTCAATTATAAGTTCTGTGTTCTAGATTATATTTCTATATGAAGGTGGTTTTCTGCAGACTGTAACATCACTGAGATACTGAATTATATTCAATTCAGTGAACTGAGTGAAAAATAAAAGTCTGTGAAAGCTGATAGGGGAATGGTAACTTTTGCGAACAGACTTTATACTTCTTGTGTCTTCTGTGAGAAGCACTGTAGTGTTGATGTTATATACATATCAGTTACTCAGTACGTACTGGATCTTTAACATTACTGTGTCATAACTGCACTCAAACATTTATCAAAAGCATAAATGTGTGACTGAACAAAGTCATAATTAGAGTTTGTTTTGTGTCCTGATTTTTTCCCCCAAATAAAATTCATTTTCTTTACCTAGTAATGGTGGATTACAAGAGGGAAAACCTGTTGACCTAGTTCTTAGCTGTGTGGACAATTTTGAAGCTCGAATGACAATAAATACAGTGAGTATTCCCGTTGTATAAGATGTTACACTCATTGATTCATCTGTTTTCTTGTATAGTTGTGTATTTAAACCCTTTTATAATGTGTTTCATTAATTTTTAATGTTCTCTTAGCCTACTTTTAAAATTTATTCTAAGGTGCCTAGGCAGCTCAGTTGGTTAAGTGTCCACTCTTGATTTCAGCTAAGGTCATAATCTCACGGTTTGTAACTTTGAGCCCCACGTGAGACTCTGTGCTGACAGTGTGAGGTCTGCTTAGGATCCTCTCTTTCCCTCTCTTTCTGCCCCTCCCTTGCTTGTCCTCTCTCTTTCAAAATAAGTAAGCATTAAAAAAAGTTTTATTCTAATAGCTGTGGGACCTGTCTAGCTTTGCTAGTGTGGCTAATGTTTCAGTATCCTATTCTTTGTTATGCCAGTAGAGGAAACTATAAATAGTAGATACTTCTGATGTACAATTTTAAAAATAAATGACTGTCTTATAATGTTGTATTCTATGTTAACATTGGTTTTAATTTTTGTTACTTTATTTTTTAAGTAAAGATAAAAATGTGTATAAATTGCTTACAAACCTGTTTTCTCAGAAATAAAACAATTCTTTTGAATTGCTGTGTTTTCAACTTTTCAGAAGATATTTTGCAGTTTTTTGTTACTGAGATTATTTTAGAAAAATGAATTTTTACATTAATAAGAAATCAGTAAATTTAAATGGCTCAATTTAATGAAATATTTATTGGCTGCTTTGAATGCTGTCAGTTTACTTAAAAAAATGTTTAAAAAATTTAGAGTGGGGTTGGGGTGGGGGAGGGCAGGGGGAGTGGAGGGAGAGGGAGAGAGAATCTTAAGGCTCCATGCTCAGCATGAAGCCTGAGATGGAGCTCAGTTCCATGACCCTTGTATCATGACCTGAGCTGAGAAATCAAGAGTGGGACACTCGACCCACTGAGGCATCCAAGTGTCCCCAGTTTACTTTTTGTTTTTAAATAGAGAGTGGCAGTTGACCAGGAATTCCATTATTGATAACTTTCCTCTTTTGAAACATTTAAAAAACCATTTGGTAATCCATTTAGTTAAGCCCCAATTTTTCATGAAATAACTTTTGATAAATTACTTATTGTTTTTGTTCTAATGTTTTCATCTGTTTCTCCTAAGGCTTGTAATGAACTTGGGCAAACATGGATGGAGTCTGGGGTCAGTGAAAATGCAGTTTCTGGGCATATACAGCTCATAATTCCTGGAGAATCTGCTTGTTTTGCGGTATGCATGACTCATTTTGGCTTATTAACTAAAGTATTGAAAATGTATTTTGTATTGAAAATGTATTATAATTCAAAGAAAAAAAACTTTGAATGTGACAATACTATTCTGAGCATGTTATCTTTTTCCCTTTCATTTTGAAATATATTTTCTTTCATTCTTTTTCATGTAGTGTGCTCCCCCACTTGTAGTTGCTGCAAATATTGACGAAAAGACTCTGAAACGAGAAGGTGTTTGTGCAGCCAGTCTTCCTACCACTATGGGAGTGGTTGCTGGGATCTTGGTACAAAATGTGTTAAAGTGAGTGAGGGCTAATTTTTCTGAATAGTCTTGTTTGCTTTTGATAGAAATAGATTTCATAAATCATTTCAAATACTAAAATTACCAGCTACATATTTAGTTTTTTAAAGTACAGCTTTATGTATGGTTTTTATATATGTATAATATATTAAGTACTTTAAATTTACATGTATATTTAGTATATCTAATTTAAACATACATATTAATATACATACATCTGTGTTACTCTGTGCATTTAGAATAGGTCTTATTAAATGGTACAGTGGTACTGGTGTATTTGTTTATGAAGTATTAACCAAATGATTTAAATCTCTTTAGGTTTGACCAAAGAACGTAAACACTCTTATTTACTTAACTCTTACTAAAAATAATACGAATGTGATTGAACATTAAGAGGACAATACCTCTGAGCTCAGAAAAAAAGATACTCAGCCACCACACCATCTAAACTATAGTGAAAAAGGACAAAGGTTTCTTTGCAGCTAAGATTAATGTCAAAGAGATTTTGAATCAACTCACATTTTATTAAGAGGAGAAACCCTTTAGGTGTTTCCTTCCTCAGGCCATTTTTTTCTTACTTTACAATTTTAAAAAGCTTAGTTAGTTTCCAAACCTTCCAGTATAATAAGAACAAACTGCACACGATATAGGGAGGTACCCTAATATCAGAAGTGTCAGCTACCAGCAAAGAAATTGTAAAAAGCATACCTAAGAACTCTAAAGGCAAGGGTCTAGGGCTATTTTATATAAGAGCAATAATAGCCTATAAAAACTTCAGTAGGCCCTATCCAAACAAAATATTTTAGAGTATGTTACAAAAAGGGAGGGGGAAAAATCATGGCTATAAACTATTCTTTTAAGGATGTGTCCTATTTAGCCATCCCCCTATGGATGGACATTTAAGCTACTTAGATTTTTTTTTGATGGTATTAACAAGGCTGCAAAAAACCAAAAATGCTGCAAACAGCATCTTACATATATCTGTAAGTTAGATTTTTGTAGATACGAATTTTTAGAAGTGGAATTTCTGAGTTTATGCAGTATTTATTTTGACAGATATTACTAAATTTCTCCTTCAGAAGGATGTACATTTCTATCACAGGGTAGGAATACCTGCTTCACCCATACCAGTTCATAACATTGGGTATCATCAAACTTTTTATTTATTTTTAAAAATTTATTTATTTTTTTAATGTCTTTATTTTGAGAGACAGAGAGTGAGCAAGGGAGGGACAGAGAGAGAGAGGGAGACACAGAATCCGAAGCAGGCTCCAGGCTCTGAGCTGTAAGCACAGAGCCTGATGCAGGGCTCGAACCCATGGACTGTGAGATCATGACCTGAGCCGAAGTCGGATGCTTAACCAACTGAGCCACCCAGGCGCCCCTCATCAGACATTTTAATCTTTGTCAAATGATAGGTAAAATATGGGTATTTTAATTTTCAGGTATTCATGAAAAGGGGTGAGCACTTAAGAGTTTTCTATGAATTGTCTGCTTCAGATCATTGACTCAGTTTTTTGTCTTGTGCACTCAGTGCAAATGTTTTTCCTGTTGTTTATATTTTGTATGTGATTTTTCCTCTCTTTATGAGCTTCTAAAAGGAATCAGATTAGGACAGTTAGGGAACACGAGAGCTTTAGGGCATATTGGAAATGTTCTGTATTTTGATCTGGTAGTGATTACATGGGTCAGGATTTTCGGAAAATTTCATTGAGCTGTACATTTAAGATTGTAAATTGCATACTAAGATATATATATATATACGTATATATATGTATATATAAAAGTTTTAAAAAGTAGTTAGATTTAGTACCAATCTCAGGGATTCTTCTCCACCTTTTAATCTGACAACAGTACTTTAAGTACTATTGCTTATTACAAAAATTATTATGTACTTCAAGGTCATTTTTTTAAAAATTTAGTTCTTTTATGTTTTATTTATCTAAGTGTACTTTGATTTGTTTTTCTAGGTTTCTGTTAAATTTTGGTACTGTTAGTTTTTACCTTGGATATAATGCAATGCAGGATTTTTTCCCTACTATGTCCATGAAGCCAAATCCTCAATGTGATGACAGAAATTGCAGGAAGCAACAGGAAGAATACAAGGTATACATCAATCCATCAGAATGTACGAGAGGTCATACTGTTTGGACAATAAGTTAAAACAATTACTTAGATTTGAAAAATAAGAAAAATGGATTCTAGATTTTTATTTATTGTATCTCTAGGGGGTAAATGTTAGTAAAAAATTAAATTCACTTTGCTACAAAAGTGAAACAGTTTGTTTGAAATCCTTTTCTGCTTTTGGTAAAATAAAAAGCCTGTCTGCATTTTTGATTAATGCTTTAGAGGCCTGAGAATGAGTAAGAATACTTTGATACTGTTTGATTTCTACAGAAAAAGGTAGCAGCACTGCCCAAACAGGAGGTTGTTCAAGAGGAGGAAGAGATAATACATGAAGACAATGAGTGGGGTAGGAATTCTTTCATATATTGAAATGGCAGCGTGAAACAAAATCTCTTATGGGAGGGAATATCATTATAATTAAATTATCCAAACTCTGAATAATTAAATTTCCTTGAAAACTCTTGTAATATCACATTTAACTCTATAGGTATTGAGTTGGTGTCTGAGATTTCAGAAGAGGAACTGAAAAATTCTTCAGGTCCAGTTCCTGATTTACCTGAAGGAATTACAGTGGCCTATACAATTCCTGAAAAGGTACATTTAAAACCTGACTTACCATAAGTAAATGTCAGAGAAGAGGAAATGTCTACTTACCTTCTTTCATCTTTATCCTATTTTATAATGCCAATGCAGTATTTCCTAATTTGGATATTTTATGCTATCAGAGTTAAGGCATGTGAGAGAGGTATTCAGTGTTAATGTGGAAATATGCAGTACATTTTCAGCTGTTTGAAACACAGACCTAAAATAGTGTTGTTGACTTGTTAATGGAGCAAGTAAAGTCGATTTTGATTAAATGAAGATACCATTTTTTATACTGAGTTTTAGCCATAATACCATTTAAAAATACCACTTCAGTAGAGATCTTAGTAATGTTGAAATTACTGCCTTTTAAGTCAAAATATTGGTGGGGAAAGTAAAAAACTGTCTCTCCTAAAAATGAGAAGGTATATTTATTAAAGTTTACTTTATAAACTAGTTGAACATAATTAAAACTTAGTGATTATATACCCCTAAGCATCAAGACTTTTAGACAGTTATTTTTTCCACTATGTTTCCCTCATTTGATAGCAAGAAGATTCTGTAGCTGAGGTAACTGTGGAAGATTCTGGTGAAAGCTTGGAAGACCTCATGGCCAAGATGAAGAATATGTAGATAACGGACTAACCTATATTTTATTTCCTGAGTTTAATCCAATTTCCTTGGAATTAAAAAAATAATTTAAAAACTGATAAAGCTTAGGGCAACATTAATTGATACGTAATCTTTACAGAATTGTTGTACTTGTTCAAAGTACTGTATTGCTTATCAGTTTCTCCCTTCAATGAAATCAGTAACTCTCCTAAAACTCATGTTTCATTTCAGTTACTAAAACTTAGCCACTGAAATGTTTCGGCCTTTTTGGAGGGTGGGAAGAAAGGACCAATAATATGCTATATTTCTTTTCTTTGCATGAATTCTTTGTGGTCTGTTGTCTGAGGTCATGGACAATAAAGTAGTATGTGCTTCTCAAATACAGGAAAAGGGCAGGAGGTACAACAGTGGTTAGAGTTAGCAGGCATCCCCTCATTGTGTTTAGAATCACTCCCTACAAGAAAACTATCTACTATTATTAACTTGGCCAACAGTGAAATTAAAATAACCTATAAAATAAAAATATCCTCTCAAATGTTATCTGATGAACTACAAACTGAAATGTATTGAGAAAGTATTGGGTAAGTTTGTAAACCTGTAAGTTATATATTAAAAACAAGACAAAGGCAAACAAAAGGAAACTTTCTTCACAGATAAACAAATGAAATATACTTTCAGGAAGTGCAAGTTATTATATTTCTGTACTGACCAAGGAAAAGAAATCATAGCATCTGTGGGACATCTATATCTGGAGTCACTGTACTTTATTTTGAGGAGCAAGGAACAAATTTAGGCTAAGATCATCTATATTATACCCATGATAGGGGCTACCTTCAGAATATTTAAATTTGATTCTCTAGGTAATTAGGTAGTTATCCTATATTGTGGGCATAAAAGAGACGTAAGTTACCTCTGTAATGACTGAGGTGTTATTTATTCATTGGGAGAGAATCAGTTGCCCTGATTATGACCACCAAATTATAATTTGATAAACTTGTTTTCTCTGGAGTTGCAAACAAATAATGAAAGTTTAAAGAGCCTTGGATAAATCCCAATGGTTTGGAGACCAATAAAAAAAACTCTGCATGGGTAACCATTATCAGTAGGATGTTACTATGCTATGCTAATCTTCTATTTTGATGATTTTTTGCTTTGAACATAGTAATATCTAGCTTTATTTCTAGGGAAGAACTGTTAGTACAAGATGAAAAATGCAGTCTTCCCTTGTAAAATAAAGTTCTAAAAACTGATTTCAGAAAGTTCCAAAAATCAGATATGGTCAGTATATTTGTTTTGAGATTCTAGAATCATACAGTGATTCTTATGTTTTAGAGTGAGGTTAGGAAAGTAGGATTGTTCTAGCTTTTGAAACTTATTTATGTTGGCTTGGTAGGTCATTTGCAATTAAAAAAAAATCAGTGAATTCATCTGTAAAATATTTTTTTCTAGTTACTCAAGATATTTAGAATTTCAAAAAAGAAACATAGCCTTTCAAAAATAATCCCATTCCTTTGGGACCCCTGGTAAAGATCTGCTTATAATTTAAAAATTATATAGTTTGATAAAGTATAATAGTTAGAATGTACCTTTGTTCTTTTAACATGGGATTTCACACTGCTGGTGTTTTTTACTGCATCAAATCTTAGATCTAAGTTATATAATTTTTTGTCTAATATATTTCATTAACAAATAATTATGGATTATTTACCAGAAAAAACTCTGCTAAGGTATCTTTTGCTACCTGGATTGCTCCTTGGACAATCTGTTTGCCATGAAAACTTACAGGAGCTGATAACAAGAAATTAATCAACACTGAGTTTTACATTACTAAATAAAACCAGTGCTTGACCAGATTTCTAAAAACTATTGTTTCTAGAAATATGAAAGGAGGAAACACACTTCCAAATTTGCCTTAGCACAGAAGCTTTATAGTAAAACAATTATGCTCAACTCCCTTCCCTATTGTTAATGGGAAGTTAATTTATGTACTGCTTAAATGTTTTATTTAGTAAAAAAAAAAAAAAACAAAACGTATTATGGGTTTCCTCGCATAGAAATACTACTTGAATACCTACAGCCACAACAACACAAAAAGGTACTAATCGTATAAGAATATTAAGGAAGATTTAACTACCCCAATCACATTTTCCTCCATATTTCTTTCTGTAAAGTATTAGGGAAACCATTTTCACTAATCAATTAACCAACTGATTATCCCAGGTGCCTCAAGATAATCAAATTTTAAACTCTTAACAGCTTCATTCTGAAATCAGTAGTATATGGTAATTTGTCAGTTTAATTAAGATGTATTTTGGTCATGTTTTATCTTTTTTCTTTTTGAACTTCTCACAAAATGTGGAAGAAGGAGGTTCATTTTGTAAGATCTTGCCTAATTTCTTCTAAGTCACAGCTATAGTGCCTTAGAATCAGACCATTGATTCTCAAACTTAGGTGCATATGAATATCTGGGGATCTAGCCAACTGCAGATTTTGATTCAGTCGGTCTGAGGAGAGGCTCTGGAGTCTTAATTTTTCATCAGCTCCCAGCTAGTACTGATCATCCTGGTTCATGGACCACCCTGTGTATAGCCAAGCCTTACAGACCACTAACCAAAACCTTATAAAGTCACCAAAACTCAATTTGGTACAGACTGGAGTGAGAAAACTTGAAATTTCACTTTTATTTTTAAATTTCCCTTTAAAAAAGTTTTATTTTGAGAGAGTCCCAAGCAGGCTCTGCAGTGTCAGTGCATGGACCCGATGTGGGCTCGAACTCATGAACCAATGAGATCAGGACCTCAGCTGAAATCAAGAGTCAGACGCTCAACCAACTGAGCCACCCAGGCACCTTGCACTTTTATTTTAGAACAGTGAAGTATGGATATTACGTCTTTCACCTCTATAATTAACATGTTGGAATCTTACAAGTATTAAAATTAAAGATTTTATTATATATAAATACATAAATGGTTTTAATCAAAATGTGGCAACATTTATAAAACCTGTAAAACATTTTTTTTTTCTATATAGAACAGACTAATCTGAGTTTGAGTAAATGAAGAGATCAATTTAGGCCATTTAAAAAAGAAGAGACTGTCATGTCTCTATCTTGGGGAAGGTCAAAGAATGCTAAGTGCTTGACTGTTACTGCACTAATGACTTCAAATTATGCAGGTACATCTAACACAGCAGAACAGTGTAGACAGCATGGACAACAGAGGGCTTGGCCCAGTCTGCTCATGAATAAGGCAGAATTTTTAGAAAGGTAGCAGAGACAACTACTACTAGTTCATTTTACAAAAGACAATTGAAACCTTTGATAAACATTATCCCTTTATTCTTTGAAACTTCTTTGAGGTAGAGAATTGGGCCAGGCTACAGCTGAAAAGCATGACCAGGAATGGTGAGGCCAAAAGCAGCTCTGAGAAATCAAAGAATCATGGACTTGAACTCCTTGTCTTTACTGCTCTGCCAGCTCTTGTTGAACAGACCAATCCACTCATCATGATCAATTCTTCATGTCATTTTAGGATTCTAATGTGTCCACATCCATTGGTCCCATACAATAGGAAAGTTAATTATTTTAAACTAACACACAATCATGACTCCAATGTAGTCCAATGCAATTTCATCCAAGTATCAGTTAAATCACACAAAGTAAAAATAAATTCTTTATGTTTGAAATTCTAATGTTCCAAATGTTTCTTAATTATTTTGTCCTAAAGTGCATTTGCAATGAATTTTAATTGCCATTACCTCGGTCCCTGAAAACATTAGGAGAATGGGTTGTTTGTAAGCTAAATGTGTCTCCACTTGATGAATGTCGGGAAGGAGCTTTTCCACCCAAAAGTGATGTTTCTGCTTCTTTTATTTCCATGGCCCTTTTGTATAGTTCAGCAGCTTTTTCAAAATCCCCTTCTTCATAGCTTTGTGAGAAAAAAATGTTAAAATGAGAATATAACCTCTTAACAACTTGAAATGACCTTATATGATACAGAATAACAAGTTGTGAATATGACCTTATAGGATACAGAGTAAAAAGTTTCCTCATTCCCCCTTTCTATTTATTTCCAGTGTATGCACTCAGGCCGACCAGTAAAATAGAATACTCAAACTCTCTATCTGAACTGCTGAAGTATATCTCAGTGCCTCATACAGACACCATTAAGACCATGTTGTAATGGATGCATTGATATTGCTAAGGGAAGTCTCTGCATCCTGAGATACACAAACAGAAAAAGCAAAACCATCACGCACTTAATGGTAAATTAGTTTTGATGACAGCAAATTGGCCATATTATCCCCAGAGTCTGTTAGCTTTGAATGTAAACCATCTTTTACCACTTACCTGATAACATTCCTCTACAACATAGATTAGGCAGCCTTCATTTCACTTCTGGGTACTGCTTTAGTTTAGTATCTTGAAGTAAATCAACCCAAAACAGTCCCTTCACCCCCTCAAGGCCAAGAAAAAACAATCGGCACTAAATATTCTGTATTGTTCTGTGATAAATCAAATTAAAGGTGTTCTAAAAATGGAGTTTGGCTGTTATCAGGAAACTGAAAATATTCTTACCTAAGCACAGCTAAATTCTTTAATGTTTCTCCAACTCGAGGATGCATCCGACCCAGGCTGTCTTCATAAATCTTTAATGCTCTTTCATATAATGGCAAGGCTTCAGTATGTTTTTTCTTAGTAAAAAAAGTAACAACATTCACTTGAATACATGGAATTGCTGAAATTACTATTAACATACTCTAGACTAAGCTGATGTACTTGGGTAAGTACCTCTAAAAAGGTTAAGAATCTCCTACAGAATGTGGATAAAATTGATTTATTTATCAAACATAATGGTAGAAGCAGTATAACAGAAAGTCAGAAACCTAAGTTTTAGACCTGGCTTGGTGACCACTGACCTTAATCCAAAAATTAAGCAAAACCTGTTTCTTTATTGCCCTGTGGGTACAACACCTGCTTTTCACCTATCATAGGCAAATGCCACAGCTTAGAGACAGTATTAGATACAGAGATGTACAGAATCTCCAGAATTTAAAACTAAGTTTATGCAATGAACTAAACACTCAGTAGGTGTTTTACACTAAGAGGAAGGGACCATTTTACAAATACAACTTCAATAATTTCCTAAGTACTAAAGAAAGCATTAGTAATCTTTTTTTAAGTTTGTTTATTTTGACAAAGAGTGCATGAGTGGGAGGGGTCAGAGAGAGATGGAGAGAGATATACTCCAAGCAGGCTTCTCACTGTAAGCACAGAGCCCAACATAGGGCTTGAACTCACAAATTCTGAGATCATGACCTCAGCTGAAATCAAGAGTCAGACGTTTAATCAACTGAGCCACCCAGAGGCCCCTGAAGGAAGCATTAGCAATCTTAAATTCTTTAGTTACTGCTACTATGTTACATCTGATTCATATTTACCTATATTTCATACCTTAAAACCATAAAGAGAATATGTAGGAACTTACCATCTGGCTATAGAGAACAGCTAAGTTCACCAGGGCAGTAGCTACACTAGGGTGCTTTGGGCCAAAAGATTTCTGCCGGATTTCAACAGCTAGCTCATACAAAGGTACAGCTTTGTCAAGTTTGCCCTAAAAAACAAAAGTGAAATCTCACAAAGCTATTAAAACAATAAATACTATCTGAGCAGAGCTTTTCCCACAAATAAAATGTTCTATTAAGTAATTTAGAGGAAGAATTTCAGAAGCATTTTCTCCCGCTTTAATGGTTAACTGATATCGAATGGAGTATGTAAGTAAAGCTACATTGAATATAAAAACATTTTCTTTGACAATTCAGAAAGCCCTTTTATGAAGATCACCCATTATAACTAAGTTCCCGGTGAAGTAAAAATATGCCAGTAAAACATGTTCACTACTGTATATAATTTATTTCAAAATAAAATCTCATTTCCCACCAAACCCCTTCCAGGTTTTCCTAATTGTTTCTTTTTCACTTGAAAGTTGGGCAGAAATAGCAATAATGCATCATCATTGTACTAAATCATCAACTTCAGTGCCAGGTTGACCAGCAAGGGTCCCACAAGGTCTGAAGGCCTTGTCTACACAGCTCTGTAACTGCACTAAATGAATTGGAAGCGGACCTCTTTGGCTTTTTTTTTTTTTTTTTTTTGAGAGCAGCTACAAAAATTCCAAACATATCAGGCTAGACTCCTGTGCCAAAGAATGGCTACATTTCATTGTAGGCAAAGAAAAGAAACTGAAATTTAAGTGCTCATTTTAATCACCTATAAAGATTCCTCCTGCTGATAACTGGGTGATTTGTTATGTTTATGGCTGCTTAACACAGGAAACTTAATCATGGTTGAATTTTTTTTTTCAATGTTTTATTTATTTCTAGGAGAGAGAGAGAGAGAGACAGTGTGAGCAGGGGAGGGTCAGAGAGAGAGGGAGTCACAGACTGAAACAGGCTCCAGGCTCTGAGCTAGCAGTCAGCACAGAGCCCGACGCGGGGCTCGAACCCACGAACCGCGAGATCATGACCTAAGCGAAAGTCGGACGCTTAACCGACTAAGCCACCCAGGCGCCCCATGTTGAATTTTAGAACTTCTGAAATATAAGTTCCGATTAGAATGCTGATAAATGCATTTGTATTTGGAATGTATTTTAACAAAACCAGACCAGTATCTTAATTAAGTTGATATAATATTTTTTAATGTTCTACTCAGCTCTTTGTTAAAAATTTTGATCATTATGATCGAAAGGCTCAGAGAAAATAATCTATCCATCAGAAGAGAAATTATTTTGCTGACAGTAATTATGGCTTAATTGGTATATAATAAAACACATGTAAGCATGCCAAGGATTACTTACCATTTTCTTATACAAAATTGCAAGATGCTTCACTGTATAGGCCAAAGAAGGGTGATCAGGAGCTAATGCTCGTCTCCGAATGTCTAAAGCTCTTTCATAAAGTTCTTCTGCTTTATCATACTGTTTCTTTTCATTGCACAGAGCTGCCAGATTATTTAAAGACTGGGCACAGTCTGGGTGATCTGGTCCTAGAACTCGCTCTCTCATTTCTAAGGACCGCTTCAGAAACTGGTCAGCTGTTCTATGAACAAAATCCCAAAATGGTTTAAATAATGTATTCGCTAGAAGAAAGAATCCTTAGCCCTAAGTTAGCTGGAGAACTAAAACATTTTTATTCTTAAATCTAAGACAGTTAATAAAAAGGATTTGGCTTAAAGTCCTCTCCCTGTTTTTTACCTCTCATCCCTTCTTGCCCTTTTCCAAAAATTAAAAATTATTTCCTGATAGTGTGAGGGCCTAAAGTATCTGGATGATTGCCTCAGTTCTCCACCTGACTTCTAAAAAACAAACACATAAATATTTTCCAAGACAAATTTCTGATACCTTTAAAACTATTAGACCTAACTCAAAAGATTTTTGTATTCACTCTTTCTTTTGACGTTAGTACTAAAATTTTAATTGAAGAACCCTTTCTGAAAGGGGCTAAGTATTTGTTACATTTTCCCAATATCTAAAGTATCAAATTGGTTTCAGTTTTCTGAAATCCAAGTTAGTCCAAAAACACTTCTTTTTCAGAATAAATATTAATGCCTTTTTGAGTGTTTTAAGTACAAATAAACTGAGGACCCAAACTAGCAGCCTTCTACATACTATTCTTTATTCTCCTTTTGTGCCAACTTTCTTTTGTAAAGTCTCACATACAATACTGACACAAAAACACTTTTCATAAACATAAAACAAAGTAGGGATGCTACAGAATAACTTTTCAGTTACTAAAGAAACAAAGTAATTTTGCCATGGTCTTTGTTAAATATGGCTATATTCAGAGCATACCATACACAAAATCTGGCATGGTTTCTATCAACTTATTCTAGCTTGACACGATAGAAACGTAAACCAGCTTTGCATCTAAGAGACAAAATGGACACTTGTTTTCATAATTAACATCATGGTACTCACTCCAGGTTATTCTGAAGATAGTAGAGAACGCCTAGTTCATTGAGGGTCCGAGCATTGTCAGGTGTGTCCTTACCTAACGTGAGCTCCTCTAATTGTAGGGCTCGTCTACGTAAAAGAGCGAATCCATACTGAAGCAAACACAAATTTATAATCATTACTAGGTAAGTGCAGTCTTTGATTCTGAAACACTATACTGGAGTTCTAAGAAATCCTGGCTCCTTTCATTCCCTTTAAAGTAGATTACAATGATTTTAAGTATCACACTGAATCCAATGATTATTGAAAATGCAAATACTTCCACATGGCATCACATCTTAAAATTCATTAAAAGTACTACTTTGTGAAAGTGATGATGAGATATTTTAGCAAAGTGAACTGAGTCCCAAGTGCTTCAAAAAGATCAGGATACAAAATTAGCCTGCAGATATTTACCAATCCCGCTGCTAAACTCTTAAACATCAGGTACTTAAACTGCATATAGCACTTGCAAGTAGTAGACAAATCCTGGAGATCAAATGCACAGTATAGTGAATATAGACAATAATACTGTATTATATCATCAAACTTGCTAAGAGATTAGATCTTAATTATTCCTACCACAAAAAAGAAATGATTATGATCGGATAGAGTTGCTATCACTACATAGCAATAATAATGCAATATATAATGTATCAAATTAACATGTACAACCTCAAATTTACAGTGTTATATGTCAAATATATTTAATTTAAAAATGTACATAGTATTTGGGGCGCCTGGGTGGCTTAGTCGGTTAAGCGTCCGACTTTCGCCTAGGTCATGATCTCACGGTTCGTGGGTTCGAGCCCCGCGTCGGGCTCTGTGCTGACTGCCAGCTCAGAGCCTGGAGCCTGTTTCAGAGTCTGTGACTGCCTCTCTCTCTGACCCTCCCCTGCTCATGCTGTCTCTCTCTCTCCTTCTCTCCTAGAAATAAATAAAACATTTAAAATAATTTAAAAAAAATGTACATAGTATTTGAAGTTAAAATAAACAGGCTATATTTAGATTTATCAGCAGCTTAGAAAAATGAAAATAGTTTTTTCTGTCTGTGCTCAAGGATAAGAATTTCTCTGCATTTGCATATAGCATAATATAGTAAAAGTGTTATTTGCTTTTCCTTTAAAGAAAAGAATTGAAGCAGCTTTTAAGTCCGTCTTCCAAAGTCTAACTTTCAAATGAACTTTATAGTTCTCTTTTTAAGAAAAGTAAAAAAAAAATTACTTTCAATGTTTATTGAGATATAATTGTCATAAAATATTGTGTGAGTTTAAGGTATACAACATGATAATTTGACATATGTATATACTGCAAAATACCATAATATATAGTGTCACTTTTTAAAAAAAATTTGAGAGAGAGCACAAGCAGGGGAGGGGCAGAGAGAGAAGGGTACAGAAGATCTGAAGTGGGCTCTGCATTGACAGTAATGAGCCCAATGTGGGGGCTCGAACTCATGAATTTTGAGATCATGATCTGAGCCGAAGTCAGACACTCAATGTATTGAGCCACCAGGTGCCCCTAGTTCCATTTTTTAAGTCTAAGTTGTACTTCTCAGTAACACTAATACTTAAGCAGGTATTATATATAGATAAGAAAATGTTAATCAGTACTTTTATAGAAGTCACTTTAATATCTAAAATTCTTAAATAGGTGAGGTGTGTACATCTATATTATGATACTCAGACATGCTCTTTTCCTCTGCTTCAAAGCACAACACAAAAGAAATCTCTCATTACCGAGTTGCCTTTTCTCCTTGTAGCTTTCTGACGAATTTTAAAGGACTTTTTCCTAAAATGTTCAGCTTGTTCATATCTTTAAAAAAAATAATAAAGTCAAACAAAAGAAACATGTCCAATTTATCACATTTCAGGCAAATGAAAGCATTCCTTACTTAGTGTAAAGTTTTTTCTGGCTCTTAAATACAGCATGATTTCTAAAGATCATAGTCACGTGTGCTAAAAATCTTTCACAAAAAACTTCATAGAACAAAATCTACCAAAACAAACCTAGTCCTCCAAGTAGCTGACTTTTAATAGATTTTTAACAGACTCAACTCACTTCAAATCTCTTAAAGGATGACCTAACTAAATGAAAATCTAAAATTTTAGTTTGCTCTACCACCTTCTTCTGTATGTGCTAATTTCTGGTCAAATATAAATGTGAAATTCACACGAAAAATGTGTGAAGCAATACTTCTAGAAATTAAAAGAGAAAATTCCAATATGTATCATTTACGATGGTGCAAAGAAAATGATTTCTGATAGAGGAAAAGATGCCATTAAGTGGGTGCCTAGTAGATATGAGACTTTTTATTACCCCAGGGACTGGTAAATTTTTTCTGTAAAGGGCTAGATAGTAAATATTTTAGGTTTTGTGTGCCACGTGGTCTCTGTTAAAACTATGAAAATCCGTTACTGAATCATAGAAGCAGCCATAGATAATATATAAATGAAAAAAATGTGACTATGTTCCAATACAAGCTTATTTAAAAAACAAGTGGCCTTCTGGATTTGGCCTGTGGGCAATGGTTTGCTGCCCCGTATTACTAACGCACTTCATATTACAAAGCCAGTCAATGGAGGGGCCCAGATTTAAATCTGACTCTATGATTCCAAAGTCCATGCTCTATCCTCCACGCATCTTCAAACAGAGATGAATCTTGTAGTGCTAGTTTTCTGTTTACACCACAAACACCCGAGACTGAGAATAATATTTGAACATGGCAGTTTCAAAAGAATACAGGATAAGGAAAAGTACATGGCCATAAAACCAAGCTTCCCACATAAGTACATTAAGAACTGTGACTCCCCATCATAAAACCAGAGGATTACTGATCTGAATCTTACTTATTTTGTTTCTGGTACAAAGTTGCAAGTGCCTCAAGTTCTCGAGCAATATGTGGATGCTCTGCGCCGTAAGCATTTTCTGCGATTTCTAATGCTTGCTTATACAACTGCTCTGCATTGCCGAACTTCTTCCACTGCACGTACACACTCGCTAGTTGGTGGAGGGACTGAGCCACTCTTGGGTGATCTGGATCTAAAGCTGTTTCTCGAATTTCTAGAGACCTCTGCAAAGGTACCACAGCCTAGGGAAAAAAAGGTTCAAGGCCAGTTAAAGGGAGTGAAACACTGTTATGAGCACACAGGAAAAAGCCACACTGTTGCTGACTCCCTGCTGAGCATACCTGACTGAGGAGGCCCAGATCCCTGAGAAATCGCCCCAGGGTTTCATAAAGATCAGCCAGGCAAATCATATTCTCCTCGCCTTCACAGTTTTTCTCATGCTGCTTCAATGAATCAAAGTACTCTGCTGCCATTGCGCTTTTGTCTTTGCCAACAAACTGCCAGTAACTCAGCAACTCAGCAAAGTGCCCTCTGTTTCAAAAAAAAAAAAAAAAAACTAATTTAATGAAACACAAACTTTAAAACCCACTGTTGAGTCAAAGTGCCAGAATTCATATAAGCTTCTGACACTTTCAAGTGTAGTGTAGAGAGACGGAAGACTGAGGACTCGGACCTGCTGAGGCCACTGTTTCCTAGATGTGTGATGGCGAGCAGTTTGTCTGGCCTCTGTTACCTAATCATCCTTATCTGCAGAAAGGGGATCACCAATACTACCTGCCTCAGGTGTTACTACAAGAAGATTACAGCACACAGCAAGTACACCAGAGTGTTGGCTGTTATCATTAATATCATTATGGCTACTCACCAATGGAAATCTACCAGAATCCTTTGTAGACATTTCATGATATGGAGTCAACTGCTGAATTCACTCAGATCATGATTTTAAATGATGGATATTAGAACAGAAGAAACTAATGAAACAAATGCAACTGTCAGAATAGAAATATAAAAGTAAGCATATTCATCTGGAGATGACATTAGGAGGATGGGAGAGCCGTCAAACTAAAGAGTTAATCTGATTTCAAAGCAAACATGAAAAGTTGGAATGGAGAGCAGAAATAATTTAGGAGGTATAACAAAGAAATTTGAAAAATTCACTTAGGAGCAAAACAATTTATGGAGCTATGTTCTAAGAAATGTCTGACTAGAGGTCAGAAGCTTGATCGAGAAAAGATGGTTTGGCCACTGGCAAATTCAAACACAACCAGAAGAGTCAAACAATACAATTTCTGAAAAATGGTAATTCTTTCTTTAAATTTAACACCAGTTGGATTTTGTGGAGAGCCCGCCAGAATCTGGTCTGAAGGCTCTGCTTTGAGATACCTGAAGGCTCTGAAATGCAGACATCATGAATCGCCTCCCTGGGCGGTTTGGATTTAAACCTGCTTAACTCCAAGAGTAAGATAGAAAGCTATGTCAAGATCGTTTCAGTTCTGATTTTTTGAAAACAGCAATATTCTTTTCTACTTTGCCTCTTGGGAAAAGATCTCATAGCAATTTGCAAAGTGTCTTAAAATTTCTCTTAGTTTTTTTTTTTTTTTTCCTCCAGGTACCACTGAACCTGGACTAGTTTTTACATTTTTTTTCCATTATTATTTTTAATTGTGCTATGTTTTATCCCTAGCACTTGGGGATACAATAAGTACTTGTTAGGTTAATGTAATGTGCTTATCAGCAGAGCTCAGCACATAGTATGTACCTGCTAAACATCACATTGTGAGTGGGATTTCTCACACAGCCTTCTTTTCACCCCTCTAAATTCTGTAGTGGAATCCAATTTCACCTATATTTCTGAGCCCATTCAGATGTCCCTCTTTGCCAGTTGCTTTCTTCTCTAAGTCCCATTTTTATTGTAGCATTATCTTTTTTTGTAAGTTATTTGTTTTTCAAGGCATAATTGACAAACATTTATTAATTTCAGATGTACAAGTACTGATTTGATATCTGCATATAAAGTAGGCCCTTTTATCCCCAGTCTTGCTTTCCACAGTTTCAGTTACTAGCCATCAACCACAGTCCAGAAGCAGAGGATCCTCTTTCTGACATATCATCAGGAGGCCAGTAGTAGCCTAAGTCTACATCACAAGGCCTTACTCTATTCACTTCACTTCACCTCATATCGTGGGCATTTTATCATCTCACATCATCACATGAAGAAGGATCAGTTAGTCCAGTAAGATATTTTGAGAGAGGGAGAGACCACATACACATAACTTTAGTATAATTGTTACAATTGTTCTTTTTATTATTAGTTATTGCTGTTAATGTCTAACTATGCCTAACTTATGGATTAAGCTTTTTCATAGGTATGTATATACAGGATAAAACATAATACATATAGGCTTTGGTACTGTGACATCAGGCATCCACTGGGGGTCTTGGAATATACCCTCCCATGGAAAGGGGGAACTACTGTATTGCAAAATGATCACCACAATAAATCTAATTAACATCTGTCCCTATCGCATGGTTACAGAATTTCTTTTCTTGTCATAAGAACTTTTAAGACCTACTTCTTTAGCAACTTTTAAACATGCACTACAGTATTATTAACTATATAGTCACCATGCTCTACATTACATCTCCATGACTTAGTTATTTAATAACTGGAAGTCTGTACTTTTTGACACCTTTCACCCACTATGCCCCCTTCCCTACCCTCTGCCTCTGGCAACCACCAATTTCTTCTCTGTAACAAGGGCATGTGTGGTTTCTGTTTTTTTGTGGATTCCAGATATAAGTGAGATCATATAGTATGTCTTTCTTGGACTTCTTTGACTTAGCAAAATGCCCTAAAGATCCAACAGTGTTGTCGCAATTGGCAAGATTTCATTCTTTTTTATGGTTGAGTAACACTCCATTATATATATATGTATATATATATTATATTATATATATATATACACATATATATACACATATATACACACACACACATATATATATATATACTTTTCTTTATCCATTCATCTATCGATGGACACTTAGGTTGTTTCCATATGTTGGCTATTGTAAATTGCAATGGTGCACATACCTTTTCAAACTGTTGTTTTTGTTTTCTTCAGATAAATATCCAGAAATGAAATTGTTGGATCATATCACAGTTCTATTTTTAGCTTTTTGAGGAGCCTAATACTGTTTTCCACAGTGGCTGCATCATTTTACATTCCCACCAACAATGCACAAGGGTTCCCTTTTCTCTACATCCTCGCCAGCATTTGTTATCTCTTGTCTTCTTGGTAACAGCCATTCTACAGGTGTGAGGTGATAGCTCAGCCACGTTTTAATTTGCATTTCCCCAATGGTTACTGATGTTGAGCATCTTTTCAGGTATCTGTTGGCCATATGTATATCCTTTTTGGAAAAATGTCTATTCAGATCCTCTGCCCAAGTTTTAACCAGATTCTTGTTGTGATTGAGTTGTATACATCCTTATATATTTTGGATGTTAATTCCTTTACATATGCATGATTTGCAAATATTTTCTCTCATTCAGTAGGTTGCCTTTTCATTTTGTTTATGATTTCCTTTGCTGTACAGAAGTTTTTTTTAGTTTGAATTAGTTCCACTGGTTTATTTTGCTTTTGATGCTTTTGCTTTTTATGTCAGATCCAAGAAATCATCACCAAGACTGGTGTCGGGCAGTTTACTGACTGTTTCTAGGAGTTTTATGGCTTTCAGGTCTTACATTAAAGCTAAATTAAAAATGCCATTTTTCTTTGTTATACTGATCAACTGTTCAAATCTGTTTCTCTGGGGAAAGGTGTTCTACAAATAAATTTCTTACCTTTTATAAAGGTTCTGAGACACGAAGAGATTGAGAAGGCAATCATGCAACTTCTGTTTACTTCCCTGCTGCTGAAAAAGCCAAGGGAGTTCGTCTGCACTTCTCCAAGTCACTCGGTCCCGACTATTAGAAGGGAAGAGACAACACTTGATAGTACCTTCCAGCAATGAGATTGCCTCAGAAGGCAAGTGGTGAAGGAAGGAAAATGTAGTTGGCATAGATTTCTGACTCTTTAAACATATTTTTTTTTTTAAATTTTGAGAGAGAGAGAAAGAAAGCGAGCATGCGTGAGCAGGGAAGGGGAAAGGGAAAGAGAGAGACTCTTAAGCAGGCTCCACGCTCAGCACAGAGCCCAATGTGGGGCCTGATCCCATGACTCTGGGACTATGATCTGAGCCAAAATTGAGTCAGATGCTCAACTAATTGAGCCACCCAGGTGCCCCCTAAATATAATCTAATACTGAGAAAATTATGTCACATTCAGAAACTCTACCAATCTAAGAAAATAAATAAAGCAATATCAGGACCATCAATCAAACTCTCAAGTTTTCTTAAAATTGAACTATTTAAAAAAACTCTCAATCAACCTAAATAAACACACATGGATATACACAGACACACATTTTAAGCTACTAAACTGGAATAAAATAATAATAATAAAGTGATCCTGCACTGATTTCATGTGAATCAATTTAAATCTTTAGCATAATTTTAAAAGACTTACTTACATAATAATCTTTTGTTCTTTTGACATTACCAGAATAGGGAGAAGATTTAATCTTTTTGTAATAATTAAAGACATTTTTTTTTTATTTCAGAGAGAGAGAGAGAGCATGAGTGGGGGAGGGAGGAAGAGGGAAAGAGAGAATCCCAAGCAGTCTCCCTGCTCAGGGTGGAGTGTGATGGAGGGCTTGATCCCATGAACTGGGAGATCATGACCTGAGCCAAAATCAAAAGCCAGACACTCCACCAACTGAGCCACCTTATTATTATCTTGCAACAATTAAATGTTTATACATTAAGTTATAAGCTAAGGAAGAGAAATGACACAGAGATAAAATGTGTTACAGAAGAACAATATGGATATTTATAATACCTTAATTGCATGGTGAAATAGTTGATTAGCTTTTGCCTATATGAAGAAATAATGGTGGGACCTTCCATGTATTCTAATCTCACTGTTTCCCAAGCCTGAAAAAAAAAATATATAGCAGTCTATTTTCTGTAACTCACTGAATATCTAAAAATTAATTTATAAACATCAATTTATAATTATTTCAATTTTAAAGTTGTAGAATGCAGATGGCATAAGAATATTTTAAAATTCAGCATATATTTATGTGAAAGCTGATATGAGAATAAAAATCTCCTGGAAGCACTTAAAACACAAACTTCTAGTTAATGCATTAAAAATACCAGAAATGTGGATTGAGAAAGTACCAAAAAGAGTTTATTTAAGCAATATACAAGAAAAGAGAAAGATAAGCCTATGAGATCACAAACATTTCACACCTACAAATACAACACAGCATACTCACATGAAAGACTTAATTTGCATTTGGATATACATAAGTCAACCATGGTATTGCAGATGATAAGCATTATACCAGTCAGTATTTCCTAAACATTCATTACTATGTGCTAGACATCATGTCTAAGACCTTACTAGGATCAAGGACCATCTCAATTAATTCTCTTCACATCCCCTGTAGTAAGCTGGAAAAATCTGTCCACAGTTTACAGAATTTACCCAAGGTTACCCAGCTGTTAAGCTGTGAAGAGCTGGATTGCGAACTGAGGCATACTCATTTACTGAGTCCAAGCTCTTGAAACGTAAATAATCACACCAGCAATCAACAGATCATAAAATTGAAAAAAACTATTTTTTCTCTTTCAGAAAGAAACTACTTTTTAAAGTACTGTAGTCTCTCTTTATACCCAGGTTCACTTTTCGCAGTTTCAGTTACCCACGGCCCAATGGGGTTTAAAAGCAGATCTCTTTCTGATATTATGGTCAGAAGGTCAGTAGTAGCCCAACGCTAGGTCACAGTGCCTATGTCATTCACCTCACTCCATCTCATCACATAGACATTTTTATAGTCTCAAGAAGGGTGAATGTAGTACAGTAAGATATTTTGAGAGAGAAAGAGACAACATTCCCATAACTTTTAGTACACTACATTGTCATAATTGTTTTGTTTTATTATTAGTTATTGTTGTTAATCTCATACTGTCCCTAAATTATAAATGAAACTTTATCATGGGTATGCATGTGTAAGGAAAAAAACATTTTATATATAAGGCGCAGTACTATCCCAGTTTTAGGCATTCTCTGGGCTTCTTGGAATGTGTCTCCTACAGATAAGGTGGGCTGTTCTAATAGCTATTTCATAAAGGTACTTCGCAAGAATAATATTAGCCAAATCTTACATTTAACCTAAAATCATTGCAAAAAAATTCTGTAGTACCAAATTTGAAATTTCAATTTTGTCTTATAATTGAAACACTTAAAATAGCATGGGATGTTGACACTTATAGGTGAAAAGCCTTATTACAATAATGTCTACCTGTAGATGTTGAAACTTGAGCAAGCCACAACCATAAGTCAACAAGCACATTTTGTGTAAACTGTGAATGAGGGAGGTCAAGACAGCCCAGGACAGCTCAGGGTAGAGTTCCATCAATTCTGATTCACTCACGCCATTGTGACTAACATTTATCAGGCAGAGAATCTAGGTAGAGAAGTGAATTAACAATGATCATAAGCCACCTCTGTAAGTAACAGAAAGCCATTAAAAGTTTATTAACTTCTTATTCAAACTTATTGTTCAAATGATTGAATAAAGCAAGTAACTGATTTCTTAGAATAAAACATACTTTCCGAAAGGCATTAAATAAGAATAAGATAGTGTATATAGTAAATCTAGCATGCCAAAGATAACACACAGAAAAGAGTTTGAGGACAATTAAAGCCTCAGGAAATGGATTAACTAATGACAAAGTTCTAATTTTGGGAGGATGGTGGAAGAAAACAGTTCTTCTCCTATAAACGCCTATTAATAGAGGACAACATATAACAAAACATCTCTAAAAGTACAGTTGAGTCTGTAAAAAAGAAAGGGAAATCCTCCTGGTGCCAAAAATGAACAGGAAAGTGAACATCAGAGGGCTAAGTGCTGGAGCAGCTGTCCCTGGGGGAGGTGGAGACCTAGGACAGGCAACAGTCCCAGTCACTTAAGTGCTTGGGTTTTCACACCCACAGCTGGGATGGAAGGTGAGCCCTGAAACCCCGGGAAGGGGAGGCGTTGGAACTAGAAAGCTTACCAACACCAGGAATCCAAGAGTTGTACCCTCAGCGAAGGGGTACATGAGAAAACATCAGCCCACGGGCCAGCCACCTATGAAAGCTGACTTTAAAGCTTGAAGAGTTAAGATACTGTGGTACTGGCAAGGAATGAGCAAAACTGGAACAGAAAGAGCTCAGAAAACAAACTCATGTTAATTTGTGAGTGTGATATCCAAATTAGCAGAAAAGATGTGTTCTTTAGAAAAATGAGGGGGCGCCTGGGTGGCTCAGTCAGGTAAATGTCCGACTTCGGTTTGGGTCATGATCTCGTGGTTTGTGAGTTCAAGCCCCGCATCGGGCTCTGCACTGACAGCTCAGAGGCTGGAGCCTGCTTTGGATTTTGTGTCTCCCTCTTTCTGTCCCTCCTTCACCCATGCTGTCTCTCTACCCCCCCAAAAATAAACATTAAAAAAAATGGAAAATTAGCTAGCCATATGATAAAAGATTAAAAAGTAGATTCCTTCCTCACACAATAAACAAAAATAAATCCACAAGACAAGGACTTACACAGGAAGAGCAACACTATAAAACACTTTACAGGGGAAAAAATACATAGGAGAACAATTTTATGATAATAAAAGATTTCTTTGATAATTAAAGATTTTTAAAATAAGCTATAACAGGCATAGATCATAAAACAAACTGTTAATAAACCTGACTTCATCAAAATAAAACTTTGTATATTGAATGATACCAAAAAGTTAAGACAAGGAACAAAACAGGAGAAAGACATATATTTACAAACTCTGTAAAAGAGGATTTGTATACAGCGACTCAATTAAAACTCAAGTAAAAAGGCTTGGATCAGCAAACTGCATAAGAGGAAACAGGAATAGCCAATAAACACAAACAGATGAAAAATCTCAATGATCAAGAGGAAAATGCAAGTTTATTGAGCCACCATGTCTGGCCACAAGCACACCATGGCAGCCAGCATTCCTGTAGATGCTTGAAACATACTGAAGCACACATTTAAAAATAATGACTATTTACTTCAATTCACACATAAATGCAAACCTCTTAAAGTTTATTATCCTTTACCTGTTTCATGAGTTCTTTATCCATATCATTTGCCATGGATTCCTGGATGGACCTCAGAGCAAGTCTGTATAATGAAACAGTATCTTGACACTGGAAACACTGATGAAGGATTTTATCTAAATTGCCTGCTCCCCCAGCACTGCTGGAATTGAGAAGAGATTTAATTTCCTACAGACAGCCAACATCTGTGAAAAATCTAGCGTAGATAAAAACAATGTGGCCTCTATTGTTTATACTTCAACTGATAACAGAAATCCAATAAAACATGATATAGGAAAATGGTCGTTTGATGGGGCTGCTAGCGTCATCAAGTTTAGTTTAGCATACAGTTTAACTCGGTGCAGTAAACACATGCTGGGGACTTACTATATTTCAGGCAATTACTGCACATCATGGAACATGGAAATGAGTAAGACATGCTACCTACATAGAGGAAGCAGGAAAAGAATTACAAGTAAGTGTTGTTAGTTAGCCATGCAAATGGAATTTGTTTAGAGTTAGGGTTTAGAAAATATCAGACTAAAGAAAATCAGTAAATAGGGTGGGTTGTTTTAAAATATTACACAGTATTTACCAATAGTTTCTTTTTTAAATATGAAGATATAAAGAGAGAAGGAAAAAAGAGGTCTACAGTCCTTCTCTATAGGCCTAGTAAACCTTCTAAAGGCCTAATACATATGGGAAGCCATTTCAGATTTCTTTCTAAGTCAGCATGACTGTACATAAACTTTGCTTAAACCAAAAGCCTGATTTATGGCTCACAAAATATACACTGTACCTTGCCTTATAAACAAGATGCCTAAAGGAAAACCATCTTGTCCTTAAGATGTAGATCAATGCTCCTGCCTTCTGCATTCATTGACGTTAAAACTCATGATTCCTGCCTATACGTTAATCCGTAATCTTTTGAGCTTTTACAAGATGTGAAAACGGTATATAACCCTGTAAAAACTGTACATTCTCCAGAGCATTTTCTTTCCTGTGTGAAGATCATGTTTCCCGGGCAGCTGTCCTAATGTGGGCTCAAATAAAACTCTCTTTCTTGGGGCACCTAAGTGGCTTAGTCGGTTAAGTGCTTGACTCTTGATTTTGGCATGGTTCATGAGTTTGAGCCCCGTATCAGGTTCTGCACTCACAGCATGGAGCCTGCCTTGGATCCTCTGTCTCCCCGCCTCTGCTTCTCCCTGACTTGTTTTTTTTTTCCTCTCTCTCTCTCTCAAAAATAAATAAATGTTAAACTTTTAGAGATTCTAAAAGGTTTGTTCATTTTGTGTCAATACTCTTAAAATAGCTAAATTCAGTAACTGTTATGAAATGTGTGGAAAGTGACTCACACTCTTGAACTGTACTTCTGCCAGATGTTGATGCTCACAGTGATCAGATGCAATGCCAAAACTGAGGACAGTGGGAATATCATGGGCAATTCAAAATTTTAGAAGTTTTCATTTCCAATTTGGTGCTCAAGATGAGAATGTGGAATTAAGAGACAAGAGGAGTACCAGCGGTGCCTGGGTGGCTTAGTCAGTTAAGCATCTGACTGGCTCAGGTCATGATCTTGCAGTCTGAGCGCACTGAGATTCTCGAGGAGAATTTCTCTCTCTCACGCTCTCTGCCCTCTCCCACCCATACTTATTTTCTCTCTCAAAAATAAACTTAAGAAAAAAAGAGAGAGAGACAAGAGTACTAGATTCAGTGTCTAGAATGTGAGTTGTACTATGATTACTGTCTATTGTGATGATCAGCAAAACCATATTCATCTTTTTCACCTCTGGTTGTGAAAAGTCAAAGTAAGGTGAGGCTATAATGAAGAAGAAATGTGGTTATACTTTGTAAGGCTTAACTAAAGGGGAGTGACTAGTGGATATCATAGATATCTGTTTTTTTTTTTTAATTTTTAATATTTATTTAAGTTTGAGAGAGAGACAGAAAGAGACAGAGAGAGAGAAAGAGAAACAGAGCTCTAGCAGCAGAGGGGCAGAGAAAGAAGGAGACACAGAATCTGAAGCAGGCTCTATGCTCCGAGCTGTCAGCACAGAGCCTGACGCAGAGCTTGAACTCACGAACTGTGAGATCATGACCCCAGATGCTTAAATGACTAAGCTACTCAAGTGCTCCAACTAATGAATATCTGATATAGAAGAATCTATTTTAGGATGAAGGTTTATCAGGATTTTAGAACAGAGGCAATGAAACATTTCCACATACCTACCTACTAATATTTAAGGACACCTGCAATAACATTTGTTTGCCTCAGTTGTCCCTCATTTTCCCAAAGCTAGGGCCTCAACAGGTGACAAGGAACACTCATGGGCCCCAAATAAGGGCAAAGACGGCCTTCTGAGGCAACCCCCCATAGGGAAATGGTAAGTGTGATGAAAATCAGACTACTATATCCAACAAGTTCTTGTAATTCATGGGCTATCATCAATCTGCAGTCACAAGTCATGTTCTCACAGGGTGTTAGTGTCACCGTTAGAATCAACAGAATCTGATGTGAGTAGCTCAAGAGATTGTCGCAATGATCAGCTCTCAGTTTCCCAAGACAAGGAAGCAGTCTGTGGCAAACACAAGACATGCAGTTCATGTAAACTTGCCACCACTTACCGTGCGATCATTTTGCCGAAAAGGGTGACATAAAGGGCATTGCAGGTTGTAGCAGAACGACAGTGTCGCTCTAGTTTCTTCTCCTGTACCAGTTTACCAAAACACGAAACAAACAAAAACAAAACCTTGAATGAAGTGGTCTTTACCATGGAACCGTCAACAAATATCCCTGGCAGAAATGACATGGCTCCTGCCACCTCATCTGTGGCTTCACTGCCATGTGGTAGCAGACCTCAGATGCGGTTGGCATGCATATGTTCTTCTATCTTTAAAAATACCTGCTTACGGGGCGCCTGGGTGGCTCAGTTGGTTAAACGCCCAGCTTTGGCTCAGGCCATGATCTCGCGGCTCATGGGTTCGAGCCCCACATCAGGCATTGTGCTGATAGCTCAGAGCCTGAAGCCTGTGTCAGATTCTGTATCTCCCTCTCTCTCTGACCCTCCCATGCTGATACTGTTTCCCTCCCTCTCTCAAAAATAAATTAAGACTTGGGGCGCCTGGGTGGCTTAGTTGGTTAAGCTTCCTACTTTTTCTTAGGTCATGATCTCGCGGTTCGTGGGTTCGAGCCCCGCGTCGGGCTCTGTGCTGACTGCCAGCTCAGAGCCTGGAGCCTTTTTCAGATTCTGTTTCTCCCTCTCTCTCTGACCCTCCCCTGCTCACGCTGTCTCTCTCTCTCCTAGAAATAAATAAAAATATTTAAAAAAATAAAAAATAAAAAATAAAAAAATAAAGACATTAAAAAATTTTTTTTGTTTTAAAATACCTGCTTAATAAAGTAAAACTTAGGCCCACAATGATTTTATTGCTTCTTCTATATTTGTTAGTTTAAGAGAAAATGCATTTAACTATTAGTAAACTCCAATTTTTCTTAACACAATAGAGTTCCTATACTGAATTTTAAGTCTCATATAAGATATTTTAGAGGACAGCTGACAGAGAGTAAAAGAGCAGCAAAATTAAAACTACTTACCTGCTCTTTACTCAATTTAATGTCCATAGTGTGGCATTCTGCAATTATAATAGATTTCGCATCTTTTGGATTTAGAGGATCAAGATGAAGTGTAGGCCACAACCTTTTATTTAAAGAAAAAAAAATGAAATTCTCTTCTAATACAACTAAAGCTGTAATCTACCCAAACACAAATCAAAATCCATTACAAGAATTAATTTTTTATATTGCCTTTGTAACATCAGCAAAACTAATCTCTGTTAATCTTATCAGGTAATTTGACTCTTTGAATTATTTGATTCTAACATGTGTATCATTAGTTTCAGCAATTAATCCCAACAAAGACTTTCAAACAGTGTATACATTAGGCAGCACAGTGGTAGAACATTTCTAGTTCTATATTCTATACTATCAATAAAATTAACATAGGTATTGTATTAGTACCTATGAAGATAGTACAAGATAGTGTTTGCCCACAAATTACTTGTAATCCAATTGGAATTTATTCACCCTGCAACCTAGATTCTCAATGGGGAATTGAAAATTGTTTCAGGGTGGGGGAAAATGATCTTACTCTTTTTATATATAAAGCACAAATATATATATATACATATTTGTTTATATGCATAAACTGACATATAGCATACGGGTGGTATTAAGATTCTTGGGGTGAGGGAGGCGATTAGGAAGAAAATGTTCTAGAAAGGCTCCTAAGGGGTAGAAAAATAGGTTACGAGGCACTGCCCCACAGAATTCAACCACTGTACGACTGCCAAAGTGAGCTCCCGGTTCAGGATAACAGCTGTCTGGCCCATTACTCATAGCCTGGCCCTCTCCCTATTTTTCTCATCTATAAATGTAACTGCCTGTTAGCCATCACTACTTGGAGCTATACCTGGTAACTCAAACCAACCATGTCCAAAAACAAGACTTCTAACCTTTCTTCCACAAACCTGCCCATTCTTTGTGTTCCCCATTTTAGTTCACAGAATCACAATTTACTTAATTTCCCAAGTCAGAAACTTGGGAGCCATTTAGCCTTCCCCTCCTTGATATTCCAGATCTAACCACCCACCAAATCCTATAGATTGTATCTTTCTCTTGAATTCATCGACTTCTCCCCATCCTTGTTGTCACTTATAGGAAAAACATAAAAACATAAAAATCTTTTAAAACCTTTCCTTGTTTGTACTTAAAACATCTCAGTAATCAGAAAGAACTAAAGTTAGGTCATACCTCCATGCTGTAGGGCATGTTTCTACATTCACAGAAACAATTACTCTTACATTCACTGGCAGCGGATCTATCAGCCATTTCATGTGTTTTTCCACTTGCTTAAAAATATAAAAACAAAATTCATTTAATTCAAAATATTTCAAAACAACCCAATAATAGCTCCCCAAGTAAAATGAAATTCTCATTACATCTCTCATGATTATTAAGGATAAAATCTTTTTTTTTTTTTTTTGGATAATTTATCTCGGAATATTAAAATACAAGTGGCAAAATACTATTACTGCTGATACAAGTTCTGGATACTTAAGGAAATGTTGAGGCCCCAGAAGTATGTCAAAATGAACAAATTTGCTAATTGGTCAATTCGATTGGTCTTTCCCAATAAAATACCACTGTCTACTGGCATACAGTACATTTTTTATCCACATGCTTCCTCCCTAGAAATTTGGCAGAAATAACAGAACCAACATCAACATTTTCTTCTCATAAACATAAGATAATTTTGTTTCTTTCTGAGAGTATCAATAGGTTACAACGTGAAAACAGTACCTGAACCTGATCTATAGAATCAATAATGATGATGATACTGCCTTGATGACGGGCAGAGAGTTTTTCTAGCCAACGTGGAAATTCTTCCAGAAGCTTAGCAGGATCCAATGTCAGAGCAGATACTGACCAAGAGTGCTGCATCAACTACAAGATGAGAACACAAACAAATTAAAGTAGTTGCACTTTTTCACAGTTGGTGGGAAACATTTCTATTTTTTAAACCACAATTGAGTAACCAAGAGGACCCAAATGCATCAAGTGTTATTTTTAACCTTCTACAAATCCAAAACAAATGGGTAATATTGAAAATTGAAAATTATTGGGTACTTGTCCCCAACAATTTCTGATCCTAAATAAAAATAAAAATTCTGATAGTTCCATGGGGTGCCTGGTGGCTCAGTCAGTTGAGTGTCCAACTCTTGATTTCAGCTTAGGTCATGATCTCATGGCTCCATTCATGAGATAGAGCTGTACATCAGGCTCTGGGCTGACAGCATAGGGCCTGCCTGGGTCCCTCTCTCTCTCTCTCAAAATAAATAAGATAAACATCCAAAAAAATTCTGGTAATTCCAAAACATGTCATATTATACCTTTAGAGTTAGTCGTTTAATAATCAAGGAAGACTCTGAGCTGGTTGACATGGGCCTTCCCACAAAATGAGAAAGAATTAGCGTGTTAGGGGAATTCTTCTGTTGTAACTGAATCCTGAAAGAAAAAGACCTTTTATAAGACTGATAAAACTCATTTGTTATCAATAAATAAAAAGAATTCACAATGCATTGAACATCAAATGCTACCTAACTCTCAGCAATCACCTAGTCAATCACTTTTGAATAAACATAGGAGATTTCCATCTTTATTCTACTTTTAGATTCTCTTAAATAAACCTTTCAAAATTATAGATTTGTTTTCATTACAATTTGATGTTAACTAATGGAAACCAATACAGTGCACTTTTAGGTTAAAGTACTAGTGAAATAAGCATTAACTTTTAATTAAAAATATGTTATTAGAGGAAAAAGGAAGTTTCCTGGCTAAGTACAAAAATATTATTTTCCAAAAAACATTATTTTCCACTAAATAATAGGACAGTAAAAAAGAAAACAACATGGGGTGCCTGGGTGGCTCAGTCAGTTAAGCGTCTGACTTCAGCTCAGGTCACGATCTCACGGTTTGTGGGTTCGAGCCCCGCGTCGGGCTCTGTGCTGACAGCTCAGAGCCTGGAGCCTATCTTCGGATTCTGTCTCCCTCTCTCTCTGCCCCTCCCTCACTTGCACTCTGTCTCTCTGTTTCTCAAAAATAAATAAACATTAAAAAAAAAAAAGAAAAACAACACATGCTAATTCTTCAATGTAAATCACAATTATGAAAGAAAATATTCTAATTGTTTTTAAAGAATAGGATCTAAAATGAAAGTAAAAAAGAGTTTATCGGCTTCTGTAACTCTTAGTCCTTAATTTTAAGAATGACTTTGTATTCATAATATACGTCATCCTTTACTTTGATGTACTTTATGACTTATTTCACTCTAAACAGTCTGTCTTTGTCTTATTTCAAACATTTAAAATCCCAATGAAACTTTTAGGATGAAGCTAATAACTGAAAACAAAGGCACATTCCCTGTATAATTAACCTAATTCCATTCCACACTGACCACTCCTTCACATAGCACATGTTTGGCTGTGACCCACATAATTAATATAAATAATCACAAATGCTCATATATCCTATTCCTTTCTCATTGTGTATTCTGACATCCAAACTGTACACACTTCAGGGCATGAATCTGTTATTTTATACGGTTTTGCTTTTTTTAATATTTAGAATAGGCCATGCAGGAAGGCAGGCAGGCAATAATACATTCTGTTGAATGAGTTTAGTAATTCTAATGATGACAATGGTAACAATGTAATTGCACTGCATCATACCACTTTGATAAAAGAAGAGATTTTCCAGAACCTGGTCCTCCAGATACAAGAAGAGGTGGAATTGGTGCTGGTGCCGCCACTAGATCATTAAGCCGTTGGTAATACTGGAAACAGAAAGGAATTTAAACTGTGAGGAAGCATATGCCTCTTAGAATACTAGAGTCAACTTCTGACCATCTTCTGAAATCATTAGAGAAAAGCTGCATGAGAAAATGAAATCTACTTTTAGTCAACAGCATCCTCATAATTGCTTATTTAATGGTGGGTAAGTATGCTGAAAATAGTAAACTAAGAATGAGCCCCAATTTCTTCTACACATAAAGCTGCTGTAAATTAATGGATCAGAGACAACACTTAAGATCCCCATTGGGTTTTACAACATTCAGGTTTTGCAGAAAGCTGCAGGGAGGCCAATGTATTACCCTGTATATTCCCTAAACTGCAATAAGTATTACAGAAGGCTTTGGGGGCATCAGCAGGCATCCCCCGTCTCCTGGTCAGAAGAACACGTGTCCTGGACAACACCAGAGTTTCCAGGGATTTCTGAGAATACGTCTGAACAAGAGCAGTTTTGTCTGGGCCCTTATCTGAGTCTCCCAGCTTGCATTAGAGAATCTGGTTAGGACAGGCTGCCTGAGATCTTTCTGAAATTAAGTGAGCTCTCTGCAAAGTCCAAGAACCCATGTGTCTCAGGCTTTCCCCAGACACTAAAAACTGGTTCCAAGATAAAAAGGACACACTCAGAAAATCAAAATACCTAAGTATTTATTAGGGACTTGGCAAAGTTATCGTGGAGGTTGAGATGTTTATTAGGTGTACCAGTGATCTAAATGACAGCAGATAAGGAATTAAAAGAATTTGAAATTAAGTAGTTTGTGGCTAACTTTAGGGTAGCAGAAATTTCCAACAACTACAATAAATTATTATTTGGTATAGTTTTTCAATCAATTTTTGTTTGCCATATATGAACACAGAATATATTCCCCAGAAACTCAGATTATTCTTATTTGGTATAGTTTTTCAATCAATTTTTGTTTGCCATATATGAACACAGAATATATTCCCCAGAAACTCAGATTATTCTTATAGCAATGATGCTTCTCAATAAGCAAAGGACTTGACTGATTGAGGACCTTGTAAATCCTAACAATTTAGTTCATTTTCCCACGTAAAGCCCAATTATCGACCCATGGTTCCCAATTTCAAACCACTTGCCATAGAAGAACACAGGATTAGGAGCCAGAAGACCTAGGTTCAAATCCCAGACTGCAGTCTACTCCATGTGTGCTCTTGGGCAAACTGTAATATGGACTTTAGATTCTTCAGTTATGAAATAATGATAACAATACCTCTCTTACAAAATAGCAAAAATGTAACATTCATCATGTGCCAGGTACTGTGCCAAGTGGTTGATGTGTTTATCTGGCTGAGTCCTCCCAACAACACTGTCAGGTAGGTAAGCTAATCAATCTCATTTTACAGAGAAGGAAGCCAAAGTTCAGAGCTTAGTAATGATCACAATCCAGAGTTAGGAAATGGTGAAACCAGGACATAAACACAGATAGTCTCAATTATAAAATTTCTATGCAAATACTGCTGATAGTGACAGCTATGATAATATTCTTTAAAACATTTGTTCTTACATTAATTTTTAAAAATTTTTTTGAACTTGGCATAGATCCTTTGTGTACTTCAAATTCCATTAATTTGTTTAGATATTTGAGGAGGCTAATGAACTGATCAGCCTATTGCATTAACTACGGTGCTGTTTCCTGAATGTTTGACATTTTGATTCCTCCAAGCACTGGAAGAATAGATAGCCTTATGATTTTTATCAAGTTTCCTAGCTATCCTATTCTTGGCTTGGTGAACTGCAGATGGTAGCATAAAGAACATGTGGTTGATAAGTCCTCATCTGTAACTAAAAGTGTTTGATGTTCATAAATATCGTTGAATCTCACTTATCTTTCATGTGATACAAAGTTAAGCATATGTCTCAAAATGGATAATCAAGTCATGAGGACAAACACTAACACAATCATTAACCTTGACTACATTTAGGTAAAAACACAATCATAACACAGTCTTAAGTAGTGACTGATCTTTGTTGGAACAATACTCCAAATGCTCACTTTCTCGAAACCCAACTCATGCGTGGAATTTGAAGCCTGTTGAAACGTTTCCATTTGCTCTTGTTCATCATGTATGTCCCACAGAACATCACCCAAATCATCTTCTTCTGGAATAGAATCTTCACTGCCCAAATCCTTAGTCTCTAGGTCTGTGTTTTCAAAGCCCAGGATGTCCTGAACACCAAGAGCAAGCACATGAAAGTGAATAAAGAACGTAAACATCTTGTAGCAGTGTTAGCACATATATCTCAGGTGGCTTTCACCTACTGAGGAGGACAAGTCCAAACCTATGGCCTTCAGATAGTACCGAAAAGAATAAATATAAAACTATAAAAAAAAAAAACCATGCATTTAGAAATAAAGAAATATTAAAATGACAAACACAAAGATCTTTCTCGTTTATTTTTTAAAAATAGAAGGGCATTGGGGCACCTGGCTGGCTCAGTCAGTAGAGCATGCGACTCTTAATTTTGGGGCTATCGGTTCAAGCCCCACATTGAGTGTAGAGCTTACATTAAAAAAAAAACCTGGGGATGCCTGGTGGCTCAGTCAGTTAAGCCTCCGACTTCAGCTCACGTCATGATCTCACAGTTTGTGGGTTCGAACCCCACATTAGGCTCTGTGCTGAAGGCTCAGCGCCTGGAGCCTGCCTCCGATTCTGTGTCTCCCTCTCTCTGCCCCTCCCCCACTTTCATTCTGTCTCTTTCTCAAAAATAAATGAAAACATTTTTAAAAAAATTAAAAACAAAACAAAACTGGACACTGGGATCACTCAGTCGGCTGAACTCTGACTCTTGATTTCAGCTCAGGTCATGATCTCGGGGTTGCGGGACTGAGCCCTTTATTGGGCTCCAGACTGAGTGTGGAGCCTGATTAGATTTTCTCTATCCCTCTGCCCATCCCTCCCCTGACCCTGCTTGTGCATGCTCTNAAAAAAAAAAAAAAAAAAATAGCAGGACATTTGACTTCCCAGGGATCTGTTTTCTGAAAAATGTTACATAATATATTCATTTATATCTGGGTGGAAAACAATTTTAAATATTGTGATAATGCTTAGAAAATATGCTGCTTTACATTTTTATAAGAATTTAATTACTAAGATGGGGTTTCTTGATATCAAATATCAGTGATGTGATATCTAGTCTTTATATCACTGGAAATATGATGTCCTTCAAACAGTAAAGATGGCAAATATGTCCACTTTACTTTGCTGCCATTTATTCTGCTCAATTAATTTTATTTAATTGGGGTCTTAAAATTCATAAGATTATTGAGAAGATAAAAACTGATGTCAATTTTTATACTAAAGAACACTATACAAAATGTGTTGCCAGAAGTCATATCATTATGCTCTGGAGCTCATTCTTCTTCTCTGATAACAAATCTCTATACTTTCAATACAAGTTAATTAGTAAAAGTAATCTAATTCCTAACTTCCCAAATAGAATCCCAGGTACCCTGGAGGGGGTGTCCACAGGTATGGGCAACTGCAGGCTAAATGTGGTACGTCTGTCTATTGCACCATTTTACTTTAAGGTGTTGGGGGGGGGTTCTTTTCTTTATCACTACTAGTATTTTTGATGATATATCATTTAAAATGATTTTTATATTAAAAATAAACACTGGTATAACATTAAGTAGAATATAGAACTCATATATATTTATAAGATAATACTTAAGATAGCATGGAAACTTTCAGCCTGAGACACTATGATCCATGACCTCAGACTCTTAGAGGTATGATTTCACCCCTCTCTGCTGTAAGGATAATGTAGTAGATAAATTTGAAAAGGCTTTTACTATTTTATAAAAGTTCAAGGTGCACACAAAACTTGAGGAAACTTTCACTGAATAAGACCAACATTTTCCTTCAAATACTTATACTTTTTACCTGGCACTTTTGCAATCTATTTTACTTATCAGGTATTGAGGCATCAAATAGCTCTGTGAGACAAATGACGGATAAAGATACATAGTAGTTGGGGCGCATGGGTGGCTCCGTCAGTTAAGTGTTTGACTCTTGGTTTCAGCTCAGGTCATGATCTCATAGTTCACGGGTTTGAGCCCTACGTTGGGCTCTGCCAGTGCTTGGGGTTCTTTCCCTCTCTCTGCCCTCCCCTGTTAGTGTTCTCTGTCTCTCTCTCTCTCCAAACAAATAAATAAACTTAAAAAAAATAATTTAAAAAAGATACATGGTACTATTAACACTATGATAATACCATAGGATAGAAAACCATCAGAAACAACGGCTCTTTCCCCAGGTATTTTTTCTTTCTCCTCCCTCCCCAGGTATTATTTGTAGTTGTTTTCACTGGAAGGTTCAACTTTAAGGAAAACAGTCTTAGGAAAAAAAAAATTTTTTTAAGTAGGCTCTAGACCCAACATGGGACTCCAACTCACGATTTTGAGATCAAGAGTTGCATGCTCTTCTGAGCAAGCCAGCCAGGCGCCCCTTAGAATATGTTAGATGAAATCTTACAAGGAATGCATATTTACTTGTTTAATAATCTTTTCCACATAAATGTAAGTTTTATAAACTCCTTCTGAAGGATCTCCAGAGTGATCAATGATCTGAAAAAGAAAAAAAGTTCAACAACAACATGAAAAAAACAATAAAAGGAGGAGGCGGTGATGATAAATACTTCTATAGAAGTTGTATGTCAGGGATTATTCTGAGTACTTTACATATTAGTTCATCTGTCCTCACCCAATGAGAGAGACACTATTACTTTTTTTTTTTTCAGGAAGAGAATTTAGTGATTCTTCACTCACATATAACACCTAGTGCTTATCACACCCAGTGTCCTCCTAATTATTGCCCATCATCTCTTTAGCCCTTCTCCCCACCCAATACCCAGCCAGCAACTCTGTTTGCTCTCTGTATTTAAGAGTCTCTTATGCTTTGTCTTCTTTGTTTTTATATTATTTTTGCTTCCCTTCCCTTATGTTCATCTGTTTTGTATCTTAAATTTCACATATGAGTGAAATCATAGGATATTTGTCTTTCTCTGACTGACTTACTTTGCTAAGCATAATATACTCTAGTTCCAACCACGTTGATGCAAATGGATGCAAGATTTCATTCTTTGGATTGCTGAGCGATATTCCATTGTATATTCTATTCCATGTATATATATACACACCACCTATTATTTATCCATTCATCAGCTGACGGACATTTGGGCTATTGTCAATAGTGCTGCTATAAACTTGGAGTGCATATGCCCCTTCAAATCAGCACTCCTATATCTTTTGGATAAATACCTAATAGTATGCGATTGCTGGGACATAGGGTAGATCTGAAAGAAGAGTCAGTATCTTTCCTCTTGGGATCTAGTGGACTAGGCTCATACTAATGTAATTAAACCAAATAATGAAATGGTTCTGGAGATTATAAAAAAATACACTATTTTGTGTTGGGCCCTTTAATGTTACACTGGTCTCAAGCTTTTCAATACTAAATGATGTAAAAAAAATGCTTATGTTCATATTTGGTCTTATTTCTTGAATGAGCACAGAGAAATAAAAACAATGTCAAAATCCAAGTTGTTTTCAACTGTACTCTTTTTTTTTCTTTTTTTTTTTAAGATTTTACTTTTAAGTAATCTCTATACCCCCATGTGGCACTTGAATTCACAACCCCGAGATGAAGAGTTGCATGCTCTACTGACTGAGCCTGCCAGGTGCCCCTCAACTGTATTCTTAACACCAACTGTAAGCATTTTTAAATTATCTCAGTGTGCAGTAAGGCACACCAGATTTGTGTTCTAAATATTATCCCTTCATGCATCTAGGAATGATCAAATGTCTCACACTCATAATCACTGTTTTGCTTTTCCCAGTGCTCTTAGAAGAGGCTCCTTCTTACATGATCCTGGGTCAACAGTGGACAAAAGGACTCTGCTCTTGAGGAAAAAAGCACAGAAAAAAAATCTGATTTGTCCACTCATCAATCATACCCTTCATACCTGCGTATTGCTATTTATTCCTTTCTGTTTCTCATAGTTGACAACTAAGTCTATTGGCTCTGCTGTCAAACTATCCCCAGATTCCTATTTCTTATCACTTCCTCTACTTACACCCTGGTCCAAGCCACCAGCATCTTTAACTTAGTGACTTAAGAGCTATCCAACTCTGCCCTTCTCCACTACCCTCCAAACCAATCAATTCTCAACATGGCAGCCCAAGAACATCCTTGTCAGAATTGTATTTCTGCTGCTGCTGCTTAAAGTCTTCCAAGTAATGACTCAAGTAAAAACTTCCAGGTAAAAAAATATCTCACTCAAAGCAAAAAAAAACAAGGTTTCTAAAGTGAACTCCAAGGTTCTTTACCCCTAGCTCCCAGTCACCTGTCCTATTAATCTCCCCTCACTCACTCCTATCTCATGGCCTTTGTTCTAACACTTCCCTTGGGCCACCAGGTTCTTAAAAAAATAACCCTGTGAATTTTACCTTGGCTTTGTTGGTCTTGGTCAGGTTAGAAACTTGATCAATCAATTGCTGGATGGAGTTGGAACTGTCTTTCCCATCCTCAGAGCGATGATAAATTAATCGTGGTTTGCCGTCAGGGTTTTTCAGAAAAGCTTCTTCACAGTCTTCCAATAAAAGGCTAGATTGGAAATCAGTATTTCTTGTGCTACACTGCACTACAGCAGCAAACAATCAACCTAAGTGTCAATAATGGGAGTTTAAAGCAATGACAAGGGGCCAGAAGAAGCCCAGGGACAGAACAAGGTTTCCAAAAATGCATGTTTTATAGCTTTGTTCCAGCTTAGCCAGAAAACATAAGGCATTCATTAGCAGACAGTGAGAACAAGTACAATAAATCCTGCATTAAATTGAATCCTAAAGCATACATTAATTTTTTTAATCCAGCAAGGAAAAAAACCTCTCAAAAAATACTGTCAACATGGCTCAAAATAATGGACGAGACTCATGAGATTTTGCAAATAAATGGAAACCTAATTCCATTTAGAAATATGTAACTTCCAAATTAAAATATAAATATTATCAAACCCAATATGTCAAGATTTTTCTCTTCTCTAGTCTGTTAGCTTTTCTCATCCAATGAATGATCTGAGTCTTTATACCCAAGATACAGTATAAAAAGATCCAGAGGCAGATGGGGGAAGTCAGATGGCTAGAAAAGTCTTAACTGAGGTACAGGGTTAAAAAAAACTTTAACTTTGCCACAGGGTACCATAATGACAGTTTTTACTATTCCTATTTAAAGTCTAGAAAAATCTTAAAATAACCTACCAGTGTTTTCTACATGGCAAGGAAAATGACAACCAACTCCCTTTTCTCAAACGCATTAATTGAAAGATTGTCTCGAGAGGCAAATTAGTGTGTGTGAGCAAGGGAGAACTATTACATGATTCAAAATTTACATGGAGATACTAGCCTCAGTACAAAACAAGAGTAATGTTCTATTATAGATCGCTGTGCCAATCCAATCAATCCAAACCATAGAATTTCTCCTTGTTAAAACCATTCTGACCA
Organism: Hyaena hyaena; assembly: GCF_003009895.1. NCBI lineage: Eukaryota > Metazoa > Chordata > Mammalia > Carnivora > Hyaenidae > Hyaena > Hyaena hyaena. Next base: position 2,046,718 of record NW_024080865.1, on the reverse strand, counting down.
TGTTCTATGTAATTTTGGGGTTTTGGTTCTTTTGTTACTACTTTAGGAGAAAACTCTGTGGCCCATGTGAATACCAAAGAATGGGTCACTGTTCAGGCACATGTTCCTATTTCAAAATCACTCCCTACAAAACTGACATATGGGGCTGAGATGAAATGATAGGATATCTGGGATTTGGTTCAAATCCTTTGGTGGGAGGGAAGTATTTGGGGCTACTGGGTACTGTTCGGGGGACATGATTCTAGAGTCATCTTTTGAGAAGAATGCGGGACTATTTATGAGGGGTGAAGGACAACCTGAGAAAAAGCAAAGCTCTACCAACCCCTGTTTACGGTGTGAGGCCTACCATTACTGCCACGTTTCTTGACAGCCAGGAAATAAACGGTAAGGAAATAAAATAATCAGCAGATGGAATATGAAAAATTAAAGGCAGAGCATAGGTGAAGAATGATTAAATTTTAAAAGTTACAATTCTTATTCTTTAAGAGGAATAAAGTTTTTAAAATGTAAAACAAATAAAATTTAGTAAAAGAAGATAAATTGAAATCTGCCAAGCAAAGTAATAAAATATGAAAGAAAAGTGAGGGGTAAAAGATTAAGAAGAATTTAATATGAAAAAGATAAAAAAGATAAAAATAAATGTTGAAAGTCTAAAAATACAATATTTTATTAAGTAAATATGGATACAAGGTAAAGAAAAAACAAGACGGTTTCAAGGATTAGAGAATTGATAAGAGAAAAATAACAAATGACATATTACCACCTGAGATAAAATACTGCCTAGATATTAAATAATAAAACAGAATATATCCTCAATAAACATTAAAAAATAACAGGAAAAGAAAAGGGGTGAGGGAGGAAAAGAACCCCAACTAAAAGGCAATCAAGTGGAAAGAACCCTTAAACTTGTTTGGGAGAAGGCTCATTAACCAGGTGGCTGTCTGGCCACTGGGCAGTCTTAAGGAGTGATGATGGATTACACTGCAGGGTCTCTGGGAAAGCCAAGGGCTCCACATCCTTCTGCACACAGCTGAGGTCAGAGTTGGTCCTCAATAAAGGGAAAAACGCTTTGGAAGGGTAAAATCCAATCAGACAGCAAAGGCAGAAAGAAAACCTCTTATTAATTTTGTCTTCTATCTATGTATCCAGTTAGGTAAAAATAAGTATTTGCAGACTAGTAATTATATTCACATTATAAGAAAATTGTTCACTTTACTGGAATTAAGTCATAAGATCCTCAGAGAATTAAAAAATTTGACTTAACATCTCTATAAGCATTCAAGTAGCTCTCAGTTTGTATCTGAAGAAAGAAAATAATAAAGGTTAATGCAGATTACTGAAATCAGGAGTTGCCAATTCGCTCTGTTAGGGCCACTGCGTGTACATTTTAGGCTTCGTGGGCTACACACGGTCTTTGTTATAACCACAATTCTTAACTCTGCTGTTGTAGGACAAAAGCAGCTGTAGAAGTACATAAATAAATGAATATAGCTATGTTACAATAAAATTTTACTTATAAAAACAGGTGGCTGACTGGATTTGGCCACAGTTAGCTACCTCTGATTTAAATGATCTTTACATTAATGATGCCAATCTTAAGACCTATTAAACAACCCAAACAATGTAAAGTTTTTAATACTTTATTTAAGTATGAAAACTCAAAACACTTATTGAAGTTTATGGGTTGTTTTTGATTATAAGGATGCAATTAGAACTTATCTTTGAAGTTCATTTGGCAATCTCAATTCTATTTACAACTTCTGTAATAAATGACAGAATTTTCAGCTTACCTTGGTAAGGTTAAATGAATGAATAAAATAACTAATGAACTTTTCTCAATTTCCCATTTTCTTACAGCGAGGTATCGATTTTCAATATCTATTGGAAAATATATAGCATGGAAAAAATATCCCATTGTTTCACACATTCTTTTCAGTTTAGGTGAATAGTCCTAAAAAGAAATTAAACGAAAACACAAGAAATTAAAACATAATAAAAGCACAGCTTATATAACTAAATATCTGGTCAGCTTAAAATAAAAAAGCATGCGGGGCGCCTGGGTGGCTTAGTCGGTTAAGCGTCCGACTTTCGCTTAGGTCATGATCTCGCGGTTCGTGGGTTCGAGCCCCGCGTCAGGCTCTGTGCTGACTGCCAGCTCAGAGCCTGGAGTCTGTTTCAGTCTGTGACTCCCTCTTTCTCTGACCCTCCCCTGCTCACTCTGTCTCTCTCTCTCCTAGAAATAAATAAAAAATAAAAAAAAATTTTTTAAAAAAATTAAAAAAATAAAAAAATAGAAAAGCATGCTTTAGAACGGGTTATGTTGAATATTTTTTAAATTTATATTCAAAACTTAAAAAATAAAAATATAATCATATTTTAAAGAAAGTCTTTAAGAGAAAAGGCAAGTTTCCCTTAAAACAAAAATAATATAAGCTTAGTAACTTGGCTGTTTCCTAGCTCAGAAAATATTTATTTCATAATAAAACCTAAAACAATGGAAGAAAAATATTAGGCTATTTTCCTTTGGTATTTATTTTTGTGGTTGTTGTCATTATTATTATTATTATAAATGACTTCTGCTTTATTGTTATAGAGAGTGGAAAACCCAAATCCATGAATCTATATAGTAAAAAATGTCCACCATGATATATTAGAACATTAAACAGGTAGAAATGAAAACTATGTTAATCTATAAGCAAATTAAGTTACTAAGTAATAATGACTATTATTATGCAATAAATGAGCAATTCCCTCAACATTAGTTTGGTAATAACCTACATTTAGTTAATGAGTAGAAACTTTGATTTTGAGGGGTGCCTGGGTGGCTCAGTCAGTTAAGTGTCTGGCTTCGGCTCAGGTCATGATCTCGCAGTTCCTGGGTTTGAGCCCACATCAGGCTCTGTGCTGACAGCTCATAGTCTGGAGCCTGCTTCCGATTCTGTGTCTCCTTCTCTCTCTGCCCCTCCCCCATGCATGCCCTGTCTCTGTCTCTCAAAAATAAAAAAATTAAAAAAAAATAAAAAGAAATTTTGGTTTTCAAAATATTTTATCTCTCAACCCAAAATGAACAATATCAAAAGGAAAGCTAAAGAAATTCATTAATCAATAATCTTTTAATCAATAATGTTAATACAGCAGGTATAGCATGTGATGTACAGATTTATTTAAAATTCAGCTAGAACAGGGGCGCCTGGGTTGCTTAGTCGGTTAAGCGTCTGACTTTCGCTTAGGTCATGATCTCGCGGTTCGTGGGTTCGTGCCCCGCGTCGGGCTCTGTGCTGACTGCCAGCTCAGAGCCTGGAGTCTGTTTCAGTCTGTGACTCCCTCTCTCTCTGACCCTCCCCTGTTCACGCTGTCTCTCTCTCTCTCTCTCCTAGAAATAAATAAAACATTAAAAAAAAAAAATTCAGCTAGAACAGTAAATGGCAAACTTTTTCTGTAAAAAGCAAGTTTTCTTACAAATTATAATAGCTTAATGACTTGGGTATCTTAGTAGGGGTCTTTAGTGTCCATTTAGTCTGTCGTAATTTATGCTGCCATTGTCGTATGAAGCAGCCATAGACAGTATGTAAATGAATAAGCCCAGTTGTGTTCCAGTAAAACCTTATTTATAGACACTAAAATTTGAATTTAATATAATTTTCACACATCACAAAACATCCTTCTTTGGATTTTTTTCCAACCATATAAAAAAGTAAAAAGCAATGTTAGCTCTGGGTCCTATAAAAACAGGCTGCAGGCCAGATCTGGCCCACAGGCCGGAGTATGCCTGCCCTCTGCCTCAGGTTAACCCCAATGCTGCCTTGAACTATTAAAAACCATGATAAGGATTAAATTTTGTCATAACCTGAAACAGATTCAAGACTAGGGCTGGCAGATATTACCTAAAGCAGGCACTATCAACAAAGGTCTTAGACACAATGGAGAATGTATAATAAAGCATTGAGAAGCATTAAGTTCCAAAGCCTTAATGTGAATACACTGGTAAAACTGAGCAAGATTTTCTCTTAAAAAAAAGTCCAAAATTCTTCCTGCTCTTTAAGACATATAATCTGATAGGCAGTAAACTACTTGGTTTAGATGTAGTAGTGTCATAAATAGGATACAATATTAACTTGTATTTTAAATCAGTGAATAAAGAATTTATAAATATCCTCACCTTAAGGAAAAGATCCACTTCAGGCTGGGTTTCATCTGTATAAATGAGGTAACATCTGACGGTATTACTCCACAGAGAATGTGAAAACAAGGGAGTAACTTGTAATAAACTAGCTACAGCAACATTCCAGTCATCTGAAAATAAAATTTATCATAAGTTCATGAAAAAAATTCATCAGAAAAACATTTCACAAGAGGATGTTTTTAAAGTCTGAAAAAACACAACAGGCAACATAAAATGGAATCTGATCTTACTTGTTAAAAATGACACAGCTTCTGGAATAACATATTAGAGGGCAAACAGTTCTTTTACCTCAAGTTCTATCCTTGGGCATAAAGCAATCAATGTCACCAGTTGATCTTGCTAGGGTACTTGACTGGACCAGTGGCTCCAATCAAGTATCATGAACCTATGTTACATGAGCTGTTTAATGAGTTTGCAGCTGTAGGAGGGCCTACATTCCCAGGCTGGCCTATAATTTTACCTACTTACTATTCTTGAGATATATTAAGTCAAAAAGAATGGCATAAAATGGGGGCGCCTGGGTGGCTCAGTCAGTTAAGCGTCGGACTTCAGCTCAGGTCATGATCTCACAGTTCATGGGTTCAAGCCCCGCGTTGGGCTCTGTGCTGACAGCTAGCTCAGAGCCTGGAGACTGTTTTGGATTCTGTGTCTCCCTCTCTCTCTGACCTTCCCCTGTTCACGCTGTCTCTCTCTCTCTCAGAAATAAATAAAACATAAAAAAAAAAAAAAAAAAAAAAAAAAAAAAAAAAAAAAAAAAAAAGAAAAAGAAAAAAGAGTAGAGCTACCTGTAACATCTCAGATCTGCACTGGCATTGAAATTCTGAACAGATCTTAAAGCTGTTTTGGACACCAAATTATTATTTTTTTTTTAAGTTTTTTTAATGCGTCACCACAGAACCCGATGCGGGGCCTGAACCCACAAACCCTGAGATCATGACCTGAACCAAAGTCAGACACTTAACCGGCTGAGCCACCCAGGCACCCCTCGGACACCAAATTATATAAAAATAATGAAAATATGGGGCGCCTGGTTGGCTTAGTCAGTTAAGCGTCCGACTTTCGCTTAGGTCATGATCTCGCGGTTCGTGGGTTCGGCCCCACGTCGGGCTCTGTGCTGACTGCCAGCTCAGAGCCTGGAGCCTGTTTCAGTCTGTGACTCCCTCTCTCTCTGACCCTCCCCTGCTCACGCTGTCTCTCTCTCTCTCTCTCCTAGAAATAAATAAAAACATTAAAAAAAAATTTTTTAAAAATAATGAAAATATTCTTTTGACTAAGAATACTACATTGCATAACTTCATACTCTATTCTGCAGCCTTCTCTAACCTTTAAAAGCATCAACGATACAGAGGGAAAGACTAAAAACATCTGTTTCTCAGTCAATCTACATTATACTCTCAAGGATCAACTGAAACCCCTGAGAATTCAGACCAGAAGCTAAGTATTTAGAACCTGATTTGCCAGTCTGGCCAGGGAGCACCATGTGATCCTGATGTGAATTACAGTACTTACTCAGCTCTGGTCAGTGACAGCACCAGTTCAGTGCATGCAGGTTTGACAGTGGAAGACACCCAGAATAAAAATAGCATGCCTTGCTGATGGTCATTCTCCCAGTACACAAGATTACAGTATATGAACAGTCACTACCATTAGCCAAAGTAATTGGCAAATGGCTTGTGTTACCTCTGTTGACATTTGCAAAGGGTCCTTCCACATCTATAGAACTATGGGCAAACTCAGGGCCCCTGAAGGACTGCTGAAGCTGGATCATACTCCCTATGGAAGGTTCACTCCCCAAGGCTCCTCCAGTCCAGTATTCACACTGGGTTCCAGCAGCTGTAAATGCAAGAGATTTTATCTTGTGAAAACCAAATTACTGAATGTTCAAAAACTTATCATATGTACACAGGATTTCTAATTTTTAAAAATACTGTAATATTATAAATACAACAAATATTCAAATATTCTATCTTTAATGATTTTGAAAGTACTTTATCACCAACTTCTGGCAACTTCTAAGGTGCTGGTTAACATAATTCTGGTTATCATCTCAAATTCAAAGAGGGGGATAAAGCGAGAAAGATGAAAAGAAATAAAGAATACAGTACCCAAAGGAACTGTACCAACAAGAGAAGTTAAAAATATCCCCATACAAAAATTCAAAACAAGATTTCTAACCATACGGTTCAGGTATCAGTGTAAAATTTGAAGGAAAGAGTTTCAAAGGAAGACTATTACTAGCACACTTGTAATTAAGATTGGTAATTCATCAGGATGTAAGCTAAGGATGTAAAGAGTACCTCCTCTTTAAACCTCCAGAGTAATAAAATTAATGTCTGAATCAACAGGTGCTTATGAACATGACATCTTTGAAAATATGTGTATACTCAATTTGGATTCAATTTCTGGCAAAAATGAGATTATTATTTGTAGGTCTTTGAATGTGAAATGAGTGATGTTCCCTCACTGTCCTTTCTTCATGTTTAAATCTAAATATGAAGAAAGACCTGGGAGGGAATATTAACTTGCTCTTATTAACTTGCCAAGGCAATTACAATATAATAGTTTTGAAACACTGCTTATTTTAACATATGTCAACACTGCAATAACCACTAAGACTAATGTGGGGACATAAGAGTATCCTCTTAGTCACTTGAAGCCATTAAGAATCACTTCATTTTTTCCCCCTCAAAAGTTAGTAATAAAAATTCCAGGATGCTGGTCAGACTCCAAAGGTTCTAAAATGTAAATTAAGAGGGAGTTGTCAAGTTGCCATATTTCACTCCCAAATCAGTTTGCAAGAATTAAATGTGGGTTCCTGTAAATGAGAGAGCGACTACATTTTTGTACTGCATTTACAATAGAATCTTTTCCATTTTTCAGCATTAGTCACAGTTTTTTAATATTTTCTTGGATCACGGTGGACCCTTTCCTTCTATGGCTCCAAGCCTTATTTCTATAAAAAACATATTTTATATGTTTAATTGCAAAATAAAAACTTTTTGAAGAGTTCACAGGACTGTCCTGGAAACCACTTAGTAAAATATCATGCAGATATTCTAATGGATGGTTGCAAAGAATGTATCACTATGTGGAAAAATAATATGACAGAGACTACCAACCATCCTCCAAAATCCATTCTCCCCTTTTTCCTTTAGTAACAGAATTTCCAACTTTAGGTGGTACATGACTCTCCTACTAATGATTACACTTTCCAATCTTCCTAGGAGTAGTGCTGGCCAATGGAGTTTCAGATTATGCTTCTTTCTTTCAGATTATGCTTCTTTCCTTTTTTCTTTCCTTCCTTTCTCTCCCTCTCTCTCTCTCTTTCTTTCAAGTTTATTTCTTACTTAGAGAGAGAGAGAATCCCAAACAGGCTCCACACTGCCAGCACCGCTGCTGGATGTGGGGATCGTACCCACAAACCAAGACATCATGAACTAAGCCGAGGACGCTTAACCAACTGAGCCACCATGGCGCCTCTTTCAGATTGTGCTTTCAAGGAGAGGAATGGATTCCCTTCCCTTTTCCCCCGGCCAAAATGTAGATGTCAAGGTGAGACCTGGAGGAGCTGTCTTAGACAAGATAGAGAAAACCTATAGGGTAAGGTTGGCAATGCCAGTCACTTGGAAATCTGGCTCCTAACAACGCCATGGACTTCATGGAAAATTGCTGTCCTAACAAGCTGAGAAAGCTGGAGAAAGTGCAGTTCTATTTATAACATCAACCTCTTATGGGACACGTAAGTGCCTCAGCTGGTTAAGGATCTGACTTCAGCTCAGGTCATGATCTCATGGCTCTGGGTTCGAGCCCCACGCCAGGCTCTGTGCTGACAGCTCACAGAGGTTCTGTGTCTCCTCTCTCTCTGCCCACCCCCGCTTATGCTCTGTCTCTGTCTCTCAAGAATGAATAAACATTAACAGCAACTGCTTTTAACTAAAAGGATTCAAAGTTGGCTCTACAATATCATTGCACCTATAATGAAAGCTCAAAATATTAATAGGAAGTAAATTTACCAGTAACGTCTGTACAGTTGTCATCTGAATCAGACTCTCCAGGATCAAATACTTGGATTCCCTGAGCTTGGAGCCTCTGAAGTTTGCTCTCCAGCTCTCGCTTAGCCCTCAGTAAGTCCTGAATTTCATTTTCCTTGGTCTCCCTAAAAATCTTTAAAAGGCAAATGTTAATTTTGAAACCTCTCCCATAACCAAAAGGTTGTGTCATCAACTCTTAACAGAAAAATCTTTCACTCATGAAGCCAATATTCAGCTTGGTCCTGATCTCTTCTGTAGGATAAATAACCAAAGGAACTCCAGTGTTTTGTAACTGGAACCCACTGGAATTCAGACAGGAGGCCTGTCTGTGGCGTGGGGCTGTCTTGTGCACTGCTGACATTTAGCAAATTTGTCCTCCATCCCCAAATATTTCCAAATGACTTTTCTCCCATATGGAAATACTTCCTCTTCCCCAAGTCCCTATTGCAGTGCTCACTTTTTAATTTTTTCCTTGAAATGATCTCAAGTTTACTAGGTCCATCTTAAAAATGTAAAAAGTACCCTACTTAGTTCTTAAAACCTTCAGGATTCATACATCTATTTATTCATGCAGCATTATAGGAAATTTTAAATACGCTGTTTTTATTATGTATCACTCTGTGGGTAAAAACATAAGGCATTTACCTTGAATTGCCTTTTCACTTTATCTCTGTCATGTTCAAATGTGGCTGCTCTCTCCATTGCTTGGTATTTTGCTTCTAAAGCACTTTCCTTTTCCCGAAGTATCTTCTGATACGTTTTTTGAAGTGCCTGAAATAACTGAGCTTGTTATTTCTAACAAAACTAGTATTCCTTCCAAATTTTACAATGTCTTACATACATATTACACACATACCTTAGAACTGTAACAATCTACTTCTATTTTACCAGTTATCAAGAACTACATGTTGCCATTTTATTCAAACACATAGTGAATCATGAAAAACATGCAAACATGCTTGAACTGTAGTAAATGAAGACATTTCAACATTAAGCTTTTAATGGAAATTAATGCTTTTTCTTTGAAATACTGTGTCAAACTCTTAATCTTCCCTATGCCAGTTTTCTCATCTGTAAAAGAACAGAAAGTATATAGTTTGTAAGACTTAATTTGAAGGATAATCAATTCTGTGTGACCGTCCACTCCCTGGCTCCATGTCTTTCTCATTTTGCTATCTCCAGAACCCCCTTGGTTCCTGCAACACTGAAGGCCTCCAGAAAGTGTATGACTGAATGGGTTAAATAAATATGGAAGAGTTTTTTTTAATGCCTAGGTATGTGAGAAAGGAATCAAAAGAGTTGCATTAAAAAATGGGCAGGTTAGTTAAGGAATCAGTTTAGACCTTAAGAGAATATTAAAATGCCTAGTGGATTCTACTCAACTTTCAAAACTACTACATAGGTAAAAGGAGGAAACTGAGACTGTGGCATTTGTCAGCCCTTACTGCACTCTGCCCTGGTTGGTCCAGCCTTCTTTTCTACCCCCTTCTCACAGTCATTTCCAATGTGCAGCTTCCATTGGACAATGGCTTCAATGCATGAGATCAGGAATCTGAAATGCATTAAGTCCATTTTACACATGCAAGCGCATTAAGACTGTCCAGTAGGCAAACTGGTAAGACAACAGATAGACTGCTGGTAAGTAGTTCTTCCCAGATAATAGTCTAATTTTACAACAGCTAGTGGGGAAGGTGGTGACTAGAATACCTAGTTTAGAAGGAAAAAGGCTTTTTAAAAAAATGTTTATTGGGGCGCCTGGGTGGCTTAGTCGGTTCAGCATCCGACTTTCGCTTGGGTCATGATCTCACTGTTCATGGGTTCGGTCCCCGCGTCGGGCTCTGTGCTGACTGCCAGCTCAGAGCCTGGAGCCTGTTTCAGTCTGTGGCTCCCTCTCTCTCCGACTCTCCCTTGCTCACGCTGTCTCTCTCTCTCTCCTAGAAATAAATAAAAACACTTAAAAAAATGTTTATTTATTTTTGAGAGGGGGAGCAGAGAGAGGAAGACACAGAAACTGAAGCAGGCTCCAGGCTCCTAGCTGTCATCACAGACTCTGAAGCCAGGCTGGAACTCATGAACCTTGAGATCAGGACCTGAGCCAAAGTTGGCCGCTTACCCAACTGAGCTACCCGGGTGCCCCTGAAAAAGGTTCTTCTTCTCAGAAAAATCAGTCTGAGGTATTTGTTCAGTTTCTACTGTGATGAGCCCAGAAACACTTGGACTGTCTAGAAGCTTCTTCCACAGTTAAAAAAAAAAAAAAAAAAGTAAAACCACAACCCTTGGAGAGGCCTAAAAACTGATGACACAAAATCTTAAAACTTTGCTGTAGAAAAGCAGCCTTTTGCTTTACATACCATTTTAGTGAGTCAAAATACATCTACTACAGGGAGACCACGCAATAATTGTTTTTCTGAGTAAATTAATCAAGTGCATTACGAGAATTTGACTACACCTAGGGAACGTTTTCAATCACAGCAGTTGGGATAGTGAAAATCAGAAGGTTTCCAGAAAAATTAACCTCAAGATCATTAAAACTCAAGAGCTTCACACGAAGAAACTGAAAGATGTAATTTTTAAGGTGGCGGGGAGTGGAGTTAATACCTGCTAGGGAATTTGAGTTAGCTGCAACATATGTCGCCAAAGTCTGTGTGCCAGTGTGCTCCGAGTTAACCTACTTCCCTAGAGCCCCCTGCAGATTGATATTTGCTGCTTCAGGACACTTTCAGGCTAATTGTTTCAAGGTGTCTGAATGAATGAACCAGAAATAGAAGAGGGGCGGGGTTAGTTAAGAAATCAGTTTAGACCCCAAGAGAATGTGTCCCTCAAATTAAAATGCAGAGCGGTTCCTGGTCAACTTTCAAAACTACTAGGTTTGTAGGGGGACAGGATGGACGGAGAACGGAGTTAGACGTCCAGAGCCCAGCCTGGCCGGGCGCGGGCGTGGGGGGGCCGTCCCGACTGCCCCCGCCGAGCACCCGGGCCGGACGTTACCTGTAGCTCCGCCCGCAGCCGCTTGTTCTCCGTGTCCAGCTTGGCCTCGCGGCGGCCCATAGACAACAACTCCTGATTCTTGCTGACCCGGAAGATCTCGTATTCCTTCTTCAGCCGCTCGTACTCGGCCGCCGCGTACTCCAGCTCCGGCACGGACGAGCCGGTAGACTTGAAACTAGCTCCCAGCAGCCCGCCGCCGCCCGCTCCACGGGGCAGCGAGCCGGGCCCGGCCCCTGCTGCCGCTCCTGCCGCGCCGCGGCGGAACGAGCTGCGCAGCAGGCGAGCCTTGGGCTTCACCTCCACCGGGATCTCGCAGGCCTCGCCGCCGCCCGCTCCATACGTGTCCTCTATCACCTCCCCGCCAGCGGGGCTCACAAGCGACGAGGCGGTCCCCATTACGCCGGCGGCCGCCCCTACCAGCCAGCGGGGTACCAGAAGGGGGCGGGACGCGGCGAAAGAGACGGGGCGGGGCAGCAAGAAGGGGCAGGGCGAGCGGGATGGGGCGGGGCAGCGGGATGGGGCGGGGTGGAGCGCAAGGTGGGCGGAGCGGAATGGATGGGGCGTGGCAAAAGGAGAGGGAGGGGCGGAGAGCAAGGCGGGCGAGGCGGGCGGTGTGAGACGGGTGGGGCGGGGCAGCAAGAAGGGGCAGGGCGGGGAGGAGGAGCTGGGTGAGCGGGATGGGGCGGTGCAACAGGACGGGGCGGAGCAGAGCTCCAGGGGGGCGGGGCGGAATGGATGGGGCGGGGCAGAACGAAATGTGGGCGACCGCGCGTGCGGGACCTGTACTGTACTCTGCGGGGGGGCTACAGGCGAGCGCGTGCGTGGCTCCTCTCAGCAGGGTCTTCTCGGTTCGAGGCCCCTGACGGGGGCGTGCCTCACAGCTGCCCAGGGTCCCGGGTTGCTATACCTTCGCGGCTTGCTGTTCCTGTCGTGCCGCAGATATCCAGCGCTCCTCTCCGAAGGCAGTTGGGAAATCTGAGAAACGTATTGAGCACCTGCTGTGTACCTCTCACTCTATATTTCTCAGTATGCAAGTAGTTGGAATGGCCAGCAAGACATAGTACCAGACAAGAAAAAGCTTTTAGACTTTACAGCCTCAGACCACAAGGGACAATCTTTAGACAAGGTGAGGTTTTTTGACTTTTTGTAACAACGGATTTTAGAGGAACTGTGGGGCATATCACCGAATAAAGGGAAAGATACGAGTGTTACAGTGTCTGGGGGCAAGAGTGGGCTTTAGGTGATATGAAACATTTTAGAAGATGGGGGAACTGTTTTAGACTTTAAAGTCAGGGAAGGGGTAGGGGTGACATCTTTTCTCTTACGCTATCTTGTGTTCTTGCCCCTGCTCCTGCGAACTCGGGCTTCTAACCTCTCCAGGTTGGGAGGCCTGGGAGAGAGGACAGGAAAGTATTTGATCCAGACTCCTGTGAACTGGTTGTTGGTGCTCTTTGGACTTGGTAAACTGTTAAAGTTGGCCTTTTTTCCTCACAGTTACTTTTATTAAGTTTTTCAAAGACCCCTCTCCCCCTCATAATTAAAAACCTTGACCCTGGCTGGTGTGGCTCTATTCAGGCTGTTGCTCATCCTTCCCCAGCTGTGAGGAATCCAGTGATACATTAAGCATCCTCTCTGCTGATGTTTGTTCAGATCCAAGATAATCCACTTGACCCAGAGGCCCACATCTGATCCACAGGTGTTACAGGTTAGGTTTCCTGGGAAGCTAAGTGTGAGATCGTGACACCCATGCAAGATGTTTATTAGGGAGTGTCCTCGTGGGATCAACACCTATGAAAAGGAAGGGAAAGAAGCATGTCTGCGCAGCAGCAGAAGTTGAACTTTACTGCAGTCTCATTGGAGGCCTCAGTCAATCCACAGAGAGTTCTGATGCTGAAATGACCCTACAGAATTGTCTAAAATTGGGGTGCAGGGCCGGGATTTTATACCCTCATACCAACATCAGCTAGCTCTCTCCAGCCAAAGCAATCCCTGTGGGGACTCATGGTTGAGGGCTCTTTGATGGCATCACTTCCAGTGGCTGGAGGAACAAGTCTTTCAGTCATCACATCAACCACAGTAGGAAACACAATCTTTTCCCTGAAGAGCTCTGGGAATGCAGGCCAATTCTCCATCAAAGTAGCAGGTCATCCTTTCTCTTACCCTTTAGATTTTCATCAGGAGGGAATCAGACACCAGGCCATTATGGTTCTTCAAACTCCAGGAGACACATATTAAGTCTTCAGGTTGTCTCCAGAGATTAAGGGAATGATTCCTACCATCCCAGTACCTCAGGAACCCTGTCCCTTTTAAAGCCTCTTCTGATCTCCAACTTCCAATCCTTGTACCCTCAGTGTGGATCAGTGTTTTAAGGATCATTCACTAGGTTTCTGACCACCTCCTCTGAAAAATTCTGCATCTTAATCTTGTACCTTCTTTGGAATGTAGCTCAGTTGAAGACTTCCATTATTATGCTTGCATATAAAATAAAAAGCTATCACGCATCCCCTCTAAACCAGCAACAAACAAACTGCAGTAAACTTCCCACAGCTTGTGGAGAGAATTCTGATTATGCATCCTGGTACTGAGTGCCCCAAGCAGGAGTCTCTCCTTTCCTCACTTCTCATCTATCCAGTGACATCCCTCTACCCACATCACTCTATCCTAGTCGGGCTGATTTTCTTCTCCTTATACCAATAGAATTTCTATTTCCTTTCAGTACTTTCTGCCAACCTCCATCTCTTTCAACATCTACCTTCTTTCCTTCAGAAACTTGCCCTGGGTAGTTCTGCCTTTTGAATTGATCATATCAGTAGTTTCAACTTAGTAAACCTTGCCTCCCATGTGCAAAGTACTGTACTTAACTTTTCCTGACCTTGTTCTCCTTTCATTGTGTCTATCAAGCTTGATTTGTTGTTGTTGTTGTTGTTATGCCATTTGTTGCTTAGATTCATCCCAGCAACCCTTATTGAGCTCCTGCTGCAGACATAATGTAGTACAAATGACTGATGACCCAAAGAGATGTTAAATGTGGCCGAGTTGTCCAAAAGCATGCACATTGTCTCTGCCTTCCTTAATAACCTTTAAATAGTTTTCTGCAGATACCCCAAAACACAAATCCAAGTTTGCTGAGATCATGGAGACTTTTCTTTTCCCTATATAGTAATTCCTGGCTGCCTTTCTTATCAAGGACACTGTGCATACTGCATGCATACTGACCTTGGATAACTGTTGGTTAATGCCTAAGCCACCTAACTGGGTGAACCCAGAGGTCATCAGATCTAGAGTGCTAGCAGATACTCAGCACAATAGTGTGGTTGGTTTTCAACATATTTCTTAATTGTAAAACATCACAGAATTTAGTCTGATGTTTAGTCTAATTTCCAACATCATATATATATATATATTTTTCTCTTCTTTATGCTGAATTTAACCCACAGATCTCAGTTTGGATTTTGAAAGGATAACTTTGGGGGTGCCTGGGTGGCTCAATTGGTTAAGCATCCTTCTTGTCTGAGGTCACAATCTCACCGTTCATGAGTTCGAACCCCATGTTGGGCTCTGCACTGACAGTTGGGAGCCTGTAGCGTGCTTTGGATTCTGTGTCCCCTCTCTCTCTGCCCCTACCCCCCCCAATATATAAACATTAAAAAAGATTTTTAAGTAATTTAAGAAAGTATAACTTTGAATGCAGACGTATGGTGAGGAATAAAGTCTCTGGCAAACAGCTTATGACTAATGAAAGATGGCTACGAATTTTTAAATTATCCTTTCATTGTAAAGTGTGTTTATGATGAGGACAGGCTATACAATTTGTGGGACCCAATGTAAAATGAAAACGTGTTGCCCTTTGTTCAAAAGTTGTAAAGAATTTCAAGATGGCAACAGAGCATTAAACCACAAGCACAGCGCCCTTTTGTGTTGAGCACTTGGGGTTCTTCACGGGATGCACATCCATGATTCCAGCCTGTTTATGACTCCTCCCCTTGAATCTGGTTGGGCTCTGTGATTGCTTTACCCAGTAGACTATAGCCAAAATGACACTGTGCCAATTTCTGAGTCCAGGACTGGCGAGAATGGCAGCTTCCACTTCCTGTGTCTAGTAACAGTGTGTCTGAGAGACTTCAGCCACTATATAAGGAAACCTACTACCTCACCTGAGACTGCTGGACTGGAAAGGTCATGAGTGGACATTCCAGGCAACCATCATGGGAAGTGAAGCCATCTTGGACTCTCTGGACCAGCCTGTTTGCTAGCTGGATACCACTGAGTGACTTTAGTTAACACCACAGGGAGAACAGAAGAATTGCTCAGATGATCTCTACCCAAATTCCTCATCCAACAAAATCATGAGCTATAATAAAATTGTTAGTTGAAGCCACTGAATTTGGGGTAATTTCTTCTCACAGCTGGGAGAAAGATGTCCCCACATTTGGTCAAAGTAGCTTGTAAAATGAATGCTACCAGCTTTTAAGAAATGTGATTTGTAGAATAAATAGCATTTGTGGTGGTTAGTGCGTATTTGGTTCTCAGACTATGAATCTCAGAATCACTTGGGACACTTGTTAAAAATTAAGATCCACTGAATTTTAATTTCTGAGACTGGAGCTTGCAAATTTGCATGTTTCGTTAGCTCCTGGGTGACACTTACGTAATTTAAGATCTCAGAAGCAGTGAAATTGCATAAAAATTGTGGCAAAGGATGACCTACTTCCTTGCTACTCAGAATGTGATCTACGGACAGCAGCATCAGCATCACCTTCAAGCTTGTTAGGGTCAGAGCCTCTGGTGCCATCGCAGATGTACTGAATCACATTCTGCAGAGTCAGAAGATCCCCCGGTGATTTGTATATACTTTAAAATTTGAGAAACACTGCTATGGAACAATGATTCTTAACATTGGTTGCACATCACAATCACTTGCAGAACTTAAAAAAAAAAAATACTGCTGCTAGGGCCTCTCCTAAGAACAGTTAGATCAAAATCTCAAGGGGTGGGGATCTGGCCATCATTATTCTTTAAAAGCTCCTCAGAGGATTTTAGTCAGCAGTCAAGGGGAAAACCAGTGGCTTCATCCTCTGCTGGCTCATTATTTCCAACATGTGTGCAATCCCCCTTGGTAACGGTCTTGGCATATGTTTGCATACATCTAGCTTCCTATTGAAGCTTTCTTTCCTTTAATCTCAGTTCATTATAGTGAGTGCACTTGTGATTTTGAGCATATTGATAGTATTGTGCTTCACTTTTGGAAATAGACATGGCATCACAAATGGTCACTATGTCCCCCCCAAAAAATCTGATTGGAAATGCTGCATGGAGTAATGGTGCTTGGAGAGAAAGCAACTTTATGGAAGGAAGGGATTCTAATTTTCATTAAAATCGCCAATCTCTGGGGTGCCTGGGTGGCTCAGTCGGTTGAGCTTCAGACAGCCAGCTCAGAGCCTGGAGCCTGTTGCGGATTCTGTGTCTCCCTCTCTCTGACCCTCCCCTGCTCATGCTTGCGCTCTCTTTCTCTCTCTCTCTCTCTCTCTCTCAGAAATAAATTAAAAAAAAAAAAAACACTAAAAAACAATTGTAAACCGCCAATCTCTTCCCAGGCCATTTAGTCCCGCTCTGTTATACCAAATGAATTCTGATGCCGGAAGTCCCTTGCTACAAAGTCTGTATGTATTACTCTAATTTCAGGAATTAATAAACAATGGGGAACATCTAATCTGATGAAGTATCTGTGATTTAACATTTCTACCATTAGGGGGCAGTATGACTCAGGAAAAATTTGGCCGGTAATTCGTATCTATAAAAAAGAATCCTCATATGAAGGTAACATGTTATTTTTTATTATATATTTATTCTGAAGATAAAATTTTAAAGAATTCAGTCCAAGTGTTGTTTTCAATAGTGATCATCTACATTGCCTTACTTAATTCCCATCATAATAACACTTATCTGGAAATTAGTCCTAAAACAGACAAGAGCATAGTTTGGCAAAGTTTTTTCTATTAAGGACCAGATAGTAAATATTTTACTCTCTGTGGGCCATTCGATCCCTCTCCCAGTTACTCAGCTGCCATGATAGCATGAAAACAGCCCTACACAGACCTAAGTGAGTGGGCATGTCTGCTTTCCAATTCCACTTGGTTTACAAAAACAGATGGCAGGGCACATTTGGCTTGAGGGCTGTAGTTTGCTGACCCCTGAACTAGAGGGGCAATTTTCAAACCTGGATAATTCTCAGAAGTACCTGGGGAGCTTGTTAAAAATGTAGAGTCCTGAACCTCACATCAAATCTACTGAATCAAAATGTCTGTGGCATCTACATTTTTTAAAGTCCCCATGTGACCCTGCAGCAAATACTAATTTAGTAACCATTAGGCCAAAATAAAGTTAACTGCCTTTTTGGGGGGAATTTTAAGGTCCTCCTTGGCATTTTATAATATTTTTAGTATCTGAATGCCTCTGTTGTAAAAGATATAAATGTAGAGTTTAGGCTTAGATTATCTGACAGGTACAATCAAAGCGCATCAGTGAAGATCTCATTTCTATGTAAATGTTTGTATTGTGTGCATGGTTTGGGGGTTGTTTTGTACCACAGCACATGTTAGCCCATCCTGACGGGTAGAGGGGCATACTGAATTAGTTGGAACAGGGAAGGGGAGGAGACTGAAGAAAATGGAAAAAGGAGAAAGAAGAGTTTAGCAAGATGGTGGAATGTTGTGCAGGATCTCCCCAAAACATCCTAAATCTTCAATAAATTTACAAAATTTACAAAAAAGTTGCTGTGATTGAATTTTTTATTTTTTTAAAAAAGAGATTGGGGAAGGGAGGAGTTTTTAATGCCTAGATGAGTACAAAGGTGAAACAAAAGCAACAGAGATAGTGGGCAGGGAAGTTGGGTAAGAATATTTTATGTATGGAGTATCCATTCTTCTTCTTTTTTTTTTTTAATGTTTTATTTATTCCTGAGAGAGAGAGTCAGCATGAACAGGGGAGGTTCAGAGAGAGAGGGAGACACAGAACCTGAAACAGGCTCCAGGCTCTGAGCTCTGAGCTAGCTGTCAGCACAGAGCCCAGTGTGGGGCTTGAACCCACTAACGGTGAGATCAGAAGCTGAGCAGAAGTCGGACGCTTAACCGACTGAGCCACCCAGGTGCCCCTCCATTCTTCATGATGTGTGTTCTCTGAAGATAGGGTTGCCCTGGGCTTTTTACGTTGGACTAAGTAAATATATGGGTTATGTGGAAAGACATGCTCTAAAAAGAGTTGCAATGGGCTTTCTTAAGAATATGATAGCAAATATATTTACTAGTGGTCGTAAACCAGACCACACATTTTGGACACTTATTTAACAAATAAAGTGGTTCTATTTTTCCAGAGCAGAAGCAGCCTCGCAGGTGCAGGAAGCCATTTATTTCTTGCTTGCTGAAAAATGTCCCTTTGTTTCTCAGGTTCAGGGTTGTTCTCCCCAACCCCCTCCACTCACATTCAGCTATAAAGTTAAATATAACCTTTTTTTTGAAGTTGAATATAACCTTAATTTTTTTTTTAATAGAACCACCCATTTCAAATCTGGCAGCCAATGTCCACTTCAGACTGTCATTAGTGACTGTCACTTCTTACCCACACCCATGATCCACATGGCAGGAAGCAGGCAAGAAGCCAGATTTAATCAGCTCCCACAAAAGAGAAATGAAGTGTTTTCTCTACTGCATAAATCTGAAAAAGGATGTGCCTTTTCTGACTTACGTCAGGAGAGTCAGCTGGATCTGTAGTTGTAAGAAGAAAACTTTATTTCTTCATCAGTAAGATGTGATAAAAACAGCAGGTTTTAACTTTGAGAGTTTAAAATATAGAAGAGTTTATCTTTTAGATAAGATTTATTCATGGTTATAAAATTTTACTAACTTTTATAATACTGATGGAAGTTTTTATATTTGAGTGATAGCCTCAATCTATAAGTGAGTTGTTTTCTAATGATTAAGTTAATAATCTGATATTTAGTATTTGAGGCATGTTTTCTCAAGGAACAGTGTTAGACAAGGTGGTTATTGTTTCATCTCAGCACACAGAATACTATTTATGGTAAGTACAGAATAAAAATAATTCAGATGCCATTGTAACATGTATTCTATAGCGCCATGCTTTCAGCATGTTAACTCAAATTATCTAAGACATCCATTTTTGGGCTGTGAAATCTTAGTTGTCACCCCTGCTCATATTTGTGGCCTTTGGGTTGCCATGAAGAAGATAACTACAGAAAGAAATAATAAAGAGTAGAGTGAAAATAAATGAAATGGAATGGAAAAACAATAGAAAAGAGCAACAAAATGAATGGCTGGCTGGTTTTTGAAAAGATAAACAGCATTGAGAAACTAGCTAGACTTGAGAAAAAAAACAAGACTCAAAGAAAACATAGAGAAACAGCTCCTTGACATTGGTCTTGGCAGTGATTTTTTTTTGGATATGACACTAAAATCATAAGCAACAACAACAAAAAATAAAATCACAAGCATCAAATTAAAAAGCTCTGTATAGCAAACACAAAACAAGACCAACAAAATGAAAAGGCAAACAGGCACCTGGGTAACTCAGTCATCTAAACATTTGACTTGATTTCAGCTCAGATCATGATCTCACAGTTTGTGAGATTGAGCCCTGAGTTGGGCTCTGCACTGACAGTGTGGAGTCTACTTGGAATTCTCCCTCTCTCTCTGTCTCTCTCTCTCTGTCTCTCTCTCTCTTCTCTCTCTCTCTCTTCCTCTCTCCCCCTCCCTCCCTCACTTGTGCATGCTCTTTCTCTCTCAAAATAAATAAATAGACACCCAAGGGAATGAGAGAAAATATTTACAAGCTGTATATCTGATAAGGGGTTAGTATCCAGAATATATAAGGAACTAAATATATGTACATGGAACTTATACAAGTTAATAGCAAAAACATCAAACAATCTAATTTTAAAATGGGCCAAGGACCTGAACAGGTAATTTTCCAAAAATGTACAAATGGTCAATAGGTCACAAAAAAGTATTTAATACCACCAGTCATAGAGAAATGCAAATCAAAACCACCATGAGATATCACCTCACACTTGTTAGAATAGCTGTTATTATGAAGATAAGTGGTAATAGGTATTGGCAAGGGTAGGGAGAAAAGGGAAACCTTTTACCCCACTGTTGGTGGCATTATGGAAAATGGTGTGGAGTTTCCTCAAAAAATTAATAGAAGTACCAGCAATCCCACTTGTGGGTATATATCTGCAAGAAATGAAATCAACATCTCAAAGAGATATTCTGCACTTTGTGTTCATTGCAGTGTTATTTGTAATAGCCACAACATGGAAACAACCTAAATGGATGGATGCTGGTGGATGAATGAATAAAGAAACTGGTACACATACACTGTGGAATATTATACAGCTTTAAAAAGGAAGTCCTGCCATTTGTGACAACAGAAATGAACCCTGAGGGCATTATACTAAGTGAAATAAACTAGACACAGAAAGACAAATACTGCATGATCTCACTTATACATGGAATGTAAAAAAGTCAAATTCATAGAAGCAGAGAGTAGAATGGCAGATACCAGGGGTAGGGAGGTAGAGGAAATGAGGAGATGTTGCTCAAAGGGAACAAACTTTCAGTTATAAGATGAGTAAATTCTGGGGATCTGATGTACAACATGTCTAGCACTGTGACTATGGTTAAGAATATTGTATACTTGAAATTTTCTGAGAGTAGATCTTAAATGTTCTTACCACACACACAAAAATGATAACTACCTGAGGTGATGGCTGCGTTAACTAATCTCTTATAGTAGTCATTTCACAATATATACATATATCAGATCATCACATTGTACACCTTAAACTTACACAGTTATTTGTCAGTTATATTTCAATAAATCTGGGAGGGAGGGAAGAGATTCCTCTATATACTCACCCACATAACTAAAGGAAAAAGAAAATAAAAGAGATGATTTCTAAGTGTCAGAAGGATAACAATTTGGAGAAGCTGCAGCTCCCTGTGCTGAGAGTATAAATTAACATAAGCACTCGGAAAATTGTTATAGTATCTCTTAGAGCTGATATCCTAGTCCTAGGCATAATCTTTACAGAAATGCACCAAAGCCACATTCAAGAATGTGAAGAGTAGTATTACTCATGACTACCCAAGTTCCCATCAACAGTAAAATGGACAAATAAACGGTGGTATATGGTCACAAAGGAATACTACCCAATAATGAAATGAATAAATTATGTCAAAAGGCAGTAACATGGTCACATTTCCCGAATGTTGGAAAAAAGAGACAGACACAAAAGAGATGTTTCATCATGTCGTTTCTTGTATGTTCCAAAGCAGGCAAAAGTAATTGATGATGGGAGGGTATAGTAGTTTTCTTTGGCATGAGAGAGAGAGAGAGAGAGAGAGAGAGAGAGAGGGCTTTTCGGAAGCTAGTTGTGTTCTATCTTTGATCTCTTGATCTGGAAGGCAATAACATGAGTTATTCACTTTATAAAAATTAGCCGAGATTTACACTTAAGATTTGTGTACTATCCTGTATGTCTTCTATATTTTAATAAAGAAAATTCACTCTTAAAAAAAAAAAGAGGACACCTATAGCCACAGGTCAAAGTGAGCACATTCCATTGGTCTGAAACAGATGCTCCAAGAGGGAGGGGACCTGGAAGAGGGGGGGATGGAACAAGTTGTTACATAGTTTTCATTGTTTAGATTCTAGAAAGATCTTGTGCAAATTATTTGGCTTCTCGCACTTTCATTTCCTCATTTGAAAGTGAAGATAATATGCAGCGCCTCGGTGCCTTAGTTGGTTAAGCGTCTGACTTTGGCTCAGGTCTTATTCTCGTGGTCCAAGGGTTTGAGCCCCGCGCCGGGCTCAGTGCTGACAGCTCAGAGCCTGGAGCCTGCTTTGGATTCTGTCTCCCTCTCTCTGCCTCTCCCCATGTGTGCTCTGACTTTCTCGCTCTCAAAAATAAATAAACATAAAAAAAATTTTTTTTAAATGAAGATGATAGAAATTCACTTCATAGCAGCTGTGGATAGCCAAATGAGTAGTCTAGAAGTGTTGGAATTCATTATATTTTGCTCCTCAGAGATCCAGAAACACACTACCTAATTTAGCTTCATTCTCTGGTCTAAGTAACTTAGTAGGGTTGCCCTAAAGGAAATTTGACAAGCCTGACAGATATATTTCATTCTCTGAAGCGTATTTGTATTGACAGACCAAGACTTGGCCTCTCTGTGACAGAGAAAACACTGGCATGTCTGCATCCTTACACACACATCACCACTGTCCTAAAAACAGTATCTCCTAAATGCTTTTGTGGCTGTTCCATTTTGAAGCAATCAAATCATTCCAAGAAGGTGGTCTGTTATATTCTGAGGTCAAAAGCAGGAAATGCCAGACTTCTTTTTAGCAGCATCTGAGTTGTCTTCCATATATCAGTTTTTCAGATGACAACAGATTCACAATTCAAATTGAACCAAACCAAACCAAAATCCACAAAACACACTCGCCTGAGGATGGCAGAAAGTGTTGTTTTTCATGGTAGAGGAAACAACCAGAAGAGAATACAGTTTTGGTGTTGACACATCATTACTTGGTAGCACAAAATTACAGGGCATAGCCAATAGGGAATAGTTTGCCTAATCATTTCTAATTACCTGTAATTAATGTTTTCTCCACTCCCATTAGACTCACAGAGTCTCCCCCAGAACTGCATCTTTGGATTTTCTTCCAGTGTATTTGGGTTTTGAGTGGCCCCGTCCTCAGCTACAAGGTCAGCTGCATTCTGTGTACAAGTGACATTTAACTCCACCCTCCCACCCTTGAACTCCTCTCTGTCCATTTTTGCATTGCCTTTTGTCAAATGTACTTCCACTGAACACTTATTTGCAATTCAAATTGTACCTGGGGAAAGCCCATCTTCTAATCTTTTCCAGTGAACGGTAGCAGCCACAGTCTTTTAACTTACAACATTTAATCTTCAAATCAGGCAATTAAGTAACATTTGTGACCCACCAATAAGGTCTCGCCACCTTCACAAAGCCAGTTATGCAAATTTACACGATTCTCAGTCACTAGGAAGTTTCCAGAGATTTAGGTTCACTGCCCTTGCCTTACCCTATGCATCCTACAGATTAATTTTGATCCCTGGTGGTTATCCATAATTTCCCTTTAGAATAGTTTAAAAATACCACATAAGAAGAAACGTCAGACCCACTTAAAATCCATTCTCGTCTTTCTCCAATATATACTATTTATTATTTAGGATTCTTCACTTTTTCGTTAGAGGATTTTAGATTTTTATGGCATCTTTTTCATCTTTGTGGTTTTAGAGCCACAATAATATTGCCCAGAATAATGGAGCTATGTTTTCACCATAGTAGACCCTCTATCATTAGTCTTTTCCAGTTAATCCCTGAGACTTTCCCTAACTTTGCCTTAGTGGAAAGAATAATAGGAGGTAGTGAACTATGCCAGGGTTTGAATCCCAACTTTGCCATTTTCTAGCAGTGTGACTCTTGACTTGTCACTGAACCTTTTTTCTGTTAGTCTTTTTTTAAAAAATCTTAATAATAAAATGAAGTTGCTTCATAGACTGGCGGTAAGAATTAAATCTGGTTTCACGGTGGTGACCAAGCATTATCTAGCATGCTCCCTTGCTCAGTCAATAGCTCCTTTTCCCTTCACCTCCTCACCCCCCTTGCATTCGGGAACTAAATGAATCAATTTCCTAAAAGAATTAAAGGGTTGAAGTTCAGACAGAAGTAGGCTCTGACATTATATGCATCACTAATAAAAAACAACAAACATGTAATTGTCACCCCATGCAATTCATTTATAAAGAAACCTTAGCGCTGTGGAATACCACCCACGCACCATACATGCAAAAGGAGGAAAGTGGTGTCCCCCAAAGTCCTTGCACTTTCCAAGGCCAACATTCACTTGACTCACAGGAAAGCATCTAGAGTCTCTATGAAAAGCCTATGTATTATTATGTTGCATATTGATTTCCAATTTTATTTATTTATTTATTTATTTATTCACATTCAAGCTAGTTAGCATATAGTGCAATGATGATTTCAGGAGAAGATTCTAGTGATTCATCCCCTATGTATACCACCCAGTGTTCATACCAACAAATGTCTTCCTTAATGCTTTTTACCCATTTAGCCCATCTCCCCACCAACAACCCTTCCAGCAACCCTCAGTTTGTTCTCTGTACGTAAGAGTCTCTTATGTTTTGTCCCCCTCCTTGTTTTTATATTATTTTTGCTTCCCTTCCCTTATGTTCATCTGTTTTTATCTTAAATTCCACATATGATGAAGTCATGTGATATTTGTCTTTCACTGACTGACTAATTTCGCTTAGTGTAATACCCTCTAGTTCCATCCATGTTGTTGAAAATGGCAAAAGATTTAATTCTTTTTGATTGCAAAGTAATACTCCGTTGTATACATACCACATCTTTACCCATTTATCTGTCAATGGACATTTGGTGCTCTTTCCATACTTTTGCTATTGTCAGTAGTGCTGCTATAAACATTGGGGTGCATGTGCCCTTCAAAACACCACACCTATATCCCTTGGCTAAGTACCTAGTAGTGCAATTGCTGCCTCATAGTTCTGTTTTTAACTTTTTGAGGAACCTTCATACTGTTTTCCAGAGTGACCGCACCAGTTTGCATTCCCACCAGCAGTGCAAAAGAGATCTCTTTCTCGGCATCCTTGCCAATGTCTTTTGTTGCCCGAGTTGTTCATTTTAGCCACTCTGACTGGTGTGAGGTGGTATCTCAGTGGGGTTTTAATTTGTATTTCCCTGATGGTAAGTGATGTTGAGCAGTTTTTCATGTGTGTATAAGCCATCTGGATGTCTTCTTTGGAAAAGTGTCTATTCATGACTTTTGCCCATTTCTCTACTGGATTGTTTGTTTTTTGGGTGTTGAGTTTGATAAGTTTGATAAGATTTTGGATACTAACCCTTCATCTGCTATGTCATTTGCAGATATCTTCTCCCATTCTATTGGTTGTCTTTCAGTTTTGCTGATTGTTTCCTTCTCTGTGCAGAAGCTTTTTATGTTGATGAGATCCCAATAGTTATTTTTGCTTTTGTTTCCCTTGCCTCTTGAGACATGTGGAGTAAGAAGTTGCTGCAGCCAAGGTCAAAGAGGTTTTTGTGTGCTTTCTCTTCTAGGATTTTGTGGCTTCCTGTCTTACATTTAGGTCTTTCATCCATTTTTTTTTTAAATATTTTTATTTATTTCTAGGAGAGAGAGAGAGAGACAGCGTAAGCAGGGGAGGGTCAGAGAGAGAGGGGGATACAGAATCTGAAGCAGGCTCCAGGCTCTGAGCTGGCAGTCAGCACAGAGCCCGACGTGGGGCTTGAACCCACGAACCACGAGATCATGACCTAAGCGAAAGTCGGACGCTTAACCGACTAAGCCACCCAGGCGCCCCTCTTTCATCCATTTTTGAGTTTACTTTTGTGTATGGTGTAAGAAAGTGGTCGAAGTTTATTTTTTTACATATCACTATCCAGTTTTCCCAACACCATTTGCTGAAGAGACTGTCTTTATTCCATTGGATAGTCTTTCCTGCTTTGTCAAAGATTAGTTGGCCATACATTTTTGGGCCCATTCCTGGGATCTCTGTTCTGTTCTATTGATCTATGTGTCTGTTCTTATACCAGTACCATAATGTCTTGATGATTACAGCTTTGTAATACAGCTTGAAGTCCAGAATTGTAATGCCTCAGCTTCAGTTTTCTTTTTAAGAATTGCTTTGGCTATTTGGGTCTTTTCTGGTTCCATACATATTTTAGAATTTTTTTGTTATAGCTCTGTGAAGAACACTGGTGTTATTTTGATAGGAATTGCATTGAATAAGTAGATTGCTTTGGGTAGTATTGACATTTTAAAAATATTTGTTCTTCCAATTCAAGAGCATGGTGTGTTTTTTCACTTCTTTGTGTGTCTTCTTCAGTTTCTTTCATAAGCTTTCTATAGTTTTCTGTGTATAGATTTTTCACCTCTTTGGTTAGGTTTATTCCTAGTAATATTTTATGGTTTTGGTTCAATCATAAATGGGATTGATTCCTTGATTTCTTTTTCTGCTACTTCATTATTGGTGTATAGAAATACAACTGATTTCTATACATTAGTTTTATCTCCTGAGACTTTGCTGAATCCATGGATCAGTTCTAGCAGTTCTTTTGATGGAGTCTTTGTGTTTCCCACATAGAGTATCATGTTGTCTGCAAAGAGTGAAAATTTGACTTCCTCCTTACCAATTTGGATGCCTTTTATTTCTTTGTGTTTTCTGGTTGCTGAGGCTAGGACTTCCAACACTATATTCAATAACAGTAGTGACAGTGAACATCCCTTTCGTCTTCCTGACCTTAAGGGGAAAGCTCTCAGGTTTCCCCTATTGAGGAAGATATTGACAGTGAATCTTTCGTATATGGCTTTATGATCTTGAGGTATGATCCTTCTATCCCTCTCTCTCTACTTTCTTAGGATTTTTAATCAAGAAAGAAAGAATGCTGTATTTTGTCAAATGCTTTCTCTGGATCTATTGAGAGGATCATGTGGGTTTTATCCTTTCTTTTATTAATGCGATATATCATATCAATTGATTTATGGGTATTGAACCAGCCCTGCATCCCAGGCATAAATCTCACTTGTTTGTGGGTAATAATTATTTAAATGTATTGTTGGATCCAGTTTGCTAGTTTCTTGTTGAGAATTATTGCATCCATGCTCATCAGGGGAATTGGTCTGTATGTAGTTCTCCTTTTTAGTGGGGTCTTTGTCTGATTTTGTAATCAAGGTAATGCCGGCCTTGTTAGAATGAGTTTGGAAGATTTCCTTCCATTTCTATTTTTTGGAACAGCTTCAAAAACTTTTTAATGTTTATTTATTTTTGAGAGACAGAACATGAGTGGGGGAGGGGTAGAGAGAGAGTCTACAAACCATGAGACCATGACCTGAGCTGAAGTCAGGCACTTAACCGACTGAGCCACTCAGGTGCCCCTGTGGTTAAGCATCTGACTTTGGCTCAGTAATGATCTCACAGTTTGTGAGTTTGACCCCTGCATTGGGCTGTGTGCTGACAGCTCAGAGCCTGGAGCCTGCTTTGGATTCTGTGTCTCCCTCTGTCTCTGTTCCTCACCTGCTCTCGCTCTCTCTCTCTCTCTCAAAAAATAAATAACCATTAAAAAAAATTTTTTTTAAATAAACGTTTGGTAGAATTCCCCTGGAAAGCCATCTGGCCCTGGACTCTTGTTTGTTGGGAGATTTTTGATTACTGATTCAATTTCTTTACTGGTTATGGGTCTGTTCAAGTTTTTTATTTCTTCCCGTTTCAGTTTTGGTAGTTTATATGTTTCTAGGAATTTGTCCATTACTTCCAGATTGCCCAGTTTTGGGGCATATAATTAATTGCTCATAATATTCTCTTATTGTTTGTATTCTGCTGTGTTGCTTGTGATCACTCCTCTTTCATTCTTGATTTAATTTAGTTGGGTCTTTTCCTTTACTTTTTGATCAATCTGGCTAGAAGTTTATCCGTTTTGTTAACTCTTTCAAAGAACCAGCTCCTGGTTTCATTGATCTGTTCTACTGTTTTTCTTGATTTTGATAGCATTGATTTCTGCTCTAATCTTTATTATTTTCCCATCTTCTTCTTTTGGGTTTTATTTGCTGTTATTTTTCCAGCTCTTTAAGGTGTAAGGTTAGGTTGTATATTTGGGACTTTTCTTCCTTCTTTAAGAAGGCCTGGATTGCTATATACTTCCCTCTTATGACACCTTTGTTTCGTCCCAGAAGTTTTGGGCTGTCATATTTTCATTTTCATTGGCTTCCATATACTTTTTAGTATAATCTCCAATTATTCATGGTCTTTCCACATTTTTTCTTGTGGTTGATTTTGAGTTTCATAGTGTTGTGGTCTGAAAATATGCAAGGTATCATCTTGATCTTTTTGTACTTGTTGAAGGCTAATTTGTGTCCCAGTATGTGATCTATTCTGGAGAATGTTCCATATGAACTTGAGAAGAATGTGTATTCTGCTGCTTTAGGGTAAAATATTCTGAATATATCTGTTAAGTCTATTTGGTCCAGTGTGTCACTCAAAGACATTGTTTCCTTGTTGATGATCTATCCATTGCTGTAAGTGGGGAATAGAAGTCCCCTACTATTATGGCATTATTATCAATGAGTTTCCTTATGTTTGTGATTGATTGATGCTTTCACATTGCAGGCATAAATATTCATAATTGTTAGCTCTTTTGATGGATAGACCTCATAATTATGATATAATACTTTTCTGCTTTTCTCTCGTTACAGTCTCTATTTTAAAATCTAGTTGTTTGGGGCGCCTGGGTGGCTTAGTCGGTTAAGCGTCCGACTTTCGCTTAGGTCATGATCTCGCGGTTCGTGGGTTCGAGCCCCGCATTGGGCTCTGTGCTGACTGCCAGCTCAGAGCCTGGAGCCTGTTTCAGTCTGTGACTCCCTCTCTCTCTGACTCTCCCCTGCTCACGCTGTCTCTCTCTCCTAGAAATAAATAAAAATATTTAAAAAATAAATAAAAAATAAAATCTAGTTGTTTGATGGAAGTATGGCTACATCAGCTTTCTTTTGGTAATAATTAGCATGATAGATATAGTTCTTCATTCCCTTACTTTTAATCTGTAGGTGTCTTTAGGTCTAAAATGGGTCTATTGTAAGCAGCATAGAGATGGGTCATTTTCTTAACCATTCTGATACACTGTGTTTTTTGATTGGAGTGTTTAGTCCATTGACATTTAGAGTGAATCCTGAAAAATATTGTGTTACCTGTAGAGTTGGAGTTTTTGGTGATGTTCTCTGGTCCTTTCCAGTCTTTGTTGCTTTTGGTCTTTTGTTTTGTTGTGTTGTGTCTTTTCTCCACTCAAAGAGTCCCCCTTAAAATTTCTTGCAGGGTTGTTTTAGTGTTCATGAACTCCTTTAGTTTTTGTTTGTCTGAGAAACTCTTTATCTCTCCTTGTATTTTGAATGACAACCTTGCCGGATAAAGAATTTTTGGCTGCATATTTTTCTGACTCAGCACATTGAATATATCCTGTCACTCCTTTCTGGCCTGCCAAGTTTCTTTGGATAGGTCTACTGAAAACCTGATCTGTTTTCCCTTATAGGTTAAGGATTCTTTTCCCCTGGCTGTTTTCATAATTTTTTCCTTGTCTATGTATTTTGTGACCTTGAATATGATAGGCCAGTGTTTGTTGAATCTAGTGGGATGGTCAGTGTTTGCTGAATCTAATGGAAATTCTCTGCGCTTCTTGGCTTTTGATGTCTGTGACCTTCCCCAGATTAGGAAAGTTTTCTGCTATAATTTGCTCACATAAACCTCTGCCTCTTTTTCTCTCTTTTCATCTTCTAGGACTCCAATGATTTGGATGTTATTACTTTTTAATAAGTCACTGAATTCTCTAAGCCTTGTATTGTGCTCTTTTGCCTCTTTTTTTATTATTCATTCAAAAAGTACTAAACATTTATAAATTAGAAAAGATGTATAATAAAATAGAATAAAGTGAAATACAGTGAAATAGATTAAAATTTTTTTTAAATAGTAGAAAATTTTTTTTAAAAGAATTAAAGAAAAGAAAGGATTAAAAAAAAAAATTTAAAGAACAACATAAAAAAAAAACCAAATAGTTGAACCAGCAAACAAAATGAAACCTGAAGTTACGTCCAGTGTCTCTTAGAACTCAAACTGTGAAGCACTCTAGTCCATACACTAAGCAGGCAGAGAGACTTGTTCTTGTCTTCTAGGGGATGTGCTTGGAGGATGCAATTGGTTGAGGCTTGGTGTAACACCTCAGTTCTGCACTAGGTGGCGCTGCTTAACTTACTGAGGTGGATCAGCGTGGCACACATGGGTGTGTGCGTGTATGTGCATGTACAGGAGAGGTGGAAATGACTTCGCCCAGCTTCCTAGTCTCTGGCACAGGAACTTTGCACTGTCACCAGTCCACAGTCAAGCACCCCTCCTTTGTCTCAGGCTTCTGTTCTACTCCCTGCCTCCACCCTGTCTGTGTCCATGCCATCAGCCTGCCAGTAGGCACCTTCCTTCATAGTTTTATCTCAGGTGGGGCTGTGTTTCAAAACCTCTCCTTTCAGAGAACCCTGTGGCTGGGACCCACCCCAACCTTCTGGTAGAGGGTCCCACTGAGCAGTGGCTGGGTGCCAGTTTGTCCCAGAAAACATTCCTGCAATTGCACAGTGGCAGAGGCTCAGAGATTATGGTAATCACAACACACGGTGCCAGGTTTCACCACACTCTGGTGTTTCTTTGTCCCAATACCAGCAAACGTGGCTTCTCTCTGAGGTCCGCTGGGATCTTTGCCGTTGGGAGGCTTTATGGCCTCTACTAAATACTCCACAAGCAAGAGATCCACTTCTCCCTGTGTGGCACACAGAAGCCACAGACCCTGCTCCCTGCCTCAGGCGATTCACCCTATTACCTCACCAGAGCACCACCAGGCATCGAGCTCTGGAGCATCTGACTCCAGATGTTCTCCACTGTTTATAGAATCCTGATAATGGTATTGAAACCCTCTCCTTTCTCCCTTTCAGTGGTTTTGAGGAACAGATTTCTTGTTCAGTCCCTTGTGAATATTTTCACTCCTTCTCTTCCTTCCCAGCTATTTTCAAGGGAGTGCTTTTCCTTTTGCTCTCCCAGTGGACCACACTCTCACTGTACTTTCTCTGTCCTCTCTCTGTAAAAATAGCTCCCTACCCTCCATGGCTTTTCTCTCCCCCTGTTCACCTCTTTGCACTGTGTACCTGCCAACTTCTTGGCTCAAGTTATGCAGATTGTTGTGTTAATCCTCTGATCAATTTCCCAAGTGTGCAAAAATGATTTGGTGCTGATTTAGCTGCATTTCAGGGATGAGACAAACAGAACTTCTATACTGTTCTGCCATCTTGTCTAACCCCACCCCACCCCAACAACTGTTGAGTTTTGTTTTTTAAGAGTTTATTTTAGCAATCTTGTAGTCCATGAGAACATTGCAGGATACTATAATAATCAATGTCCATAATGGTTCCTTAATTGTCAGTAAAAGCATATATTATGTTGTTTTTTGTTAGCTTAAATATATTGGAATGTGTGTAAGAATTTTTTAAAAATTTCTATGCTAAGTAGTTAATATGTCATCTTCTTTTTTCTAAAAAAAATTTTAGTGTTTATTTATTTTTTGAGAGAGAGAGTGTGAGAGGGGGAGGTACAGAGGGAGAGGTAGACACAGAATCTGAAGCAGGCTCCAGGCTCCAAGCTGTGAGCACAGAGCCTGATATGGGGCTTGAATCCACAAGCTGTGAGATCATAACCTGAGCTGAAGCCAGCTGCACAATCGACTGGGCCACCTGGGTGCCCCAATATGTCATCTTTAAAAAGATATTGGTGGCCCTTCATTAAGAAATTTCAATTATCTTGAAAATTTTTTTCATGTTATAATAATGCCAACATTTTAGGTTGAGCCTGGTGGCTCAGTTGGTTAAGACTCTGACTTTAGTTCAGGTCATGATCAAATGGTTCATGGGTTCAAGTTTTGCATCAGGCCCTGTGCTGACAGCTCAGAGTCTTGAGCCTACTTTGACTTCTGTGTCTCCCTCTCTGCCCCTCCCCTGATGATGCTCTGTTTCTCTCTCTCTCTCATAAATAAAATATTTTTAAAACTACCAACATTTAGTTTTATTGTTTTGTTTTTATCTTTTTAACTAACACTTATTTATTTTTTAAAACATTTTTATATATTTTTTATAAATTTGTTATTTTTTTTAAATGTTTACTTATTTTGAGAGAGAGAGTATGAGAGCAGGGGAGGGACAGTGAGAGAAGGAGAAAGAGACTCCCAAGTAGGCTCCATGCTGTCAGTACAGAGCCTGATGTGGACTGGATCTCATAAAACATGAGATCATGACCTGAGCTGAAACCAAGAGCTGGATCCTCAATTGAATGAGCCATTTTTATTTATTTACTTTGAGAGAGAGAGAAGGAGAGAGAGAATGAGTGGGGGGTGGGGGACAGAGAGAAAGGGACAGTGAGAGAATTCCAAACAGGCTTCACATTGTCAGAGCAAATCCCCACATGTGGCTCAAACCCATGAACCGTGAGATCATGACCTGAGCCCAAATCAAGAGTAGGATGCTTAATGATCAAACCATTCATCCAGGTGCCTCATTAACCAACATTTTATTTTAAATAACTGTATTCATGTAATACAAGAAATTCACAATTTGAGATTTCTACTGACATCTGTTTCCTGCTCTACTCTCTCTGAAACTGAAAGATTTAAACATGATTCGTTTGCATAGGTAAAGATCATAGACCCTCATTTTATGATTTTTGGAGGTGTTTGGGAAGAATTTCTTAAGATGCCTCCTTATTTAGATTGGACTTGTGTCTGGGTAGCTTGGAGAAATATTCAGGAGATAAGACTTTTACAAACATGACAAATTTTTTGAGATATTTTTTCCCATCTCAAAGTCTTCTCTTTGTGATTTTAGATCAGTGGTTTACTATAAAAGGATATAACTCAGGAATAGCCAGATGACAGAGATGCAAAAGGCAAGTTATGTGGGAAGTGATGCAGTCTCCATGCCATTGCTAGAAACACCACTCTCCCCAAATCTTCGTGTGTTCACCAACTCTGAAGCTCCCGATAATCTTCAAATTTTATATGTGGAACATCTGTGATGTCAGTTACCTCTATTCATGTCTGTGTGTGTGTGTGTGTGTGTGTGTGTGTGCACCTGTGCATGCATGCATACAAACACATAATTCTCCATAAAATATTTTGTTTTAAGATAGTATATTCATGTAATGGCATCTCCTCTGAACTCTACTTTAGGAGATGTAATTTCTAAGAGTATAAAAATTTTTAATTCTTTATGGTTTCTATTATGCAGTAAGGTATCAAGGAACAAAACCACATCTATCAAATACTATTTCCTTGGATTATGAACAAACACCCTTTGAGTAAATTAGATCCTTCTTCAATAAAATTTCAGGCTTTCCATCGTCTCCTAAAAAGTGATTTTTGTCACTCGTTCCTCTACATTAAATTATACTGAATGTTTCAGCCTCTTGGAGTAAATTGGCTTCCCCAGAACTACCTGTGTTTTTGAAATTTCTTTCCATAGAAGTAATTTCTATACGTTATTGAACTCTATCACAAAGTTTCTATCCTGGGTAATTTTTCTTTGGTAACTTCATAGATTTAAACATAATAAATTCAGAAGCCACATATAAATTGACAATATTTTTCATCATTTCTCATGACTTAATTAAAAAATTTTTTCCTCTTAGTTTTCTTTTTTCATCAAAATAAACCAAAGACCTATATCCAGCAGATGCTGGAGTTCTACTTCTATTTAAAAGGGGAAATATATACCTATCATACCTTTATTTTCATTAATCAGGCACTGTATTTTAAACTTATTCCATCTCTCCATATGAGCTTGTTAGGTGTACATACATGTATTAATCTTTTAGTGATTACTCTAAACATTTCAACATGTATTGTTGGGTTATTAGAGTTTATCATGAATTAGAACTTTGAGCCCTTCTCAGATAATACAATGATTTGAAAACTTAAGCTTCATTTACTCTCCTCCAACTTTTGTGTTTTAGATACACATTTTATTTTTATATAGATTTAAAATCCTCTGAATTATTTTTGTGTAGCAGATATTTATTCCTATTTTGGCCACATTACTCTTTCTGTTGCTCTGCATTCCTTGCTACATTCTCTTCTTCCATCTGGGGTCATTTTTATTCACTAAAAAAACTCCCTTTAGTGTTTTCTTTTAGGGAAAGTCTGCCGGTGACAGATTTCTCCATTTTTGTTTGTCTTAAAACATCTTTATTTCATTTTCTTTTTTGAAGGATATTTTTATTGCATTATATTTTTATATAGTTTATTGAGTATACTATATATATAGGATGATAGGCTGAAAGCTTTTTCTTTCAGCATCTTATATGTGTCATTCCACTGATTTCTACTTTTATTGTGTATATTTGAGTCAACTATAAGACTCATTGCTGAGCTTTGAAGGTAATGACCACCTGTGTCTGCCCCTCATGGCTGATTTTTAATTTTCTCTTTATTTTTCATTTTCATCAAGTTAGTTATTTTTTTTTTTTTCACACTGCTTGGGATTTTAGAATTTCTTGAGCTTAAATCTTGATGTTGATCATTTTTACAAATTCCCAGCCAGTCATCCTTTGATTCAAATATTGTTTTAAACAAACAAACAAACAAACAAAGCAGGTGTTGTTTGTTTACCAAATCTCTCTCATTATTCTGGTTCTTTGATTAAATTTTTTTTTTAATGTTTTATTTATTTCTAGGAGAGAGAGAGAGACAGCGTGAGCAGGGGAGGGTCAGAGAGAGAGGGAGTCACAGACTGAAACAGGCTCCAGGCTCTGAGCTGGCAGTCAGCACAGAGCCCGATGCAGGGCTCGAACCCACAAACCGCGAGATCATGACCTAAGCGAAAGCCAGACGCTTAACCGACTAAGCCACCCAGGCGCCCCTCTGGTTCTTTGATTAAATATATATTTGACCTTTTGACCTTATCTTATATGTCTCTTATCTCTTTTCTGCATTCTCCATTTTTTAAAATTCTCCTTGTTCTTCAGTCTGAATATTTTATACTGAACACTTTTACTGATCTTCACAAATATTGAATTTAATCTGCCTTTAAAATTATCCATTAATTCTCATATTTATTAATTTATTTGTTTTTGCTTATTTATACTAGAATCTTAATTTAATTCCTTCAGGCAGAGTCCAGTCCTTTCATAAAAGGACTCCATTTTGTCATCTACTTTCTTGATCCTATTAGTCTCCCAGAAAACCCACTAGACCAAAAGACTTCAATAGGAAATAAATCTGCTGAAGGATGACTACTGTCCTGGCCTATTGAATCTCATTTCTACAAGTGGGAACACTAAACACAAGATAGAAAGGTTAAAAAGCAATGAGAATTATATACAACAAAAGAGAGGATGACCTGCATTTATGACATAAAATGGTTATAGAATTTAAATGCTGAATAAAACTTTAGTGATGATGTCAGCAAAACTCCCCATAGTGTCTAATGTCTTGCACCTACTGAATACTCAGTAAGTCTATATAATGAATGTATTCTCTGGATGAATAAATCAAGCCCAGATGCCCACCCAGGAAACATTATGTAAGCATGGCTAAAATGGAGCTCAGTTCAGGAGAATGTCACATACTTGTCATCCATATAAGGTATCTTTCGTTGACACATGTGCCTTTGTTTATTAGGCTTTTTATTATAAAAATTTAAAACAAACCCATACCAAATGGAATGATTTATGTATGCAAAGTAATGAATCCCATGAAAATATCATCAAAGTTAAAAATTATTCAACATTCTAATTATTATTTTGTGTAATTATTATTTCATTGGATTGCCTACTCACCAACCCTCAATTTATAATTTTTTTTACAAAATTTTTGAGGTTGAATTTACAAACATTGAAAAGAGAAATCTAACTATACAGTGTTGGCAAGTAGAGCCACTTACGTAACTGTACTGCTATGGATTGAACTGTGTTTCCTTATTCAGTTTGAAGCCCTAATCCCCATTGTATCTGTATTTAGAGATAGGGCCCATGAGGAGGTAGTAAAGGTTAAGTGAGATCATCAGGGTGGGGCCTTAATCTGTTAGGGTGTCTTTATACAAGAAGAGGAAGAGACACAGAGATCTCTCTTTGCACACAAAAAGGAAGGGCCATGTGAGCACACAGCTAGATGGTAGCCACCAACAAGCCAAGAGAAGAGGCTTCAGAATGAAACCTAACTGGCCAGCACCTTGATCTTGGACTTCAACCCCTAGAACTCTGAGAAATCCATTTCTGTTTTTTCAGCCTCCCAATCTGTGGTATTTTCTCATGGCAGCCCTAGCTGAGAACATTCTTATCTAACCAGAAAATTTCCTTACCTTTCTTTCCAGACTATTCCTGATGCTCTTCTTCCTACTGTTGAGACAACCACTGTTTTGATGTTTTTAATCTTTTTTTATTTTAGAGAAAGAAAATGCAAGCAGGGTAGAGAGAGAGAGAGGGACAGAGAATCTTAAGCAGGCTCCACTTATCTTAGCATCTTAGCTTAGAATCTTAGCATGGAGCCCGATGTAGGGCTCAATCCCACGACCCTGGGATCATGACCTGAGCTGAAATCAAGAGTTGGATGCTCAATTGACTGAGCCACCCAGGCGCCCCAGCTGGTTTTTTGTTTTTAAGTTTATTCATTTTTGAGAGAGACAGAGAGTGTGAATGGGGGAGGGACAGAAGAAAAGGGAGACAAAGAATCCTAAGAGAATCCCATGATATTATCACCTGAGCCAAAACCAAGAGTTGGATGCTTAACCAACTGAACCACCCAAGTGCCCCTTGATTTTTTTAACCTTATATTTATTTTGCCTGTTTAAGAAACTCATATAAATGAAATAATTCAAAATGTTGTCTTTTGGGGAGTTTTTGCTGAATATTATGTCTGCGAGACTCATCTGGGTTGTGTGAATGTGTAGTTCATTCCTTTTCATTATTTGGTAGGATTCAATTGCATGAATATGTCACAGTTTATCTGTTCTCATGATGATGGACATTTGAAATCCCAGTGGACCACACTCTCACTCCACTTTCTGTGTCCTCTCTCTGTAAAAGTAGCTCCCTACCCTCCATGGCTTTTCTCTCCCCCTGTTCACCTCTTTGCACTGTGTACCTGCCAACTTCTTGGCTCAAGTTATGCAGATTGTTGTGTTAATCTTCTGATTCCAGTTTTTGGCAATTGTGAATAGAACTGCTATGTGCATTCTTGTACAAGCCTTTTTATGGACATAAGTTTTTATTTTTGTCAGATAAATGCCTAGGCATGGAATCTCTAAGTTAAAGTTAACGTGGGGCACCTGGGTGGCTCAGTCAGTTAAGCACCGACATCGGCTCAGGTCATGATCTCACGGTTGGTGGGTTCAAGCCCACCGCGTCAGGCTCTGTGCTGACAGCCAGCTCAGAGCCTGGAGCCTGTTTCCTATTCTGTGTCTCCCTCTCTTTCTGACCCTCCCCTACTCACGCTGTCTCTCTCTCCCTCTGTCAGAAATAAATAAAAAAACATTTAAAAAAATTTTTAAGTTAAAGGTAATGTGGGTTTAACTTCATAAGAAACTGCCCAATATTTTCCCAAAGTGGTTGTTATCATTTTACATTCCTACTAGGGAAACTTTGTCAGCATTTGGCATTTTCAGTCTTTAATTTTAGCCACTCTAGTGGATGTATGTGGTATCTCATTGGGATTTTAGTTTACACATCCCTAATAATTAGTGATGTGGAACACTTTTCTTATGTACTCACTGGCCATTTGTATATTTTCCTTTGTGAAGTGTCTGGTGTGTATTTGCCTACTTTTAATCATTTGCCAGTATTATTTTGTTGTTGTCATAATTCATTATGTGTTCTAGATATAAGTTCTTTATCAATGATAGGGTTTGTAGTTATTTGCATATTTTTCCCTTAATATTACCTTTTGATGAGCACAAGTTTTAAATTTTGATGAAGTCTAATTCATCAACATTTTCTTCTGTAGTTATCACTTTCTGCATTCTGTCTAAGAAATCTTTGTCCACTCTCAGGTTGTGAAAATATTCTCCTATGTTTCTTTGAAAAGCTTTATGGTTTTATTTTTATGTTGTGGTCTATGATCTATCTTTTTTAGGTCCTATTTATTTATTATTTATTTATATTTTAGTTGATATACACTGCAATATTAGTTTCAGGAGTAGAATTCAGTGACTCATCACTTACAAACAACACCCAGTACTCATCACAACAAGTGTCCTCCTTACTATCCATCACCCATCTAGTCCCTCTGCCATTTTCCTCCCTCCATCAACTCTGTTGGTTCTCTATTGTTAAGAGTCTCTTGTGGTTTGTTACCTTTCTTCTCTTTTTTCTTAAATATTAACACACTTGAGGTCACACTGTGTATTTACCTTTTACCTTGTTCCCTTCCCTGTATTTTATCAACTTTTTCATAGATCATTGAAAATACTTTATGAATAATGTTAAGGGGGTTTATAATTTTCTATTTTGTGGGTGTTCCATAATTTAACTACTTATGTTTGAACATTTAGGTTGTTCTCTTTTTTTCTGTTATAAATAATATTTATTTCCCTGTTATAAATAATGTAATTCCCCTTCTAGAAATGCACCCAAAAAAAGATTATCCAAAATGCACACATATATGCAAAAAAAAATTTTTTTTTATGATTTATGAGTTCTATAAATCTTTTCCTTTAGCATGTCAAGGAAGATAGTTCTTCCAGTGTCAATTTGTATTTTTTTATTAATGAATTTAAACTTTTTGAAAAATGTTTAGGTTTTTTGTTTTAATTCCAGTATAGTTAATGTACAGTGTTATAGTAGTTTCAGGTGCACAATATAGTGATTTGTCAATTCTATACATTGCTCTGTGCTCATTGTGATAAGTGTACTCTTTAAATGAGTTTGAACATTGGGTAGGGGAAGGGGCGAAATGGGTGATGGGCACTAAGGAGGGCACTTGTTGGGATGAGCACTGGGTGTTACAAGTAAGTGATGAATCACTAAATTCTACTCCTGAAACCATTATTACACTATATGTTAACTAACTTGGATTTAAATTTCTAAAAACCCGGTAAAAATAGATTTGTTAAACTTGTTTTCCTTATTTTGAACAGTTAATACGTATTCTATCCTCACTTATTGATGAATTATCTATAGGACCCCTATCTTTATTTTCTTATCAGCTTGTTCTAGAAATGTATGTATTAAACTTATTAGTCTTTTATTTTACTGTATGCTCATATTATTGTCAGTTTTTACTTGTGAATTTTGCTTATGATTTTTGATATCATTAGTGATTCTAGCCAAAAATTTTTTTTTTAATTTTTTTTTAAGGTTTTTTTAATTTATTTCTAGAGAGAGAGAGAGCGTGAGCAGGGGAGGGTCAGAGAGAGAGGGAGTCACAGACTGAAACAGGCTCCAGGCTCTGAGCTGGCAGTCAGCACAGAGCCCGACGCGGGGCTCGAACCCACGAACCGTGAGATCATGACCTAAGCGAAAGTCGGACGCTTAACCGACTAAGCCACCCAGGCGCCCCGTCTAGCCAAAATTTTTGTCAGTATATAAATATATATATATATTTAGGAGTATACAAATTAAAAAATTTCAAGGGTGCCTGGGTGGCTCAGTCTGTTGGGTGCTCAGGTCATAGTCTTGTGGATTGTGAGTTCAAGCCGCTCGTTGGGCTCTGTACTGGCAGTTCAGAGCCTGGAACCTGCTTCAAATTCTGTGTCTCCCTCTCTCTCTCCCTCAAAAATAAATAAACATTAAAATTTTTTTTAAAATTCAGAGACAGGGGAAGGTAGTAGGAATGAGCTAAGCAAAATGGCTTTCACTGGAGTGGCAGAGTAAGTACTTTCATATTTGACAAGCTCAGAAATTACTAGGTATTCACGAATAGGTCCCATGTTTATCCTCTGCTTATTTCCCCATGTATAAAATACAGCTAACACTACATACCTTATGGATTAATACTAAAAATTTATGTGAGTTCTGGATGATTGCATAGGATAATTAAATGCAAAGTATTATGCCTATAAGCTATTTTAGCTTGCACATTGTGTGCTAAGTAGAGACCCATTTTCTTTTTTTTTCATATATTTGTAGGAGATAAAAATGTCATAAAAATGCATGTATCATTTCACTTTTATGACAAAAGTAAATTTATTATATTTAAGATAAACCGTTCCTAAAAAGAAAGATGTGTCATTGAAAGGAGATTCAATTACCATTATATGTAATACTCTAGGAAAATTGAGGAAGACAGAAAAGTCTTAATTAATGAAGAAGATGCATTCTAAAGCCATGATTTGTATCAGACACAGCTCTGCTTTCTGACATCTTACCATGCGCAGCTACTCTCCTTGGCAGATAATACCAGAATTCACTGATATTCATTATGGATTCAAACCATCTTATTTATATCCAATTGCCTCCTTTATATTATGTAATTATAGTCTCATGGACTTATAGACCTGGAAGATTAGAAGACTATCTTGTCTAGTTTTATTTTTGTAAGAACTGAGGCCTAAGGAGCTTTAGTATTTTCTTAAGAACTAATATTTCCTAAAACCTAAACTAGAGCCTAGATGAGACCTAAAGTCTTTTGCTTCTACTCTGGAGTTTTTCCATAACTGTATATTGAGTAAAGGAAGTTAGTAAGTAAATTTTTAAGTTTTTTAAAATGTATTTATTTTGAGAGACACAGAGACAGCACAAGTTGGGGAGGAGCAGAGAAGAGAGGGTGAGAGAGAATCCCAAGCTGGCTCCACACTGCCAATGCAGAGCCCAACATGGAACTCGAACCCACAAAGCTGTGAGATCATGACCTGAACCAAAACCAAGAGCCAGATGCTCAGCTAACTGAGCCATCCTGGTGCCCCAGTAAGTAAAAATTTAAAAGTACAGCTATCTCAAAATGAAAAAATAGGACAGTTAAAAATTTGTACTTTTTAGCCTAAGGTCCATTTGTCCAAGAACCACTTGTTTTCTCACCCTAAAGCAATGATTTTATTATGTTCTAATACAATAGGAAAGAAACTATCAAACTCAACATGTGGAAAATTGTGTGTTTAAAAAGAGATGCAAAGGGGTGCCTGGCTGGCTCAGTCGGTAAAAGCATGTAACTCTTTATCTTGGAGTTGTGAGTTCAAGCCCCATGGTAGGGAGTAGAGCCTTCTTAAAAAAAGAGATGCAGATTATGACTTTCAGAGAGTTTGCCATTTACTTATAGAATGGATTCTGCTTTATAAGGCTCACTCCCAGATGTCAGAAAGCAAAATTTTTGGAAGTATTTTCCATTTGCTGCTTAAGAAAAATGTCTACCTCTGAAAACCTCTTTTAAATGTACTTCAGACGGGGGGCGCCTGGGTGGCTTAGTTGGTTAAGCGTCCGACTTTCGTTTAGGTCATGATCTCGCGGTTCGTGGGTTCGAGCCCCGCGTCGGGCTCTGTGCTGACTGCCAGCCCAGAGCCTGGTGCCTGTTTCAGAGTCCGGGTCTCCCTCTTTCTCTGACCCTCCCCTGCTCACGCTGTCTCTCTCTCTCTCTCCTAGAAATAAATAATTTAAAAAATATTAAAAAAATGTTTAAATGTACTTCAGATGAAAAAATATCTGCTCTGAAGACTCTTTAGCTTATTTATGAAAAATGAATCGTCATTTCATTTTAGAACAAGGTAAACAAAGCCATAAAAAGCATTGCTCAGAACTGTCAGAAATGCATATGGCTTTTAAATCAGAAGGAAAGCTCAATGCTGCATTTTAAACCAGTGCTTTGTTATGGCAAACTAAGTAGTTGAAATGATGAATTAAAAAAAACATTCTAGTGTTACAGTGATAAACATGCTATCTACACTCTTGTTAACTACTGCAGAGCATGACGAATGGAACTGATCTACTGACCTTTGCAGAATGAACTCCTTTCTGTAGGCTATGTGGAAAGCTTGTTATTATCTAGATTTATTTTAACTTAGATGGACTGTTGTTTGGACAAAATATAGTTCCAGTAGTTATCAGTAAAAAATGGTCTCAACTAGATGCTATTAATTTAGTTACTTCCCCTGCAAAAATATTTCATGTGCACATGAGTGTCTCTTTGGACATATTGGAAGATAAGGGAGTCTGGAGCTTTTTGAGAATATTTCTGAAAATTAATCAGAAGGTAAGATATTGAATACAGGCTTTTTTTAAAGTTTATTTATTTTGAGAGAGAGAGAGAGTGTGCGCTAGCAGAGGAGGGGCAGAGAGAGAGGGAGAGAGAGAATCCCAAGCAGGCTCCCTGCTGTCAGCACAGAGCCCGATGTGGGGCTCAAACCTATGAACTGTGAGAACATGACCTGAGCTGAAATCAAGAGTCAGATGCTTAACCGACTGAGCCACCCTGCTCCTTGAATACAGGATTAAAAAAAAACCAAACACGTTTATTTATTTTTGAGAGGGAATGGGGAAGGGCAGAGTGAGAGAGAATCCCAGGCAGGGTCTGTGCCGTCAGTGCTGACCCAACATGGGCTCAGTCTTACAAACCATGAGATCATGATCTGAGCCCAAACCAAGAGTCAGACACTTAACTAACTGAGCCACCCAGGGGCCCAATTTTTCGTTTTGAATATGGGAATTTTGAAGTACAGTCAATATATTTAACTTGGTGGGCCCAATTTTTCCTATCATACTCTTCTACAGAACATTAAAGTATCCTAATTAGATGTTCCCAGAATAAACTACAGTTCCAGTACTCAGAGTTACTTTTGTGTTTTACTGAGTTGAGTGTCTATTGTTTGTATTTTGAAAACTTGGGCCAGTGACTGTACCAGTGATTTGGTGTAGGCTTTTTAACTATAAGCCCATTTCAGAGGTGAATGAGCTTGGCTGTGGAAGGGAGAGTATTGAGCTTCTTAGCAGGTTGCAAGGGCTGATGGCAGCATGCTGGACATTTAGAATTCAGTTTCTGGTGTCAGGTTCAGGGCTCCCTCTCTGCCCTATGCTAAGAAAGAGTTCTGTCTGTAGAAGCACTGGGCAAAGGTAAAACTGGTGTTTTCATTCTGTCACACTTTTCTTAATGAAAATGGAAATAGAGATGTTGTTAAATAACTACCTTTACCAAACAGTTCTTTTTTGGGAACTTAACTCAGCAGAGAATCTATTACAGTTTCCCCTTTCTAGGTCAAAAAGAAATATTCCAACAGTGCTCAGGAGATTTTGAAGTATGCATCACAACTCCAGAAAAGAATTATAAAATCAGAAATAGGATTGCTTAACTAATGATTAGAGTGAAGAAATGCAGCTATTCTAATAAGTTTTGATATTAACTTTGACATGTGTCTGTCTCACTTAGGTCAGTAGAGTCAGTGCTACAGAATTATTTTTTGGCAATATGCTCTATGATGCTTAAAGAAAAGATTGATGTGGACTGTTAAGAGCAGCATCAAGGCTCTTGCTGGCATAGAGCAGTAGAGTGGAATGAGGACACATATGTTATATGGGGATAAAGATGGTCCCTGACAAATATTGAAATAATATGACCACTACATGGTAATTACTTTGCAATTTTCACCTCCGAATGGAGCTTCTTGTTAAATAAGAAAACACAAAATATCCAAACATGAGACTGCTTAAGAATTTAACTAAAACTCCAGTGAGAAATAGAAACACAAACAGGATTACAGTGATCATTCAGAGTGGTAACTGTCACCCAGTTTCCTGATGATTATGTCTATTCATGTTGAACTTTAGATTTGTGCTCCTTGAAATTCAGCAACCAGGAAAGACCATTCCATTGGATCCAGCTCTAGTCATTTATAGAACATTAATCACAGACCAAATCAACATTTATTCACAGCAAAAAAATTCACATTTTCTACAGGATTACTTTTTTGAGATTTGAATTATAATTATATATATAACATATATATATGAAATAAATAGAAATCTCTATTTGGGATAGAAAGGATGATGTGTTAGTCAACATCTCATTTGTTCTATGGTTATCTCCTTCTTTGAGTCCATGTTGTAGGTCACCATGCATATGTGGGTATGGTAAAGCCAAACCCTCAACTCATGTTAAAATCCATCAATAATCAACAATTTAGTTTTTTTCCTGTAGTAATTGTTCTATTTAAGACTAATGTTTTATTTAACCAAGGTTAGAATTATTACCCTTAATGGGTATGTATGACATTGAGCAATTTGTTTAACCCTTTTAAGCTTTAGTATTTTTTCAGAGTTATAAAAGGGATGATAAAATAGGAACAGAAATATAGGCTGCCTCATAAAGTTGTACTGGGTGGTAGGAGATAGTATCCGTGAAGTGTTAAACAGGACTGGAACATAATAAACACTCAATAAATGAATTATATTGGTATTATTAATGATGTAGTAAAACTGTGAGGGTGTGTGTGTGTGTGTGTGTGTGTGTGTGTATGTGTGTGTGTGTGTACGTGCATTTGAGTGTATCCGTGTTTTGCCTGCAAAAGCCTGTTTTTTTGTTTTTCCTAAGGTTTGGTGCTTTAAAACAAAACCTTTTGGAATCTTTTTAAATTTTTTAATTTATTTCTG
The DNA here is from genome assembly GCF_003009895.1 of Hyaena hyaena. Taxonomy (NCBI): domain Eukaryota; kingdom Metazoa; phylum Chordata; class Mammalia; order Carnivora; family Hyaenidae; genus Hyaena; species Hyaena hyaena. Next base: position 2,002,275 of record NW_024080865.1, on the reverse strand, counting down.
AGAAAGAGAGAGACAGAGAGAGCGTGAGCAGGGGAGGGTCAGAGAGAGTGACCTGTGTCTTCAGGGAGACACAGAATCTGAAGCAGGCTCCAAAGCTCTGAGCTAGCTGTCAGCACAGAGCCTGACACGGGGCTGGAACCCAAAAACCGTGAGATCATGACCTGAGCCAAAGTTTGACACTTAACCGATTGAGTCACCCAGACGCCCCGCCCCCCCCCCCCCCAGCCTTTTGGAATTTCTAAAAACACTTAAGGAGCAGACTTCACTAAACAAACATTGCCTTTAGAATTATAGTAGTATGGAAGCATATTATGTATATTTAGTGTGGATTGCTTGAAAATAATATATTAAATGTGAGAACTTCTATTAAAACTTTTGGTTTGGGGGCACCTGGATGGCTCAGTCTGTTAATTGTCCAACTTAAATCTCTGTCATTATCTCATGGTTCATGAGATTGAGCCCTGCACCGGGCTGTGTCCTGACAGCTCAGAGCCTGGAGCCTGCTTTGGATTCTGTCTCCCTTTCTCTCTGCTTCTGCCCTGCTGGTGCTCCCTCTCTCTCAAATATAAATAAACATTAAATTTTTTTTAATTAAAAAAATCTTGGTCCAAAATGTGAATAGAGGTTAATTAAAGCAGCTAGAATATATGATTCCATACTTGTTCTATTTTTAATGAGTTCTTAATATGGAAACTTTTGAAGGAGAGTTTCTTCAACAGAAAATACATATAGATATTACTTTGGATTTACACATTATTTTTCTGGAGTGTCTGGCTGGCTTAGTTGGTGGACAGTATGACTCCTGATCTTGGGATTGTAAGTTCAAACCCCATGTTGAGTATAGAGATTACTTAAAAATAAAATCTTAAAAAAATTAAAAATTCTTTTTCTAAAATGATTCTTCTGTATTATCTCTAGTAAAGTCTTCAAAAATATCTTTTCTTTTTTATTTCTAGCCTCAAATGATAAACACCATTTAAAAAATACTCCTTTTATTGAAATATAATTGACTTATGTAACATTATATTAATTTCAGATGTACAACATAATGATTCAAAATTTGCATATTTTGTGAAATGATCACCACAATAAGTCTAGTTAACATCCATTATCATACATACCTACAGATCTTTTCTTACATTGAAAAATTTTAAGATTTATTCTTTTAGCAACTTTCAAATATGTAATACAGATTTTATTGTTGTTTGTTTCAATTTTATATTTAAATTTGAGTTAGTTAACATATAATGTCATATTAACTTCAGGAGTAGAATTTAGTAATTCATCACTTACATATAACACCCAGTGCTCATTGTTAAATAAGTGCTGTCTTAATGCCCATCACCCATTTAGCCCATCCCCCCACCCCCCACCCCTCCAGCAACCCTCAGTTTGTTCTCTATCATTTAGAGTCTCTTTTACGGTTTGCCTCCCTCTCTTTTTTTTTCTTTCCCCTATGTTCATCCGTTTTGCTTCTTAAATTCCACATATGAATGAAATCATATAGTATTTGTTTTTAACTAACTTATTTTGCTTAGCATAATACACTCTAGTTCAGTCCACATCACTACAAATGATAATATTTCATTATTTTTTTTTATGGCTGAGTAATATTCCATATCACACACACACACACACAACACATCTTCTTTATACATTCATTAGCTGATGGACATTTGGACTCCTTCCATAATTTGACAATTGTTGATAATGCTGCTATAAACACTGGGGTGCATGTGTCCATTTGAGTCAGTGCTTTTGTATCCTTTGGGTACATACCTAGTAGTGCAATTGTTGGATAGTTCTATTTTTAACCTTTGTAAAAAAATTTAAAAAATTTATCTAAGTGAGATAGAGAGAGTGTGTGTGTGTCTGTGTGTCTGTGTGTGAGTGGGAGAGAGGGGAGGAGAGAGAGAGAGAGAGAGAGAGAGAGAGAGACAGAGAAAATGAGAATTCAAGTAGGCTCCATGCTCAGTGTGGAGGATTATGACCTTAGCCGAAATCAAGTCAGACGCTCCACCAAATGAACCACCCAGGCACCCCTATTTTTAACTTTTTGAGGAACCACCTTACTGTTCTCCAGAGTGGTTGCACCATGTTGCATTCCCACCAACAGTGTGAGAGGGTTCCCCTTTCTATTCATCCTGGCTAACACCTGTTGTTTCCTGTGTTGTTAATTTTAGCTATTCTGACAGGTATGAAATGGTATCTCATTGTAGTTTTGATTTGCATTTCCCTGATGATGAGTGATGTTGAGCATCTCTTCACGTGTCTGTTAGCTCTCTGTATGTCTTCTTTGGAAAAATGTCTATTCATGTTTTCTGTCTATTTCTTAACTCTCTTATTTGCTTTCTGGGTGTTGAGTTTGATAAGTTCTTTATAGATTTTGGGTACTAACCCTTTATCAGATATGTCATTTGCAAATACCTTCTCCCATTCCATACATTGCCTTTTAGTTTTGTTGATAGTTTCCTTCACTGTGCAGAAGCTTTTCGTCTTGATGAAGTTCCAATAGGTTTTTTTTGGTTTGTTCGTTTGTTTGTTTTTTGCTTTTGTTTCCCTTGCCTCCAGAGCCATGTCTAGTAAGAAGTTGCTATGGCTGATGTCAAGGAGGTTCCTGCCTGTGTTCTCCTCTAGGATTTTGATGGTTTCCTGTCTCACATTCAGGTCTTTCAACTATTTTGAATTTATTTTTGTGTGTAGTGTAAGAAAGTGGTCCAGATTCATTCTTCTGCATGTTGCTGCCCAATTTGCCAACACCATTTGTTCAAAAGACTGTCTTTTTCCTTTGGATATGCTTTCCTACTTTGTTGAAGATTAGTTGACCATAGTTGTGGGTCTATTTCTGGATTTTCTATTCTATTCCATTGATCTATGTGTCTGTTTTGTGCCAGTGCCTATCTTGATGATTATAGTTTTGAAATGTAGCTTGAAGTCCAGAATTGTGATGCCTCCAGCTTTGCTTTTCTTTTTCAAGATTCCTTTGGCTATTTGGGGTCTTTTGTGATTCCATACATATTTTAGGGTTGTTTGTTTTAGCTCTGTGGAAAAATGCTGGTGCAATTTTGATAGGGATTGTATTGAATGTGTAGATTGCCTCCAGTAGTTAGATATTTTAACAATATTTGTTCTTCCAATCCATGAGCATAGAATGGTTTTCCATTTCTTTGTGTCATTTTCAATTTCTTTCAAAAGTCTTCCCTAGCTTTCAGAGTACAGATCTTTTACCACTTTGATTAGGCTTATTCCTAGGAATTTTATGGTTTTGGTGCAATTATGAGTGAAATTGATTCCTTGATTTCTTTTTCTGTTGCTTCACTTCTGGTGTAGCCACCATGCTGTACATTATATCTTCATGACTTATTCATTTTGAAACTGGAAGTTTGTGCCATTTAACTACCATCACCCATTCCCCACACCCTACCTCTGGCAACCACCAGTCTGTTTTCTGTATCTATGAGCTTGGTTTTATTTTTAGGTTCAGCATGTAAGTAAGACCATACAGTGTGTGTCTTTCTCTGTCTGACTTACTTCACATAGCATAATGCCTTCAAGTTGCATCCATGTTGTTGCAAATGGCAAGATTTCATTCTTGTTTTTATGGTTGCATAATATTCCTGTGTGTATATCACATTTTTTAAATCCATTCATCCATTTTTTTAAAAAATTGTTATTATTTATTTTTGAGAGAGACAGAGTGCAAGTGGGGTGGGGGAGGAGGGTCAGAGAGAGGGAAACACAGAATCCAAAGCAAGCTCCAGGCTCTGAGCTGTCAGCACAGATCCCAACATGGGGTTCAAACCCATGAACAGTGAGATCATGACCTTAACCAAAGTCAGAGGCTTAACCCACTGAGCCACCTAGGTGCCTCTATCCATTGATCCATTGATGGACACTTAGGTTGTTTCCATATTTTGACTATTGTAAATAGTACTACAATGAACATGAGGATGCATATATCTTTTTGAACTTAGTGAGTTTTTAAAATTTTTTTAAAGTTTTAATTTAAATTCCAGTTAGTTAACATACTGTATGATATTAGTTTTAGGTGTAAAACAGATGAGTCAACACTTCCATACAATACCTAGTGCTCGTCATAACAAGTGCACTTCTTAATCTCCATCACCTATTCAACGCATCCCCCACCTCCCTCCCTTCTGTTTGTTCTCTATAGTTAAGTTTCTTGGTTTGTCTCTTTCTCTCTTTTTATTACCCTTTGTTTATTTCTTTTGTTTCTTAAATTCCACATATGGGTGAGATCATATGGTATTTGCCTTTCTCTAATTGATTTATTTTTCTTAGCATAGTACTAACTCCATCCATGTCATAGCAAATGGCAAGATTTCATTCTTTTTATGGCTGAGTAATATTCCATTGTATATATAGTGGGTTGTTTCCATAATTTCACTATTATAGATAATGCTGCTATAAATATTGTGGTGCATAAATCCCTTTAAATAGGTATTTTTGTATGCTTTGGACAAATACCTAGTAGTGCAATTGCTGGATCTTTGGGTAGTTCTATTTTAAACTTTTTGAGGACCCTCCACACTGTTTTCCATAGTGGCTGCACCAATTTACATTTCTTTTTTTTTTTTAATTTTTAAAATGTTTATTCATTTTTGAGAGAGAGAGACAGAGCATGAGTTGAGGGAGGCAGAGAGAGAGGGAGACACAAAAACCAGAGCAGGCTCAGGCTCTGATCTATCAGCACGGAGCCTGATGCAGGGCTTGAACTCACAAACTGTGAGATCATGATCTGAACTGAGGTCAGACACTTAACTGACTGAGCCACCCAGGCGACCTCACCAATTTACATTTCTAATAACAATGCACAAGAGTTCACTTTTCTCCACACATTCTCCGACATTGTCATTTCTTATCTTTTTGATACTAGCCATTCTAACAGGTTTAAAGTGATATCTCATTGTGGTTTTGATTTGTATTTTCCTGATGATTAGTGATGTTGAGCCTCTCTTCATGTACCTATTAGCCATATGTATGTGTTCTCTGAAAAAAAGTCTATTTAGATCCTCTGCCCATTTTTAATCAAATTGTTTTCTTGCTATTGAGCTGTATGTATTTTAAAAATACATTTTTATATATTTTATTAACCCCTATTCAGATATTTGATTCACAAATATAATCTCTCTTTCAGTAAGTTGCCTTTTCATTCTGTTGATGGTTTCCTTTGCTGTGCAGAAGCTTTTTAGTTTCATGAAATCCCATTTGTTTATTTTTGTTTCTGTTATGTTTGCTTCTGGTGTCAAATCCAAAAAATAAAATCATCACCAATACCAGTGTCAAGGACTTTAACCGCCTGTTTTTTTTTTCTTGGAGCTTTTTGATGTCAGGTTTTATATTCAAGTTATTAATCTACTTTGAATTAATTTTCGTGGATAGTGTAAGACAGTGATGTAGTTTCATTCTCTTGCATGTAGCCCTCCAGTTTTCCTCACACTATTTTAAAAAATTGTTTATTTATTTTCAGAGACAGAGAATACTCACACTAGTGAGGGAGAGGCAGAGAGAGAGAGGGAGAGAGAGAATCCCAAGCAGGCTCTATGCTCAATATGGAGCCTAATGTGGGGCTTGATCTCATGGTTATGAGATCATGACCTGAGCTGAAATCGAGAGTTGGATGCCTAACTGACTGTGCCACAATGTGCTCCTCCCCACATTATATATTGAAGACACTGTCCTTTCCCCATTGTACATTCTTGGCCCTTTGTCATAAATTAATTGACCATGTATGCATGAGTTTATATCTGGGTTCTTTATTCTGTTTCATTGATCTATGTGAAGGTTTTAATGTCAATATCATACTGTTTTGATTACTATAGTTTTGTAATATAGTTTGTAATCAAGAAGTGTGATACCTTTTTCTTCTTCTACGTTTGCTCTTTATTTTCCCTCAAGATTGCTTTGGGTATTTAGGATCTTTTGTGGGTTCCATACAAATTTTAGAATTTGTGAAATTGCCATTGTGAAAATGTGAAAAATGCCATTGGAATTTTGATAAGAATTGCATTGAATCTGTTGCTTTCTTTGGGTCATAAGGACATATCAACAATATTAATTATTCCAGTCTAAGGGCATTATGTCTTTCTTAAAATTTCTTTTATCCATATCTTATAGTTTTCAGTGTACTGGTCTTTCACCTCCTTGGTTAAATTTATTCTTAGGTATTTTATTCTTTCTGATACAATTGTAACTGGGATTGTTTTCTTAATTTCTCTTTCTGACAGTTTGTTATTAGTGTATAGAAATGCAACATATTTCTGTATATTAGTTTATATCTTGCAGCTTTACTGAATTCTTTTATTAGTTCTACTAGTTTTTTGGTGGATTTTTTGGTTATATATATATATATAGTATCATGTCATATGCAGATAGTGACACTTTTACTTTTTTTCCAATTTGGATGCCTTTTATTTCTGTTTCTTGTCTAATTTCTCTGGCTAGGACTTCCAGTACTGTGTTGAATAAAACTGACAAGAATGGACACACTTATCTTGTTTCTGATTTTAGAGGTAAAACTATCAGCTTTTGAGTATGATGTTAGCTGTGGGCTTTTCATATATGGTCTTTATTATGTTGAAGTATGTTCCCTTTATACTCACTTTATTGGAAGATTTTATAAAAAATGATTTTTATCCTTTATGTGTTTATGTGGTGTATCACACTGTTTGATTTGTGGGTTTTGAACCATCCTTGCATCTCTAGAATAAATCCCACTTGATTATGATGTATGATCCTTTTAATATATTGTTGAATTCTGTTTGCTAATATTTTTCTGAAGATTTTTGCATCTGTGCTCACCAGAGATACTGGTCTGTAATTTTTCTTTTTTGTGGTGTCCTTGTCTGGATTTAATGTCAAGGTAATGCCTCATAAAATGAATTTGGAAGTTTTTCCTCCTTTTTTTTGGAAGAATTTGAAAAGGATTGGTATTCATTATTCTTTGAATGTTTGATAGAATTTATAAGTGAAGCTATCTGGTCCTGGACTTTCGTTTGTAGGGAATTTTTTAAATTACTGATTCCATCTCCTTACTAGTTTGATCTATTCTGGTTTTCTATTTATCATGATTCAGTCTTGAAAGGTTGTCTGTTTCTAGGAATTTATCCATTTCTTCTAGGTTGTCCTATTTGTTGGCATATAAATGTTTGCAATAGTGTCTTATGATTCTTTGTATTGCTTTGGTATTAGTTGTAAATTCCCTTTTAATTTTTGAATTATTTATTTCAGCTCTCTCACTTTTTTCTTGGTGAATCTAGCTAAAGGTTTGTCAATTTATGTTTTCAAAGAACCATGTCTTGATTTTATTCATCTTTTCTATTGTTCTTTTAGTCTATATTAAATTTATTTCTGCTCTGGTCTTTGTTATTTCCTGCCTTCTACTAACTTTGGGCATTGCTTGTTCTTCTTTTTCTAGTGATTTTAGGTGTAAAGTTAGGTTGTTTGAGATTTTTCTTGTTTCTTGAGGTACATCAGATCACCATGAAATTTTGAAGGAAATTTCTACAAGGGGTTGTATTTCCCTTTTTGTTTGTTTCAAGGTATTTTTTGCTTTCACTTTTGATTTCTTCATTGACCCACTGGTTGTTTGAAAATAGCATGTTGTTTAGTCCACACATATTTGTGAATTTTCCAGTTTTCTTCTGGAAATTGTTTTCTAGGTTCACACCTTTGTTGTCAGAAAAGATGCTTGAAGTGAGTCTTTTTAAATTTGTTAAGATTTAGTTTGTAGCCAAAAAAAAAAAAAAGATTTATTTTGTAGCCTAACATAGAATCTGTTCTGGATAATGATCTGTGTGGACTTGAGAAGAATGTGCATTCTGCTGTTTCTGGGTGGAATATTCTGTATGTATTTGTTAAGTCCATCTGGTCTAATGTGTCATTTAAAGCTAATGTTTTCAGGACACCTGGGTGGCTCAGTTGGTTCAGCATTGGACTTCAGTTCACGTCATGATCTTGCAGTTCATGAGTTTGAGCCTAGAATCGGCTCTCTGTTGTCAGCGCAGGGCTCACTTTGGATTTTCTATCCCCTTCTATCTGCCCTTCCCTGCTTACACTCTCTCAAAAATAAACAAACAAACAAACAAAAATATTTAAAAAAATAAAGCTGATGATTTCTGATTGGCTTTTGTCATTATGATCTATCCGTTCATGTAAATGGGGTATTGAAGCCGCTTACTATTGTATTGCTATTTATCTCTTTAGTTCTGTGCATTTAGGTGTTCCTAATGTGTGGTGCACAGATATTTACAAATGTTAGATTGACCCCTTTACCATTATGGGATACCCCTCTTTGTCTTCTTATTACAGTCTTTGTTGTAAAATCTATTTGTCCAATATCAATATAGCTACCCCAGGTTTTGTTTTGGTTTCCATTTGCATATACTCTTTTCCCATCCCTTCACTTACAGTCTGTGTGTCCTTACATATGAAGTGAGTCTCTTATAAGCAGCTTATAGATGAGTCTTTTTTTTTTAAATATATATATCATTTCAGCCACTTTATATCTTTTGATTAGAGAATGGAGTCCGTTACATTTAAAGTAATTATTGATAGGTATATGCTTACTGCCATTTTGTTAATTGTTTTCTAGCTGTTTTTGTAGTTTCTCTTTGTCCATTTCTTTTTCTTACTCCTTTTAAGTTTGATGATTTTCTTTAATGTTATGCTTTTATTTCTTTCTCTTTAACATTTGTGTATTTACTGTAGGTTTTTGCTTTGTGGTTACCAAGTGGCTCATATATAGCAACCTATTTATAGACAGTCTATCTTCAGTTGATAACAACTTAAGTTTGATCCATTTTAAAGCTCAACATTTTTACTCCCTCCGCCATGCTTTGTTTTTGATGTCACAGTTTACACATTTTATCTTGTGTATCTCTTAACTAATTATTGTAATCATAGTTATTTTTACTACTTTTGTCTTTTAACCTTGCTACTAGCTTTATAAGTGACCTGAGACCTCAGAGGTCTCAGGAAAAGTTTAGAGTCAGCCCTTAGATGTGTGTTAAGTTAAAAGCTGCCCTTCAAGCTGCAGCTATGATGATCAGCTAGTTGGCTTCTTTCACAGAAAAATTGAGCTTCTGAACCTGTTGCCTCTTTCTGTGCCCTGGGGGGAGAGTAGCTGTTTATTTGCACCTTCCCCATTGGTTACAGTCCTGTGTGACCCATGTGTGTAAGCCCTGTGGGGCCCAGAAATGCAAGCCCTCTGTCCTCCAGAGCCTGGCAATCAAGGGGAAGCCCCTGTGTGGCAGCTGCAAAAACTGGGTCACCAGCTGTAAAAACCAGGGACCTAGTTGTGTATAGATTCTCCGTTCTGGGAGATACCTGCATTCTGGAGTGTAGCAGAAGAAGAGTGCAAAGATGACATCTGTCTAAAAAGGTTGGGGATGGGGGAGGTAAGGAAAAAAAGAAAAAGGGATAAAAAGAAATTTAAAAAAAGCTGATGACACTTGGCTTTAACAAGGCAGAGGAAGAGGACGGAGTAGCCCACCAGATGGAGCATAAAGATGGCCTCTAAGGGAAAGGGGAAAAAATATGGTGCCTGTTAGCTTTAGCAAGACAGAGGGAGAACATAAAGATAGTGCCCACTGGCCTCTGATCTTGGAGAGTATCCTATCGGGCCCCTGCCCAGTGCTTTAAAATTGAGAAATGAATCTTTCACATGAAGTCTGGGCACTTTTTAAAAGGCTGCTTCTGAGAGGGGCTCTGGGGTGGGTGAGTCTGCACGTGGGCTCTGTAAGAGATGTTCCTCAGTTCACCATAGCCCTGTGGGTCTCCAGGACATGAGCCCTGTTGGTCTTCAAAGCCAGATGTTTGGAGGCTCATCTTTCAGGTGTCAGTCTTAAAAGTTGGGGTGCCTGATATGGGGTACAAACACTTTACTCTACAGGTTTTGAATTCCTTTTGGATGGTGGGTGGCCACACCAGAGGCAGTGTTTATGGCAAGATTGTATCTCAGCTTCTTCTACCCGTTTCAATGTGGTTTTCATCTCATTTGCTCAATGTGAAAGGGTTATTCACAGTTTTTAAGGTTTTGTTGGAGGAAATTTTTCTGTAGAGAGCTGTAAGTTTAGAAAGAGGTGGCCACATCACCATCCTGAATCAGAATCTTGATAAACAGGGGCATCTGTTTGCCTCAGTTCGTTCAGCATGCACCAGGTTATGCTCTCACGGTTTGTGAGTGTGCAGAGCCAACTTTGGATCCTCTGTCTCCCTCTCTTTGCCCCTCCCCAACTAGTGTTCTCTTTCTCAAAAATAAATAAACTTAAAAAAAAGAATCTTGATAAAAATTATTATGAAAATATTTTTCCATTGTGCTAGGTTTCACAATTTTTATACTCTACACATCTCAAAAATGACCTGCCATTAAAATTGCACTTACATTATGGGCAAAAAAAAATATTAAAAAAAAAATTTACATCCAATTTAGTTAGTTTATAGTGCAATAATGATTTCAGAAGTAAACTCCAGTGATTCATTTCCTATGTATAACACCCAGTGCTCATCCCAACAAGTGTCCTCCTTAATACCCCTTGCCCATTTAGCCCATCTCCCCAACCACAACCCCTCCAGGGTTTATTTTCCGTATTTAAGAGTCTCTTATGTTTTGTACCCCTCCTTGTTTTTACGTTATTTTTGCTTCCTTTCCCTTATGTTCATCTGTTTTCTATCTTAAATTCCACATGAGTGAACTCATATGCTATTTATCTTTTTCTAATTTCGCTTAGCATAATACATTCTAGTTCCATACATGTTGTTGCAAATGGCAAGATTTCATTCATTTTTTTTATTAAAAACTTTTTTTAACATTTATTCATTTTTGAGAGATAGAGAGAGAGAGAGAGAGAGCGAGCATGAGTGGGGGAGGGGGAGAGAGAGAGAGGAAGACACAGAGTCTGAAGCAGACTCTAGGCTCTGAACGGTCAACACAGAGTCTGATGTGGGGCTCAAACCCACAAACTGTGAGGTCATGACCTGAGCTAAAATTGGACACTCAACCAACTGAGCCACTCAGGCACCCTGGCAAGATTTCATTCTTTTTGATTGCCAAGTAATACTCCATTGTGTGTGTGTGTGTGTGTGTGTGTGTGTGTGTATACATATCACATCTTCTTTATCCGTTCATCTGTTGATAGACATTTGGGCTCTTTCCATACTTTGGCCATTGTCCATAGTGCTGCTATAAACTTTGGGTTGCAAAATCTTTTATTTTATCAACAAGATTTAAGAATGATAGCTTGGCAGTGCTCAAAGCCTTGTCTCTTAATGGATTATAACAAGGACCTTACTCCACTAAAGTCAAATCTTCATTCAAGGAGTTTTGGGCTAGAAAAGCAAGTTGTAACAAAATATGCTTTGTTTTAGAGTTATTCTTGGTCACACATAAAGGAAGATGAACACTCAGATGGTATCTGGGTCTTTTTGGCTTCCATTTATGTGCCACTTGTTTATTTAGATTTCTAGCAATATGTGGCCTATTTGTTATTTTCTGGGAGTTTGAGGTCCAGTGGTGACAAAAACAGTCTCTCAGCAGGTATTCTGGGAAATTGGAATCTAGGAATACTAGTAGTAATAAAACAAATGTGTGAGTCAGTGTAAAATTGTACGTGTGAGAAGAGTTACATGAGAAAGTTTCCTAGGGGCCTTAACCTGGCCAGGGAAGTCAGGAAAGCTTTCTTGGGGAAAAGCCATTTGAGCTGAAGCCTGAAAGGATGAGGTGGAATTCCAAGATAGAAAGTCCCTTTGGCAAAATGGAGTTTAGTGAGTGCAAAACGCTTGAGAGAAGGAAGCAGTGGACTTAATTGCTGAGGAGCAATGTGGAACTAGAAGAGGCTGGAGAAGTGGGCAGGAGCCAGAGCGTTCCAGGCTTTATAGACTGTGTTGAAGAGTTTCCCTCTTTATTAAATAGATTTTTAAAAAATTTTAATGTGTATTTATTTTTGAGAGAGAAAAAGAGAGAGAGAAAGAGAGGAAGAGAGAGGGAGACACAGAATCCAAAGCAGACTCCAGGCTCTGAGCTGTCAGTGCAGAGCCCGACGTGGGGCTCCAACCCATAAACTGTCAGAACATGACTTGAGCTGAAGTTGGATACTTAAGTGACTGAGCCACCTAGACACCCCTAAATAGATTTTTTAAAGTTTATTTATTTATTTTGAGAGAGAAAGAGAGAGAGAGTGCAAACAGGGGAGGGACAGAGAGAGAGAGAGAGAAAGAATCCCAGGCAGGCTTCATGTTGTCAGTACAGAGCCCAAAGCAGGGCTTTATCCCATGAACTGTGAGATCATTACCTGACCTGAAATCAAGAGTCAGACACGTAATTGACTGAGCCACCCAGAAGTCCTGAAGAATTTCCCTCTTTATCCCCAAAGCAATGAGAAGCCTTTAGAGAGTTGTGACTAAGTAGTATGACATGATCAAATTTGCATTTTGAAAAGATGCCCATTCTGGCTGTGGGTAGAGAATGGATTATAGGGGACAAAAGTGGTTCAGAGGATATACTTTAGGAGGCTCCTTCTAAATGCACACACACAAAAATGATAGGGCTTGAACTACATCATGGAGGACATGGAGAGGAATGGCTAGGTTTAAGAAGACTTGGATGTGAAGGGTGGGAGAGAGGGAGGCCTAGCTTTCTGATTTAAAAGACTGTAGAGATGGGCATGCCATTTGCTGAATTAGGGAGCAATGAAAGATAAAAGATCTAATTTTCAGGAAATGATCATGAGGTTTTCGTGTTTGATATGTTGAATTTGAACTTTATTTGAGGATGCTGAGAAGAGCTCTCAAGTATGCTTTTGGGTATTGGTCTCTATTCAGGGCTTCTCACCATTGGGCTACCACTATGTCTGGCCTCTTGGGGTGCATTTTAATTCTCTTAACAAACTTTAGTAGGAACCTGCCTTGGATTTAGACCCTGGACTTGCATTCTCTGGGCCTGGAGCAGGCCTTCCTCCCCACACAGAACTGTCTTGAGCCTCAGCCAGGTAGCATAGTATCTTCTTTCCTCTGCCTTGAGCTACAGGTAGAAGTGACTCCTAGGAGTAGTTTCTTCTGTCTTGAGCCTCAGCCAGGTAGCATAGTATCTTCTTTCCTCTGCCTTGAGCTACAGGTAGAAGTGACTCCTAGGAGTAGTTTCTTCATCTCCAGTTCATTTCTTTCCATTGTGTCTGAACTATATTCACCGGCAGCCTGTTAGGTGTGGTTCTATTTATCTATTCATCTGTGACTATGAGCCTGTTTGAACCTCTGACTTTATTGGTGAGCCCTATTCCAAGGGGCCTATCAGTTACTGGTTGCTTCTCAGCTACCTCCAGCACAAACTTTTTGTCTCATTCTGTTTTAGCTGGAATAACTTATTAAACTCCATGGTAATTCCTGTTTCTTGTCAGGACTTTCTATAATTTTCAGCTTATGGGTAGAACAAAAAATATTGATGGATCTTGAGCTTGCTTACTTTACATAGTTCTGTTAGATAACTTGGCCCCCAGGTAACTACACAAAAGTGAATTCTAGAATCCTGTAACTTGAATTTTAGAACAGAAAAATACTTGACAAATATAGTAATAACTACAGATCATTCCTTCCCATAAGAACAGCATCAATTTTCAGTATATAAACACCTACTTCTAATGATTGATTTGCTGGTTCACTTATTTAACAAGGATTTCCTGGGCCTGTTCTCAGGGTTTGAATTAGATGGAAGAATTTCTTGTACATATTTTATTTAGGAATTGACTAAAGAAATCTCTGGTGTCCAATTAACACAGGGAAAATAAATTGTTAAGATGCTCCTGGTGGCAATAGAGTTAATTAATTTTGACCTGATTTTTCAAAAACTTAACTCTCAAAAAACTCCCACAAAAGACAAAAAACACTTATTCATTTGCTAGAAGTGCCTTACTGATTTATTTCTCAACATCCCACTCCTGGTCATTAAAAATGCTGACTGAAATGTTTAAAAACCTGTAAGCTTCATTCACAATTCTGTGTGAATCTACCTTGTCATAAGATTTTTATTTTTATCTACCTTAAGTTTAGGCTGCAGAGGTAAGTTAGCTTACTGTGTCAACATGTTTTTTTAAAGTTTATTTCTGAGAGAGAGAGAGAGACGCAGTGTGAGGAGTGGAGGGTCAGAGAGAGAGGGAGACACAGAATGCAAAGAAGGCTCCAGGCTCCTAGCTAGCTGTTACCACAGAGCCCAACGCGGGGCTCAAACCCACGAACAATGAGATCATGACCTGAGCCAAAGTCGGATGCTTAACTGACTGAGCCAACCAGGCTCCCCGTCAATGTTTAATTATCATAGAGGTCAGTTTCCTTGACATATAATATAATTTATCTGCATTTTATCTCAAATATATCTGCAATAAGAAAATGAGATACTTCTTGGTGTTTTCCAAATATCACTCTGGGAATTATATAAGAGATGAAGAACATGGTTCTTCTGTTTGCTGTATGAGGAAACTGAGTCACAGCAATGAAATACTATTAAAGATCATCCAGTATCTGTGGGTGCAGAAAATAATAAATTCTCTGGTAGGAAATAAAATGTTTCAAATGGATATAGCTACCTCCAGTCAACTTACATGAACTCTTTCATGATGACTCATTCCATTAATACTTTTTTATTGTTTTGAGTTCTCTTAACATATTCCAAATCATGGTTATTCTTATATTGTTTATTTTTGTTCACCTTTTGTTTAGAATTTTTTAAAATTCCTTTTCATCTATGTGTGTTTTTGAACATAGATTGTGGCTGCTAGAGAGGGGTACCAAACTTTTATTTATTTATTTTTAAATCTTAGAGTATAGGGTACAGATTAGTGTATAATCAGAGGTCAGTGGATTTTAGTTGATTGTAGCTCTGTGTTTTCTATCTTGTATTGTTTTGACTGAAAAGTTTCTAGAGTTTCTGACAAAACTCTGCTAATTGGTGGCCAGTAAAGTAACCCATGACCAAAGAAGTTCCCTGCTTGAGTCTTATACTCTCTCATATCTATAGGCACATGCTTTGAAGAGAAGAAAACTGTTTAGGCTGAGTATTTCAAAAGCCTATTAACTAAAGGTTTTTCCTGTGTGTCAGAACTTTGTCTACCTGTTTATTTACTCCTTAAAAAGCACAGCTTGGCATTTAGAGTACCAGGTCAAATTTCCTCCAGCTATGGGAATATGTATAGAAACATTTCCTAATGTTTCCTAAACATTTCCTAATGAAGGGCACAAATACTTCTCACCCAACTAATATGCTTTCATGTCAGTCCATAAACTTACAAAGATAATAGAATGTTGAGACATTCCAGCTGTATAACTTAAAAAAAAATCCAAAGCCTTGATTTTAAAAAATTCTTTCCATCATGGGAATTTTCTATTTTTATTTCTGCACATAAGTATTTCAGTTTATGTTCCACTTTGTGAGCAGTGAGATGTTGAAATATTAGTCCCATGTCAAGGTCAAACATCTCAAAGAATACCATTTCTCTAAACTGCAATACTTCTGTGCAGTTGGAGTGCATATTTCATGAGCAGAACTCATTGATCTGATTCTGTCATATTCACAAAACTCAGGCTCTTTTTGAAGTGATAGTGATAATGCTCTCTAACAAGTATGGAGCCATCTGTGATCCACATTTTTAGACATTACCTCATTTGGCCTTCATAATGGCTCTATTAGTTGGGTAGAAGAGTTGTTATAATTATTGAAATGTACATTTGAAACCAAGGATCTCAAAGCCATGGTCAAACCAGTTATTGTCCAAGATACAAGCTGATATGTAGTGTTGAGAAAGGCATTGAATTAAGTGCTTATCATGTGTTAGAATGACCAACAGACCAAGAGACATTAAATTTTTATTTGATTATTTGGGATGGAGTATAAAGGTTAAGAACATGGGCTCTTCGTTCAAATCTTAGTTTTATCACTTACTAATTCTATGATGTTGGGTAAATATAAACTTACTTTCTCAGTCAGTAATATTATTATCTTTTTTACAGATAGTTCATTGTCAAATTAGTTTCCACATAACACCCAGTGCTCATCCCCACAAGTGCTCTCCTCCATGCTCATCCCCCCTCCCCCCCACATCCATCAGTCCTCAGTTTTTGTCAGCATTCAAGAGTCTCTCATGGTTTGCCTCTCTCCCTTTCCCCCACCATTTCCCCCTTTCTTCTCCCCCTTGTTCCTCAGTTAAGTTCCTCCTAATCCTCCTATACGTGCAAACATATGATATTTGTCCTTCTCTACCTGACTTAAATTTCGCTCAGCATAACACCCTCAAATTCCATCCATGTTGCTACACATGGCCAGATTTCATTGTTTCTCATTGCCATGTAGTATTCCATGGTATAGATAAACCACATCTTCTTGATCCATTCGTCTGTTGATGGACACTTAGTCTCTTTCCATGTTTTAGCTATTGTTGAGAGTGCTGCTATGAACATTGGGGTACATGTGCTCCTATGCATCAGCATTTCTGTATCCCTTGGGTAAATTCTTAGCAGTGCTATTGCGGGGTGCTAGGGGAGTTCTATTGTTAGTTTCCTGAGGAACCTCCACAGCATTTTCCAGAGGGGCTGTACCAGTTTACATTCCCACCAACAGTGTAGGAGGGTGCCCGTTTCTTCACATCCTTGTCAGCATCTAGAGTTCTCTGATTTGCTCATTTTAGCCACTGTGACTGGTGTGAGGTGGTATCTCAGTGTGGTTTTGATTTGTATTTCCCTGATGAGGAGGGATGCTGAGCATCGTTTCATGTGTCTGTTGGCCATCTGGATGTCCTCTTTGGAGAAATGTCTGTTCATATCTTCTGCCCATTTCTTCACTGGATTGTTTGTTTTTTGGGTGTGGAGTTTGGTGAGTTCCTTATAGATTTTGGATATTAACCCTTTATCTGATATGTCATTTGCAACTATCTTTTCCCATTCCGTTGGTTGCCTATTAGTTTTGTGGTTGTTTCCTTTGCTGTGCAGAAGCTTTTACTCTTGATGAGGTCCCAATCATTTATTTTTGCTCTTGATTCCCTTGCTTTTGGGGATGTGTCAAGTAAGAAGTTGCTGCGGTGGAGGTCAAGGAGGTTGTTTCCTGCTTTCTCCTCTAGGGTGTTGATAGTTTCCTGTCTCACGTTCAGGTCCTTTATCCATTTTGAGTTTATTTTTGTGCATGGTGTGAGAAAATGATCTAGTTTCATTCTTCTGCATGTTGCTGTCCAGTTCTCCCAACACCATCTGTTAAAAAGGCTGTCTTTTTTCCATTGGATATTCTTTCCTGCTTTGTCAAAGATCAGTTGGCTGTATACTTTTGGGTCCACTTCTGAGTTCTCAATTCTGTTCCATTGGTCTATGTGTCTGTTTTTGTGCCAATACCATACTGTCTTGATGATGACAGCTTTGTAGTAGAGGCTAAAGTCTGGGATGGTGATACCTCCCGTTTTGGTTTTATTTTTCAGTATTACTTTGGCTATTCGGGGTCTTTTGTGGTTCCATACAAATTTTTGGATAGTTTGTTCTAGTTTTGAGAAGTATGCTGGTGCAATTTTGATTGGAATTGCATTGAATGTGTAGAGTGCTTTAGGTAGTAATGACATCTTAACTATATTTATTCTTCCTATCCATGAGCATGGAATGTTTTTCCATTTCTTTGTGTCTTCTTCAATTTCCTTCATAAGTTTTCTATAGTTTTCATCATACAGATCTCTTGTATCCTTGGTTAGGTTTATTCCGAGGTATTTTATGGTTTTTTGTGCAATTGTGAATGGGATCAGTTTCTTGATTTCTCTTTCTGTTGCTTCATTGTTGGTGTATAAAAATGCAACCGATTTCTGTACGTTGATTTTGTACCCTGCAACTTGGCTGAATTCTTGGATCAGTTCTAGTAGGCTTCTGGTGGAGTCTGTCGGGTTTTCTATGTAGAGTATCATGTCATCTGCGAAGAGTGAAAGTTTGACTTCCTCTTTGCCAATTCTGATGCCTTTGATTTCCTTTTGTTGTCTGATGGCTGATGCTAGGACTTCCAGCACTATGTTAAACAACAGTGGTGAGAGTGGACATCCCTGTCGTGTTCCTGATCTCAGGGGGAAAGCTCTCAGTTTTTCCCCGTTGAGGATGATGTTAGCTGAAGGCTTCTCATAGATGGCTTTGATGATGTTTAAGTAGGTTCCTTCTATCCCAACTTTCTCGAGAGTCTTTATTAAGAAGGGATGCTGTATTTTGTCAAATGCTTTTTCTGCATCTATTGACAGGATCATATGGTTTTTATCTTTTCTTTTATTGATATGATGGATCACATTGATTGATTTGCGAATGTTGAACCAGCCCTGTAACCCAGGAATGAATCCCACTTGATCTTGGTGGATGATTCTTTTGATATGCTGCTGGATTCGATTTGCAAGGATCTTGTTGAGAATTTTTGCATCCGTATTCATCAAGGATATTGGCCTATAGTTCTCTTTTTTTGTTGGATCTCTGTCTGGCTTGGGAATCAGAGTGATGCTGGCTTCATAAAATGAGTCCGGGAGTTTTCCTTCGACTTCTATTTTTTGGAATAGCTTGAGAAGAATTGGGATTAATTCTGTTTTAAATGTCTGGTAGAATTCCCCAGGGAAACCATCAGGTCCAGGGCTCTTATTTGTTGGGAGATTTTTGATCACTGATTCGATTTCTTCACTCGTTATGGGTCTGTTCAGGTTTTCTATTTCTTCCCGTGTGAATTTTGGTAGTGAGTGTGTGTTTAGGAATTTGTCCATTTCTTCTAAGTTGTCCAATTTGTTGGCATATAATTTTTCATAGTATTCCCTGATAATTGCTTGTATTTCTGAGGGGTTGGTTGTAATAAGTCCATTTTCATTCATAATTTTGTCTATTTGGGTGCTCTCTCTTTTCTTTTTGATAAGCCTGGCTAGAGGTTTGTCAATTTTGTTTACTTTTTCAAAAAACCAACTCTTGGTTTCATTGATCTGTTCAATTGTTTCTTTGGTCTCTATGTTGTTTATTTCTGCTCTAATTTTTACTATTTCTCTTCTTCTACTGGGTTTAGGGCGTTCTTGTTGCTCTGCCTCTAGCTCCTTTAGGTGAGCTGTTAGATTTTGGACTTGTGCTTTTTCTAATCTCTTGAAATAGGCCTGGAGAGCAATGTACTTTCCTCTTAGGACTGCCTTGGCCGCATCCCATAGATTTTGAATTGTTGTGTTTTCATTTTCATTTGTTTCCATATATTTTTTAATTTCCTCTCTAATTGCCTGATTGGCCCATTCATTCTTTAGAAGGGTGTTCTTTAACCTCCATGTTTTTGGCGGTTTTCCAGACTTCTTCCTGTAATTGATTTCAAGTTTCAAAGCATTGTGATCTGACAGTGTGCATGGTATGATCTCTATTCTTTTATATTTATTGAGGGCTGCTTTATGTCCCAGTATGTGATCTATCTTGGAGAATGTGCCATGCGCACTTGAGAAGAAAGTAAATTCCCTGGCCTCAGGATGTAAAGTTCTAAATATATCCGTCAGATCCATCTGGTCCAATGTGTCTTTCAAGTCCATTATTTCTTTAGTGATTTTCTGTCTGGTTGACCTATCCATTGCTGTAAGCGGAGTATTAAAGTCCCCTGCTATTAGCACATTCTTATCTATAAGCTTGTTTCTGTTTGTGATTAATTGTTTTAGATATTTAGGTGCTCCCATATTCGGTGCGTAGACATTTATGATTGTTAGTTCTTCCTGATGGATGGACCCTGTAATTATTATGTAGTGCCCTTCTTCATCTCTTGTGATTGTCTTTAATTTAAAGTCCAGTTTGTCTGATATAAGTATCGCTACTCCGGCTTTCTTTTGATTTCCTGTAGCATGATATATATTTCTCCATCCCCTTACTTTTAATCTGAAGGTATCTTCCCGTCTAAAATGAGTTTCTTGTAGACAGCATATTGATGGATTTTGTTTTTTAATCCATTCTGCTACCCTATGTCTTTTGATTGGAGCATTCAGCCCATTTACATTCAGTGTTATTATTGAAATATGTGGGTTTAGAGTCTTTGTATCTTTTGTAGGGTTCATGTTTGTGGTGGTGTCTCTGGTATCTTTGTTCCTTGCAACCTTTCCTTCAGAGCATCCCCCTCAGGATTTCTTGTAGGGCTGGCTTCGTGGTGACAAATTCTTTCAATTTCTGTTTATTTGGAAAGGTTTTTATCTCTCCTTCTATTTTGAATGACAGGCTTGCTGGATAGAGGATTCTTGGCTGCATATTTTTACTGTTCATCACATTGAAGATTTCCTGCCATTCCTTTCTAGCCTGCCAAGTTTCAGTAGATAGGTCTGTCACCACTCTGATAGGTTTCCCTTTGTATGTTAGGGCCCTTTTCTCCCTAGCTGCTTTCAAAATTCTCTCTTTGTCCTTGTATTTGGCCATTTTCACTATGATATGTCGTGCAGAAGATCGATTCAGGTTACGTCTGAGGGGAGTCCTCTGAGCCTCTTGTACTTCCACATTTACTTCCTTCCCCAGGTCGGGGAAGTTCTCTGCTATAATTTGTTCCAGGACTCCTTCAGCACCTTTCCCTCTCTCTTCCTCTTCTGGGATTCCTATGATACGGATATTGTTGCATTTGACCGTATCGCTGAGCTCTCGAATTCTTCTTTCCTGTTCCTGGATCAGTTTGTCTCTTTTTTTGTCATCTTCTTGTTTTTCTATAATGGTGTCTTCTAAATCACTTATTCTCCTTTCTGCCTCTTCAATCCGTGCATTGGAGGCCTCTAATTTATTATGTATCTCATTTATCGCATTTTTTAAATTCTTCATGCCTATTTTTATTTTCCATTCTGTCTGTAGCCATAGTTTCTTTGATGTCCCCTATGTTTTTTTTCAAGCCCAGGTATTAATTTTACCATTAGTATTCTAAAATCTTGTTCAGTTATGCTGCTGATATCTGTTTTGAGCAGTTCATTAGCTGTCATTTCTTCTTGGAGTTTCTTTGGAGGAGAGCTCTTTCGTTTCATCATTTTAGTTAGCTTTCCAGCTCTTGTTGGTTTTAAAGACCTGTTATGCTCTCTGTATCTATGAGCGCTGCTGTATCCAAGAAGACTCTTTGACTGTCCAGGGCCTATCCTTTCAGAGAGTGTTTTTTGAATGGTGTCTCTTGGTCTGTCTTGTTGGGTCCTTGGTTATTTTATTTTCCTATTCATAGTGATATTTGGGACTCTCCACTTTGTGTACTCTGGCTTGTTTCTCGAGGTAGCCGTTAGAAGGCTTTCTCGGTGGATTCTGCGTCCTTTTTCTCCCAGTCTCTCAGGTTTTGTAAGGTTTCCAATGGCTTCAGATCTTTTCCGTGTTATATATGTGCGCGTGTGCAAGTATGGAGCTCCTTACTTCTCCGCCATCTTGCCCCTCTCTCAGTAAGTAATCTTAAAAGTGAAGAAAAGGCTGTCACCTCTTTCCTAGAAAATTAAATCAGTTAAGGGATCTAGGCTCTTCTATTATCTGGGATATATAAAAAAACTCAATAAATAAAACCCTTAGCATTAATCCAACCAAACCTCTCTCTCACACACACACACACACACCCACACCACACATACACACATACACATTATCAACAGCAACCCTCTGAATGGAACAACAACATTTATATATTCTTTCTTTTAATCACTCTTTGGATGATGTCATCCAGTTTTATGACTCTGAATACTATTAGTTCATTGATGACTTCCATGTGTATGTCTCCAAGCTGCACCTCTTCCCTGAACTTGTACATCCAACTGTGAACTTGAGACCTCCTGGATGTCTAATAGCATCTAAAATGTAATATACCCCAAAGTGAGCTCACCCAGTATCTTGTGCAATTTTTCCCCATCCTGGGTAATGGTTAACTACATTCTTCCAGTTACTCAGGCCACAAATCTTTTTTTTTTTTTAATTTTTAATGTTTTATTTATTTCTAGGAGAGAGAGAGAGACAGCGTGAGCAGGGGAGTGTCAGAGAGAGAGGGAGACACAGAATTTTTTTGAAACGGGCTCCAGGCTCTGAGCTGGCTGTCAGCACAGAGCCCGACGCGGGGCTCGAACCCACGAACCGTGAGATCATGACCTGACGCAAGTCGGACGCTTAACCAACTAAGCCACCCAGGCGCCCCAACTCAGGCCACAAATCTTGGTGTCCTTCTAAACTTCTCTTTACATTCCTTATGTCTCTTTTATACTACACACTGGGTCAGAAGTAAATTATGTTGCTTTTACCTTCAAAATACACCCAGAATATTATCACTTTTCACCACTCCCTACTTATCACTATATAACATATGAGATGTTATACTATTTCATCTTGTTTAGTGTCTCCTTTCTCTGTTATAAGGAAAGCTTCATGAGGGTAAATAATTTTTTCACTTTATGTGTAAACTCTCTGTGCTTAAAACAGTCCCTGGCACATAGCATGTACTCAACAAATTACTTTATGAACGAATGAATACTTATTTAATAGATGAAGAAACTGAGCCTCACAGAAGCTGATTAACTTGCCCAAGGACAGGAGTGGGTAAATAATGGCACCTAGGTTTATGTGGCTCTAAAGCCCACATTATAAATACTACACATTTTGTCAGGGTGAATTTCTGGATATTGGTCATAACCTAGATGTGTCTTCAGGTACATGTTAATTACTGATGTCTTAGCATGTCCTTGGGAAATAAAGATTTCTTATAATAAAATCAGCCAATGTTTTTTAAAATTTTTTTCTTTTCTTTTCTTTTTTTTTTTTGAGAGACAGAGAGAGAATAGGGGAGGGGAAAATAGAGAGGGGGAGAGAGAGAATCCCAAGCAGGCTCTGTAGTCAATGCAGAGCCCAATATAGGACTCGAACTCACCAACTGTGACATCATGACCTGAGCCAAAATCGAGTCAGATGCTTAATGGACTGAGCTACCCAGGTGCCCTGGAGCCACGGTTTAAAAAAAAAAAAATGCTTTTCAAGGGTAAATGCTTGCTGGCTGGAGCACAGAGAGGGAAGGGAGGCTTGGGAAGACCGGAGGAGGGACTTTTGATCTGCCTGCTAGGCTCCTGCCTTCCTCAGAGACCTCAGATTCCTGAAAGCACTCCTTGCTCAGGCTGGGAGGTATCCTTGTCCTCACCCTCTTTCTCTTTTCCTCCTCTCTTTCCTCTTTCTTTTGACTCATCCCCTTATCCCTTCATACTTTCCCTTCTCTCTTGAACTCTGCCTCTATCCTCCTGCCCCAAACTGCTTTCTCCTTGTTCCTTATTTTGTGAGACTCCCCCTCACTCTCCCATGTATGAATGTCAGTACTGTCTACTAGGGCAAGGTCTAGTAGGTCTACAAGACCTAAAATTCATTGTACAAAATGCAAACCCTGGCCCTTGAAACACTGAAATTTCACATAAATAAATTATCTTAAATGAGTATTAAATGACCTTGGCTTAGGCAAAGATTTTATAAAGAGGATACAAATAGCAATTATCATAAAAGCTAAGGTTGATAAATTAGACTTCATTAAAATAAGAAATTCTATTCATCAAAAACACCGAAAAGTAAAAATGCAAGCCACAGACGTGAAGGAGATATTTCAAAGGATTTATATTCAGCACATGAAAAAAAATCCTACAAATCAATAATAAAAAAACCATGTAATTAATAATGGAAAAAACCTTGAACAGATACTTCACCAGAGTATATTCAAATGACCATTAAGTGTGTGAGAAGTTCCCAACATAATTTTTCATCAGGGAAATATAAATTAAAACCAAAATGAGATCACACCGCACATCTCCCAGAATGACTAAAATTAAAAAGACCTTCAATACTACGTATTGATGAGGATATGAAGTAATTGGAATTGTCATACATTGGTGATAGGTGTGTAAATAGATACAATCACTCTGGAAAGCTAAACATAAGCCTACCCCATGACCCACAATCCCATTATTGGGTCAAGAAAGATGAGATTATATGTCCATCAAAGTCACATACAAGATTGTCCATAGTAGCTATAAGAAAAGAAACCTGGGAATAACTACTATGTCCATCAACAAGGGAATGGATAAGTAAATGTGGTGTATTTACACAATGCAACATGACACTACAGTAAAAAGAATGGACTCTAACCCTGCACTATACCATGAATGAATCTCATAGACAGTTGTGGAGCAAGAGAAGCCAGACACAAAGGATGCATATAATTCCCTTTATATGATGTCCTAAAACAAGTAAAGCTAATCAATGGAGACAGAAGTCAGAATAATGATGATCGGTGCTTGTGTACTGGATTGCCAAGATGTCATTCCCCAAGTACCAGCCATCACACCTGGCCAACCGACACTACACCCTCAACCCAGCTGAATACAACATACCTCTGGAAGGTGCAAGCCGAGCATTTGGCCATAAAAGCCTGACTTAAACGGGAGTACCTGCTTCAATATAACAACCCCAGCCGCAGAGGGTTCATTGAAGATCCTACCTTGATTCATGGGACCTATGCAAGATCAGCAAATATCAATCTGAATTATGGACCCACTCCCAAGACCTCATTCTTAGGAGCTCTGTTTGGAATTGGGCCCCTCTTCTTCTAGTATTATGTCTTCAAAACCAACAGAGATCGGAAAGAAAAACTGATCCATGAAAGAAAATGGATCGAACTTTTAACATTTTATATTAAGTCTGGTAATGATGATTAAGTCTATGTATTATTGTTTAAATAAATCTTCTATTAATCATTAAAAAAAATAGTCAGTAGGAGTCTGCTGACTAGGGAGGGGCACTTCTATGTATTGAAAATGTTCTAAATCTTAATCTGGATGGTGTGGCACAGGTGCATATGAATATAAGCAATGATCAATGTGTGTATTTATGATTTGTGCACTTTATGTATGTTACACCTAAATTTAAAAGTAACATCTTCCCTCCTAGGTATTTACCACACAAAGATTTATACATATTCATAGTGGCTTTAGTCATAATAACCCCAAACTGGAAATTACCCTAATGTGAATCAACATTTGAGTGGATGAACAAACAATGGACTTATCTTAGCTATAAAAAGAACTGAATGACTGATAAATGCAACAACATAGATAAATCTCAAAATCATTATATTGAGTGAAAGAAGTCAGAGAAAAAAGACTGCATATTTTATGATTCCATTGTTATAAACTCCTAGAAAATGCAGACGAGTTTATAGCAACAGAAGTAAATTGGTTGGTTGGTTGTCTGGATAGAGGGAGGTATGGACTGAAAAGGGAGATGGGGAAAACTTGGGTGGAGGAAGGAAATGTTCTGTAACTTGAAGATATCAATGGTTTCCAGGTGCATACATGTCTCAAAATGCAAATTGTACCTGTTGAAGGGATGCAGTTCATTTTCCATAAATTATACTTCAATAAAAGTGATAAAAAATAATATATATCAAATTAAGAATACTCATTGGCTTGGACTTAATTGAAAAGGTGTAGAGAGCACGAGTTTCCTTCCTAGGACCCGTACATCCCCAGTAAAATTAAAGCTAACATGAGCAAGATACGTGTAAGGGAGAGGGACGCTCCTACCCACTTTGCCATATGGAGACAAATGGAGGACACGAATGGGCAGCGGAGAGCAAAAATAGATGGTAGAAGATAGACATCATACCAGTTATTTGAACTGAAGGAATTTAAAGGATTGTTAATTTCATAATTAAAAAAAGCAAAAAGGGAACACACAGGTATCAGAGAGGTAGCAACTGCAGGATGCAGCTACCACCCCTGGGGTTGATGGGAGAGATGGAAGAGGTTCAAGTTATTAAAACTTGGAAACTCAGAGGATGGTCCTGGGGTTTGGATCCAGAGATTTGAGGAGGAGGCCTAGGCTGGCTGGTGCAGGGGTTTCTGAGGCTGGTTTTACAAGCATCTGAGAAACTAGAAACTAGACTCAGCTGCTACTATAGGAAGACTCTGCTAATATTGAGGTGAAGAGGCATTTCTGGGATGACACTTTCAGGAACAGGAAGTAAATAGGAGAAAGCATGTTCCTTCTCCCTCTATCAGCCTTGCGCTCTTCCTCTAGTGCCCCTGGGGGCAAAGCCTAGCAGTGAGCAGCTGGAAAAACCAAAATGTGCTTTGCAGATTACAAACTCTAGCGTCCTAAGCACGGTGAAGAAGGGGGTGGGGAGCAGTTTGAGGTTGAAATTGGGTCTCAAACTACTTTGTGTTTAAATCGTGGTTTTGTCCGCCACTTGTTGTTTGATCTTGGGCAAGTTACTTAACCTATCTGAGCCTCAGCTCTACACCAGTAAAATCAAGGTAGTACTCCCTTCTAAGCTTGTAGTAGTGAGCCTTCAATAAATGGACCCTAATATTTAATTTCTTTGTTTAGGTGGCACTTGTTCTCCCTTCACACTATTCCTTAAATCACACCCACCATCAGGACCCAATGACCTGGTCCTTGCGATGGCTCTGCTTGGAGGTGCCTCACTAGCTCCATACCCTCCAGTCCCCTCATGAAAGGCCTCCGAATAGTTAGAGTCAGAAAACTAAGGTGTGGCAGAGTTAGATCATGGTCCATGAGGTAGCACTTGGATTTCAGTCCTGGGGAGGAAGAAATTAAGCAGCTGGCCTACAATTCATTTCTCTCCTGTTACCAGGAGGACACTCCTGGGAGACAAAGAAAGCAAGTGATCTGATGTAATCTCCTTATGAACATGCTGATAATTGGCCTCCTGGTAAAGAAATTGAGATTGACTAGGAGGAGAGTAGCCACCCATGGAATGCTTTTAGCAGGAGTGACTCTGGATTAGGACTGTTTATGGAAAACTAATTTAGAGTCTGTGGATTGGCATGGCTCCTTGGTAGATTTCATGTGAGTCACATAATGATCTGGGTATAAAATGGAGATGATTCATAACCTAAAGTCTCCTTGCTGTGTGAGGTAATCCACAAATCTCTTTGAAGGCCCTATCATTGCTCTGGGCCAGAGAGTACATGTCTGATTCAGGACAAAAGGATCTGGGCAGTTAGTATCCATGTCCTGGACCTCTCCTGGCTTTGCCCATGCTCTTAATTACATGTATCCTTAAAATTACTAGTGAAGCTTGATGCTGAGTAACAGAGAAGCTCAGACTAACCCAGAGTATTGTTGGTGTGGCCCAGCCATACTTTTCCAGTGAACAAAGTATTATTGAGACCTAAATACAGAAGGGCTCTAGGGGCTATTAGGGGTGTGTATCAGATACTTTGGATTTTTAATTCACTAAATAAAACTCATATTCTGGAATATCACCTTATATGTTTTGCTGGCTATTGTAACTTTCCTTTCTCTAAAGGAACAGAGGTAAAATGAGCACTAAGCTTCCTTTAGAAAAGAAGGGTTTCAGGGGCACCTGTGTGGCTCAGTCAGTTAAGCATCTAGCTTGATTTCATCTCAGATCATGATCTCACAGCTTCGTGAGTTCAAGCCCCATGTGGGGCTCTACACTGGCAGTGAGGAGCCTGCTTGGGATTCCCTCTCCCCCTCTCTCTCTGTCCCTCCTACACTCGTGCTGTCTCTATCTCTCCCCAAAAATAAATGAATAAACTTGAAAAAAAGAAGAAAATAGGGTTCTGGTCTTAGCTCTGCCACAAATGGGTTGTGTGGCCTTGGGTGGAGCCCTCAACCTCTCTGAACCTCAGTTTCCTCATCTGCACAATGAGGAGGTGGCATTCATTCTTCCTTTCTCACAGAGTTTCCTTGAGACTCAAACAAAAGATGTAGGAAAAATACTAGATAAGCTGTATAAAAGTACAAAGTCATATTTCTTCTAGAGGTGTCATCCTTTCTGTGTATCTACAGCTTCACTTTCATGTATAATGTCTATATGATTTAAAGAAGCAACCCCATCTCTGCCAGTAATTATATTAATACTTGCTTTAACATATAGGTAAAAATCTGAATTCTCTTACTATACTGATACTTACAAATTTCCAATTTATCTGTTTTCTACAAAATATTTTATTGAGATATATTTTATATAAAGCAAAACACATTGATCTTAAGTACATAGTTCAACTAATTTTGACAAATACATACACCTGTGTAATCCATACTTCTCTCAAAATGTAGAACATTTCTAGCATCCCAGAAAAATCCCATGAGTCCCTTTTAGTCGATCACACCCATCAGAGTCAGCTACTGTTTGATTTCTACTGAAGTATGTTCATTTTGCCTATTGTAGAACTTCCTACTTCCTTGTGTTTGGCTTCTCTCATTCAGCATAATGTTTTTGAAATTTAGCTATATATTATTGTGGGTATAAGTAGCACATTATTTTATTGTTTTCTGTGTAGGATTCCATTGTATAAATATGCTATTTATTTATATTCCTGGTAATGACCATTTGAATTGTTTCTAGATTTTAGCAGCTAAGAATAAGGATAAGGAAAGTCTTACACAAGACTTTGTGTAGACTCATGTTTTCACTTCTTTTGGGCAAATACCTCAGACTGGCATTGCTGGTCACAGTAAAAATGCATGTTTAACTTTTTAAGAAACTGCCAAATAGTTTCGCAAAGTGTATGAGAATTATAGTTTTTCCATATCCTTGCTGCCATTTGGTGTTGTCAGACTTTTTGCAGGATAGCCATGGGTGTGTCATGGTATCTTTAGTTTTGTTTTTTTTTTTCAAGTTCTCTTGGAATCTTAAACAGGTATCTGTGGAACTGCTTTGGGGGTATGCTCATGAAGCTATACGCAAAAATTTATGCCCACATACATTTTCATGAGAATAAGATCTATACATTTCAGCTTCTTAAAGTAGCCCTTCATTCCCTCAAATGCTAACAATTATACAAAGAGCAGTTTCTAAAGATGTGATTTTTTAAATCAGTCTGATAGCCTAAGCCGTAATTAACCAGCAGCAATCAACTATTTATATTCTTACATCTTAAACATTTTGTTTTACTGTAACATGCAGTTAAACATAACACAAATTCTTACTAACTCTTAATGTCTTAAAATACCATTTGGCCCAGATTTTTAAAATATCCTCTTGTATACAGAGTCCTTTCTATAATGAAAATCATGTTCTCTGGTCCTGTGCTATTAGAAAAGGAAATTTGCAGTCTGATTTCATTAAGGAAAAATTGGTCATGGAGACTTATACAAGGAAAGTCTTTTGGTTTACCTTGAACTTGAGGAAATAGAACAGGTAAGAAATAATCGCCTATTCAGCATGCTCTGTAAGGCCCAATTTATGATTGTAACTAGCCTCATCATTGCAGGTTTTTAGGAGCTTGCTTCCTAGATTGTTGTTTATGTTCATGTGCATAATTTAGCAAAAGTTTTCAAAGCACTGTTTGTATGTGTCTGTGACTTAAAAAGTCATTGAGCTTCAGAAGAGATAAAGTTTCCTTTATACAAACCCCTCACATTCACTTTTAGAATTCACACTGAATGAATTCAAAGGCTAAAGAAAGAATTGCGAAGTGTTTGCTCATTCTCTGGATGTCCTGTTTGTGCCCAATTGAAAGCATGCCATTAATTTGTGTTGTTCATTTCCAAAATAATAATATTAATAATTAATAATAATAATAATAAAGAGCAGGGTCTAGCATTAATCTTGATAAATGCTTTTTGTTAGGCATTTGGGTTTAAATAAAAGTAACAAAGAATTGTGGGGGTATCTGGGTGGCTCAGTTGGTTAAGTATCCCACTTCAGCCCAGGTCATGATCTCATGGCTCATGAGTTCCAGCCCCATGTTGGGCTCTATGCAGACAGCTCAGAGCCTGAAGCCTGCTTTGGATTCTGTGTCTCCTTCTCTCTCTGCTCCTCCTCCACTTGCACTCTGTCTCTCTCTCTCTCTTAAAAATAAACATTTAAAAAAATGTAAAGTAACATAGAATTGCATGTTGGCCAATCTACACTGCATCCAAACTGCTTGAATATTAAAATAATGAACAGTAGGATGGTACTTCATTCCAGACTACCATAGTCATAAAGGCATTAGTTTAGTATCTCATTGATTGTTATCTGTTATGACTGAGGGAGAAATGGAGAAGGAGAAGAGGTTCTGATATGCTCTTCTTTTTTTGTAACAGATTTATTGAGATATAATTCACATGCCATACAATCCAGTCATTTAAAATTCACAATTCAGTGGTTTTCAGTTTATTCATGGAGCAGTGCAAACATCACCACAATCAATTTCAGAACATTTCCATCATCTCCAAAGAAGCAGTTTCCCTTTAACAGTTCCCACCACCCCCGTGCTTCCACTTCCCTTCAGTCTTTCCAGCTATAGGTATCTATGAATCCATTTTCTCTATCCATGGATTTTTATGGATATGCCTATCCTGAACATTTCAAATGAATGAAATCATACAATATGATTGCGACTGTCTTCTTTCAATTAGTTTAATGTTTTGAGGTTCATTCACATTATAGCATATATTCATACTTAATTACTTTTTATTGTTGAAGAATATTCCAGTGTATGGATATACCACATTTTACTTATCCATTCATCATTGATAAATGTTTGGGTTCTTTCTACTTTTTTGGCTATTATGCATAATGCTATGACTATTTGTGAACATTTGTGCATAACTTTTTGCATAGACATATGTTTTCAATTCTCTTGGTATATATTTAGGAGGGGAATTGTTGGGTCACGTGGGAAGTCTATGTTTAACATTTTGAAGAACCACCAAACTATTTTTCAAAACAGCTGCACTATTTTGCACTCCCACTAGCAGTGTTTCAGGGTTCTGATTTGTCGACATTTTTACCAACACTTGTTATTATCAGTCATTTTTATTATAGCCATTCTAATGGTGTGAAGTAGTATCATTGTGATTTTGAGTTGCATTTCACTGATGGCTAATGATGTTGAATGTCTTTTTGTGTGCTTATTTGCCATGTGTATATCTTATTTGAAGGAATATCTATTCAGATCTTTTGCTTACTTTTTAATTGGGTTATGTTTTTATTATTGAGTTATAATACAGTCTTGATATGATTTTGAGTAATAGAATGAAGTGGAAAAAGTGGTAATATGGGTATTTCCAAAATGATAACAATATACATACTGACTGAGATGCTTTGAATCACAGAACTTATAGAGGTGGAAGTCACTGTAAAGATCCCCAAGGCAAGACCCTCCTTTTATAGATAAGGAAAAAATTATTGTGAATATTCAATGATTTCCTAAGAAGCTATGGCCAAGAGGCCAAAAAACAGAAACTCAAACTCGAGTGTTTTTATGCAGAATTTGCTACTCTAACTGATGCACTGTATTGCTTGGAAATGCAAAAAGATGCTCTGTGCTGCCAAGAATTCTTAGATCTTTGTTTGCCTCTTGTTCTTTAAAGACAAATGCAACATTTATATTTATTGCTATGGATCATACAAGGTTTCTTTTTAGGATAAGACTAATGGATAATGAGTTAGAGCAGTGCTCTCAGATTTAAGCATGCATCAGAATCTCTTGGGGGAGCTGTAAAGCACAATTGTGTCCAGCATACATAATACATAATATCATGTAAATACATATTTTAAACTCACTATTCACAATGCACAAGTACCATTAACAAAGCCTGAAAAATGTATAGCACTTATTACATGACCTCAAATACACATTTATTGAATGAAAATTAAAAACACAATTTAATGAAGAATCTTACAACTATGGCGCTGAAACAAGCATGGATCAGAATCACCTAGAGGGTTTATTAATACACAGGTTGTTGGACTACTTCCAAAGTTTCTCATTTAGTAGATCTGAGGAGGGACCCAATAATTTGCATTTCTAACAAGTTCCCAAGTGGTGCCCATCCATGTCTGTTGGTCCAGGAACCACACTGTGAGAACCATGGCAGTAGAGAAAAGAACATTTCAGTGCCTGGGAAAAGGATAATATTGTACAGGAAAGGCCTAAATAATAATATAATGCCATATACAAGTGAAAGGTTTTTTTCCAGATATCCTTAATCCTTATCCTTAACTGTTTTTAGTGTACATTTTGGAATACCTAACTTGCTCTTTCTCTTGTGGCTTGAAATGGAAAAAATAACAAATATGTCCATTTTAAAAATTTTCTTAAACACACATTGCAGAATGTCATACCATCCCAATATTCTGTATTGTCTGTGTGTGTGTGTGTGTGTGTGTGTGTGTGTGTATAACTATAGTTATATGCAGTTATAGGAAACTTCTTTTAAGGTTATAGCTATAGGAAACTTTTTTTAAGGTCTAAGAGTTTAAATAACTTATAAAAGATTACTGTTGCCTATTAAGTTTATATATATGCTTATAAATATGTGTGCTTATATATTTATAAGCAAAATATTTAACAAGGATATTTGGTTTCACTTTTTACATAGAGTGGCTGTTTCTTCTAAAACAAGGCAGCAAGAAGATATCACTCTGATGCTGCTAGAAAGCTGATCAGATTTCTCTGAAAGAGCTAAGTTATAACCAGGCTGCTTAGAGTATATAATGCTTATCCTTGCATACCATAGGTCCTCTGTAAATATTTGTTGAATGGATGAATGCTATATCTTTTTTGTTAATTTTTAAAAATGTTTATGAGAGAGAGAGAGACAGAACATGAGCAGGGAAGGGGCAGAGAGCGAAGGGGACACAGAATCTGAAGCAGGCTCCAGGAGCTGTCAGCACAGAGCCTGATGAGGGGCTCGAACCCATGAACTGTGAGATCATGACCTGGGCTGAAGTCAGACGCTCAACCAACTGAACCACCCAGGTGCACTAGGATGAATGCTATATCTGCTATGGGTTTTATTTAGCTTCAGTCATGTAACTGTTAAAATGAAAACCATGGCTGATAAATTTTAGCTATACTTTTCAGACTTTCATATCAAAGCAAGAGGCTTTTGAATTTCATTAAGGTTTTCTGAATTTTTTGCATATCTTTTTCCCCTGGGAGTTCTGAATTGATATTCATCTTTAACTTTAGGTGATCAAATATATTTAAAAATGAATGTCACACATCTGACACAAATTATGCTCCTCAATTATTCCTGGATTCTAAGAGAATTCTATGATGAAGCATTTGGAAGTTACCTAATGAATTCCTCTAGATAGAATATGTTTTTAAGTTTTTACTGTACTTAGTGTTTCGGTTGAATCTACTTAAGATGTAAGGAAATTTTTGTGGATAACCTTAGAAGAAGTGTTTATCATAAAAAAATAATAATAGAACCAAGGTTGAATTATCTACATGAAATATGGAAAACTCTCATGATGTCAAGACACCAAGGCTATATATCCAGAACCAGCTTATAACTTATTTTCTTTTATAAGTTTTATAAAATGTAAAATATATAGGTACCCAACCAGCTGACTGCCTGTTGGGGCAAGTGCAGTGGAAAAGTGCATGGGCTTTGGTGTCAGAGCTGTATTCACATTCTGACTTAGTTACTTCAGGGTGGTTGACTGTAGCAGATGCTGTGATGTGTTGTTCAGATCTCTATTTGATCTGAAGAATTTATTTCCCTCAGCTGCTTCTAGTGCTGTAGACTGTGTCCAACTGGTTTTGATGGGAGTGTAAAATCCTGGCCCACTCATCCCAGCTTGGACAACTCTTAAGGGCCATTACAGCTCTAGAACTCCCTATGAGATTAGCTGAGGCCTCACTGAGACTTCACTGAAGCTCAACTCCTCCTTCTGCCCAATGCTGCTCTCCTCCCTTCTCCTCTAGGTATTGATCCTGAGAATACTCTTCACAAATTCTCTGAAAACAAATCTTTATTTCAGAGTCTGCTTTCTGAGGACCAATGTGCAATGGTGATCTTTTATAAATTATTCAACTTCTGTGACCCTAGGAGAAGTTTCCTCTAACAATGCCTATCTCATTTAGAGTTGTTATCAGAACTAAATTAGATAATGTGTTTGAATGACTTTAAATTTTTTTTTTAAATTTTTTTTTTTTAATGTTTTATTTATTTCTAGGAGAGAGAGAGACAGCGTGAGCAGGGGAGGGTCAGAGAGAGAGGGAGTCACAGACTGAAACAGGCTCCAGGCTCCGAGCTGGCAGTCAGCACAGAGCCCGACGCGGGGCTCGAACCGCGAGATCATGACCTAAGCGAAAGTCGGACGCTTAACCGACTAAGCCACCCAGGCGCCCCTGAATGACTTTAGCACAGTATCAGACAGAGGATAAATACCCAATCATTTACATTCCTTTCTCCTCTTCACTAGCTGAAGAAGAGAAAGTCTACTCATTAAAAATGGAAAGTCTGCATTACACATGTTAGGGGTTTAACCCAGATAAAGGCTCTTGGGGTGATTGATTATTTGCTTTGATAAACATTTATTATGAATATTTCTATGATAGGCTTGGAAGCTTTGGAGGTGAATAAACCATAATTCTCTGCCTTATAAAAAAAAAACAAACTCATCTTTTAGTCCTTGGAAGTGCTGGCTATATGGAATTCCTTATTAGTGGGAAGGAGTACCAGAAATAAGATGTCAGGGGGTGCCTAGGTGGCTCAATAGGTTAAATGTCTGACTCCCATTTTTGGTTCAGGTCATGATCTCATGGTTCATGAGTTTGAGTCCCATGTTGGGCTGTGCACTGTCAGTGCAGAGCCTAGGATTCTTTCTCTCCCTCTCTCTCTGTCCCTTCCCCGTTTGTGCATGCTATCTTTCTCTCTCAAAATAAATAAATAAAACTTTTTAAAAATTAAAAAAAAGGAAATAAGATGTTAGGTGATTTTTTTTTACCATAAAAGCAATCTATGTAATTTTTGTGGTTTTATATATGTAATCTATGTGAGAGTATAGCTAATGTAAATTGTTCATTCTATCCTTCTTACTTTTAATAATAAAAGCTTCCCCCAAAATTTTAACTGGGTATATGTCCATCTAGATAGAGATGGACATCCCAGCCTCCTTTGCTGTTGGATATGACCATATGACTTCATTCTGGCTGATGGTATATAAATAATAGTGATGTTTATGATTTCTGGGACACAGATTGAAAGGAACCTTTCTTAAAAGAAAGTACTTTGCCACCACTATCTTTCCTCCACACCACTGGCTGGGAGATGATTCATTCAAGATGGAATCCATATTTTGAGAATGCAGAGGCACCTATGAGCCACTGCTTCTGGAATATTACATAAGAAAACTATTTTTATCTTATTTAAGCCCTTATATTTCAGGGTTTCTTTGTCATAGCAATTTGATCTATGCCCTATTACATGTATTATTTTATTTTTTCTTATAATAATTATTATGTGAGGTTATTTGTTAGTATCCACATTTATAGATAAAGAAACAGATTCAGAGATTAATTCACCCAAGCAATTGGAAAAGCTGGAATTCAAGTCTAATTCTTATCTCCAAATGTATTCTGTTACAGAAAAAAATTAAAACATTTTTAGCATAGAAAATAAAGGGCCATGGAGACAAGACCTAAAGTTCATAAAATCAAATAAGAATAGTCTGAACTGGTAGTACTTATCAAACCTTGCCTTTAAGAACTGGGGGCTTCTTTGAAGATTGAAACCAGAAGAATTAAAGTTAACATAAAGAAGAATTGTTCTATTTTACTAAGAAAGTCAACTAAGGTTGACTGCCCCAAGAAGAAGTAAAACTGAAAATATAAATTAGCTGAAGGTGGTTTAGGTTACTCTTTTGTATTTATTTGGGTACATCCTTAACTTGTGATTTTAAGTTTTAAAGAAGAACTCTGTCTTCCTACCAAGTTCCCCTTAGGGCCTTGCTCTGCCAGAAATCTCAGATGGACTGGCTGGCACAGCATGCCATTCCTTAAATTGTCATGCTGGTGCTAGCACAGCACACCAAGCTGTGAGCAGCTTTGCTGCCAACAACTTCAACGATCAAGAAGCAGACCATATGCTAAGATGTGACCTCTGTAAATGTCCTTAAATTCATAGTGATGAACAAACAGGTGCTTAATAACCATATTTTAAAATTATGCCACAGTTTTGGATTTTGGAAGAGCATCAGTCCATCCTACAGTCACAATCAGAAGACTGTAGATTATCTTTTATTTGGTTGCTCTTGGAAGTTTCTTTTTGTGAGGACCCTCAATGGAAGTGTGACATAAGTTAGTTTTTTGTCTTTGAGAGGGGCCATCTTCCATTAAGTGGGCCTCAAGTGATCTGTCTTATTTCCCTTTCTTCCAACAAGTATGTTTTGATACAAATTACACAACTCTGTCCCCACTCCAGCCCTTCTTTTCTTTACTCTGCTTCTTTCTATTTATGCTAAAGGAAAGACTGTCCTTGCTTTCAAACATCAAAATGGAGGCCCCCTTTCCTTCTATCTTTCGTTGGGATATTTTTCTGTCAACTGTCTCTCTTAACTGACTCTTCAACTTTTCCATCTGGTGATCCTCATCTTTTCTTAAAACACACACACACACACACACACACACACACACACACACACACCTCGTTGTGGTTTTGTATTGTGTTAACTTGGCTAGGATGAGTAACATTTCCCAGAATTTCCTTACCTGTATATTTCTACTTAGGGTGGGCCATTGGGAGATTCTTGTGGGAGATTTGGAGGGTAGAAGTGAAGCGGTAGTCATGTTGTAGCTCACACACGTTGCCATTTATCTACTGACTCATCCAGTGGCTGTGAGGCAGAAGCCCGGTCTGCAATTGCTCTACCTTCCCCTGTATCTTCCTTCTGCACTCTGATTCCTGGCCCAGGTGTATGTGTGTAGCTCATGAGGAAGGCTCCATCTTCTGCAGGACAGCCACACCACTAGAATCAGAGGCAATGAGAACTGCCACAGGTTTCTGTCCATCAGTGAGGAGTGCCAGCTCATGTTTGTTGGTGCCAGACTGCTCTTGATCTCCTATTTATATCCACCTTCCCTCTATTTACCCTATGGATTGTGTGTTTATGTGTGTGTGTGCGTGCGTGTGTGTACATGTGTATCTCCTAGTAGTTGAATCTCACTGCTCATCTCTTGACACTTTTTTATCTAACACCCTTCAAATTATATGCTGCCCACATTATTCCTTTCTTTCATCTTGATATTCTCCAGAATGTAGTTAAATTTTTTTTTTTAGTTTATTTATTTTGAGAGAGAGAGCACAAGCAGGGTTGGGGCAAAGAGAGAAGAGAGGAGAGAGAGGAGAGAGAGAATCTCAAGCAGGCTCTGTGCTGAGAGCCCTGATATGGGGCTCAAATCCACAGCCACAAGATCATAACCTGAGCCAAAGGCAGACACTTAACTGACTGAGCTACCAAGGAGCCCCCAGAATGTAGTTTATATTCAGTATCTAACTACAAAATTTAAGTGTTTCTCAAGGTGACCAGCTGCATGAGAATGCTTGTTAAAATGCAGATCCTGGGGTGCCTGGGTGGCTCAGTTGGTTAAGCATCCAACTCTTGATTTTTGCTCAGGTCATGATCTCACGGTTAGTGAGTTCGAGCCCCATGTCAGGCTCTGCACTGAAAATGGAGCCTGCTTTGGATTTTCTCTCTCACCCTCTCCCTCCCCCCAACTCTCTTAAATAAATAAATAAATAAATAAATAAATATAAAAAATATAAATAAAATGCAGATCCCTATACCCCCACCTCCAGCTGGGTTGAATCAGAATTTCTGGTGATGGAGCCTTGGAATATGCATTTTGAACAAGCTCTTCCCAGATTGTGATATACATTAAGTGTGAGAAACACTGGTTGACCCCTTGTAAGTGAGAAAAAGTGGTTGACCACTTTTCCCTCACCTTCCCTCTTCTGCATCGTCTACACTCCACTTGAAACTTCTCTCTTGAATGGCTTTCTTGTTTGTCTAATCCAAATACCCATTTTCTGACATTACTGAAAACCCTTCCTATTTATTGTTTAGGTCCTTATAGGTGTATATATTGATGACTCTCCCCTAAAAATGTCTGGCCTGTTGTAGTTACTGGGCACCTGCAACTCTGACCTAATTCTCTTCCTTAACTCCCATTCCTTTTTTGATTTCTTAGCTAGCATTTCCCAATATCATATAATATCTCAATTCAACTGGGAAATGTATTGAACAATTAGTGTGTGCCCTGTACTGTGCTGGGCTCTGAGAATATAGATGTAAGTAAAATTCAATCCTTGCACTTACAGAGCTCACAGTCTAGTGCTCTGAGAAGCTATAGATTACTAATTATAATTCAGGATAATAAGTGCTTCCAGGGGTGAGTAGTGGGTGGTAAGACAGAAGGAAGAGGCCAGGGCAGTATGTTTAGAGGAAGACTTAAATAGTCATCACCCCAGGCAAGTAAAGAATTGAATGAGGAGTTCCAGCAAAAAGAAAAGCCTGGTCAAAGGGCAGAAGGTGTGAAGAATCAAGGCGCACTCTGGGATACGTAAATAATTTTGTTTTGTCATACGAGGGAATGACAAACATGAAGCTGAACAAGTAAGCCTTATACACCTTGTTAAAGAGCTGGTCTTTATTCTGAAATGGCATCAGGGAGTTTTAAGCAGCAGAGGAAAATGGGTGACAGATTTGTGTTTTGGAAATACTACTGTGGTAGTGGTGAGAAAGGTGGTGATCCTAAAGCCAAGGGAACCAGTTAAGAGGCTCTTGCATAATCTAGGTGAGGAATGGTGAGCCCTGGAGCCATGCCTGGTTGAAAAGGACAAGTTTTCCCTGAGGTAGGGTTGACAGAGTTCAGTGGCCGATTAGAGGATTGGGGGACTGAAATAGACAAGCTAAGGATATTATGTAAATTTCTGGATAAAGTGAATAGGTTATGTGCATTTATCTGAGATAAGAATGTAAGGAGGAAAGCCAGGTTGGGTGGGGGATGGCAGGACAGGGGACAGGAATGAAGAGTTCAGTTCTGGGTCTACTCAAGTGGAGGTGCTCGGAAGACAGATAAGCAGGGATAAGCAGGCTTGCTCAGGGGGGCTGTGGGTCTTGCCAACCTCACTGATGCTCTTCTTTTAGTACACCCCAAGTCATGGATACTTGACTGGGGTTTTATACAGAGGAATGACTGCCCAACATATTAAAACAACCTAACAATTGGACCCATTTAATAGCCCTCCCCTCCCCCAAACTCTGTTACTCAACATCTCTTTCCTTCCTCCTCTCTACTCTCCCCAGCAACACTGAAGGGGAATTTGTGGAAGGCTGAATAATGACCCTTCACAGATATCCATGTCCAGATCCCAGAAACCTGTGACTATGCTACCGTATGTGGCAAAAGTGAACTTGCTAATGGGATTAAATTAAGAATTTGGAGATAGAAAGATTATCCTGCATTATCTGAGTGGGCCAATGTAATCAGCAAGGGTCCTTATAAGAGAGAGGGATGAGGGACAGAATCAGAAGAGATGTTATAAGGAAAACAGTGGTCAAGATGATGCAAAGCCATAAGCCAAGGAATGCAAGTGGCATTCTGTAGCTGGAAGAGTCAAGGGAATGGTTTCTCCACTAGAGCCTCTGAAAGGAACCCTACCTGTTACACCTTGACTTCAGGCCAGTGAGACTGAATTTGGACTTCGGATCTCTAGAACAGAAAGATATTAAGTGTGTATTGTTTTAAGCCACCAAATTTATGGCAGTCTGTTATAGTAGCAATAGTAAACTAATTGAGTGTAGCAAGAATTGAAGCTGGAGGGCAACACAATGGCCTTAGATGTTAGCACAACTGAGACCTAGGTTACAACATCCTAAAAGGCTCCAGTGCCCAAGTTTGTTATTTCTTGGTTAGATACCAGTAACTGATGCAATGATTCCCCAAGCAATTATGCTTTGTTGTCATCTCTTTTGCTAATGCAGTGGTTTCCAGACAGTATGCATTGGGAGGTGATTGGGAGGCCCCACCCTCAGAGTTCGTAATTTGGTAGGTCTCATGTAGGGCCTTTCTGATAAG
This sequence comes from Hyaena hyaena, assembly GCF_003009895.1. NCBI lineage: Eukaryota > Metazoa > Chordata > Mammalia > Carnivora > Hyaenidae > Hyaena > Hyaena hyaena. The sequence continues at coordinate 1,962,448 of NW_024080865.1, read as the reverse complement.
TTCTCAGATGATGCTGTTAGTCTGGGGACCACAACTTAGAACTACTATAATATGTGTGTTTGTGTGTGTGTGCACGCATATGTATATGTATATGTATATATCAATGTCCCTTTACTCACTCTAGGAGTTGCTATATGGAGTCCCCTCTCCCTTTTTTCTTTCAGACTGTCAATTCTCTTAGGTCTCATTGAGAGTTTAGCAATGTGCTTGACCAAGTAGACATTTCATGAATGCTTGTTGATTCCCTGTGTAGTCCTGTCCTACTTCTGCTCCCTAAAAGTTAAGGACCTGTCTCCTTTCAGCAAAAGATTCTATTGCATAAAGCGTTCTTTGAGATGCAGAATTTTTTACAACCCCAGCAAATTTCATTGAGCTATAAGCAGCTGCACACTCTTTCCAATTAATTGTGCATGGTCCACACTCCTGTGTGTGTGTGTGTGTGTGTGTGTGTGTGTTTAATATATAATCCTGGAAGACTAAGTTAATTATCTTTTGGTTGTTGGCAGCTTCTCAATAAGAGACCTGTCAAATGTAATACTATCACAAGACATTTTGTGACATAAAGAAGAGCAAAATTAGGTAAGAAGAATAAACACTGGAGGAAAGGGAGTGAGAAGACAGCCCCATTAGTACTTTAAAATGCTCTTTCTCATGAAAGCATTCAGGAAACACAGTGTTGGTTTATACCAGTTAACACTGGGTTTCCAGACATGATGCAGTTTTGTTTCGGTGCAGCCTTTCCCTGAGAGCTCAAAGCTTGACTCTGCCCCAGAACCATTCTCTAGCCTGATATGACTACCCAGTTGAGTTCTGCAGAGAAGAGGCACTCAAAGCAGGTTTTTAATCTTTCATACTGTGTTTAGAATTTTTGTGTTAAAGTGTCTAGAGACCCTTGTGTACCAGATTCTTTGAATATTCTTTCTAGTTAGTTGGCTTGAAAAATATAATTGGCCATTAGAATATGAATGTGATATCCTATAAAATCATAAAATATAATTACAATTTTCTTTTGTTATGTAATCATAGTGATTTATTTTTTAGAATAAGGCTGCATAATTAAATGGCATATGCTTATACATGATTGACCAGATAGTACCCACCTGACTTTGCCTCCACTGAACTCAAATCCACCTTCAGAATCCTTCTCAACACATTATATTATATAGGTAGGAGTGTGGACTCCAGAGTTAGAGCTGGGTTTGACTATACACTACTGTAGTTACTAGAGATAAGGGCTTAGTAAAGGTGCTAATCTCTAAGCCTTAGTGTTAGTAAACAGAAATAATAATAGTACTTTTCTCACAGAGCCCTAATGAGCTTAAATGAGAAAATGTACACATATTCCTTAGCACAGCGCCTGGCACAAAAAGCTTCATAATATTAGCTATTCTTCTCACTATTATCAATAGATATTAAAAATGTATTAAAAATGGGCAAAGGACAGAATTATTAGAGTGCCACCACTCCCCCATGCTGTTCAGATCATATCTGGGCAGAGTCTTTATTTGTTAGTTTTCAAAGTTTCTTAACTAACCATGCTCCATCCCTTTTGGCATGAAAACACATTTGAGTGAACACCCAGTCATCTACCCAATTGGGGTACAGCCTTTTGACTCTAAGCCCAGTTTTCCCTGAAGCCTCTCATCTCCTTCAAGCCATCCTGCTCAAATCGTGGTTCAGACGTAGGGGAAGCTGCTGCTACTGTTGTTCGTCATATCCTCTCAATCCTTAGAGGGCCTAGACTAGAACCGAGTAGCATACAACTTACCACCTGCTCCTGTTTCTCACTAGAGTTTAAAGACCTTGAATGCAAGAATTTCTCTTCCATTCAAATTCCCAAGCATATCTTAAACCCTTCCATTTCTCTCCATATGATTGCTGCTACTTTTCTAATTCAACACATCATTATCTCTTGCCTGAATTTCTGAAATAGCCTCCTACATGGGCTTTCTCCTTCCATTTTTGCCTCCCTCCTACCTCATCTCCATCTTGACCAGTTTGATATTTTAAAAATGCAATGCTGACCATGATCGCTGCTTAAAATTCTTCAATGCCTTCCTAGGCTCTTATAATAAAATATAAAATCAAGAGCCAGGCCTACATGACCCTTTATAAATTTGCCTCAGCTTACTTCCCCATCCCCATCTCCTACCCTTCTCCTCCTCTCTCTACATCACAGCTAAACTGACATCTTTTAGATCCTCAATGAACCAACTGCTTTCCTTTCCCAGGGCCTGTGCACATTCCATTCCTTTTGCCTGAATGATATTCCCTCAACTTCTAATCTGCTTGAGTCTGGTTTTCCTGATAGGTTTCAGTTCAGGGGTTCCTTCCTCAGTCTTTATTCATTTCCACTTCTTACTATGGGTTCTATCCCCACCTGTTGTTTTTTCCAGACTATTTGTATTTTTTTCTCCATAGAGCTTAGCACAATTTGTTAATTCTACACGTAACTCTTGTTTAGTATTTTTTTCCCCTTCTATATTGTGTGATGTAATCAGTCTCCCAGCCCAAGAAAAATCTTACTTATTTATTTTTGTATTTATTTTATAGAGAGAAAGTGCAAGCAAGTTGGGGAGAGTGGCAGAGGGAGAGAGAGAGAGAATCTTAAGCAGATTCATGCTCAGCATGGAGCCTGAGGTGGGGCTTGATCCCACAACCCTAGGGTCATGACCTGAGCTGAAATCAAGAGTCAGACACTCCATCAACAGTCACCCAGGTGCCCCTAGCTCAGGAAAAATCTTAAGCAGTTTCTGGTAGCCTCAAAAATGTAAGAGTAGGAACTTTCCCTCCCTTACTGTCATACTGCCATAATGGATTGTAAGGTCCTCACCCTCCTTTTGAGGGTGGGTGCTTACTGGGTTCTGGTATTTTGCATCAGGGTGCCTGTCCTCATGGAGTGAGCTGGATAAGGAATGAACTAAGTCCAGGGAGAGGACTGTATTGCTTGAGCTGGAAAGTTGTTTGAAATATTGAAAGTAGACAAAGCTTTCTGTAACCAACTGCAACATTTTTGTGGTCTAATGCAATGAAATTAACTCCTGCTCACATAAGAATCTAGTGCAGATGTTTCTTATCAGAGTGGCTACCTTAGGTGGCTCTGTTCCAAGAAGGGACCCAAAGACCCAAGATTCTTCTGTCTTTTGGCTCTGCCACACCCTAAGTCCTTGGAGTCCATCATTTATATCTGACAGAACAGGAGAGACGGAGCATGGAGGATTGCTTTTATTTATGAACAGAATAGGAAGTGATGTATATCCCTTCCTCCCACATTAATCCTTAGAGGGTTCTGAGGCCAGAACTCACTGGTTTGTGATATGGTTTCATCTAACTGCAAGGAAGGCTGGGAAATAGAGCCTAACTGTATGCCCAAGAAGAAAAGGCAAGCATGGAGTTTGGATGGCTAGAGAAAGGATGGCTTATATGGGCCCAGGTGTGGGTGACAGGTGGTGTTGGCAAATGAATCCTTGACTACCATCTGGTTCCTGGGTGTCCACAAAATTCTCCTCACTGTGGCCCTTGACTGACATAGCTCTCATCCATGACCCCTTCAGGTCTGATTGTCATTCCGATACCCACTGGCCTCTATGGTAATTTCTTTGGTTTCCATCTTTATTTCCCCTTTCAGCTCAGAGAAATCTTTTGTGGGGTGAAGTTCATGCTAACATTTGCTCTATGTCTAGTGTCACTGTGATTCCTGTAAGTACAGTAAGTCTCTCTTTTTTTCTTTGTCTTCTACTTATTACATCTTTTCCCCGAGACAATCAGCAGAGCCTAGCTACTTGAGTGGGAACAGGGAGAGAAAAAAGTAACGATTAGGAGAAAATAACATTGGTTAGTATTTCAAAAACATTGTCCTACAACAAACATAAGTTCAATGAAGGTAGACACTGTGTCTGTATGTATACCACAATATCTCCAGAATCTAGCAAAGAGACTCAGTAAATATTTACTGAATAAACAAATGCATGAATAAGTACCTGAATGTTGTAAGAAGCAGTGTTCCTCACAGATAAGCTCTTGCATCCTGATTCTTTCATACCTGTCTAGGCTTCTCAAAAGGGAGTGAGTGGTGCTTTTTGGCCCCAACAGTGAGACCAGAGAGAGCTGTAGTGACAGTGCTCTGCACTCTGCAAGTTTGACATATTGTATTATGCTTTTATACACACACACATATTCCCATATATACTTAGAGTAAAAAATAATAATAGATAAAAATAATGCAAGACAACAGGACAGGAAACAATAATAAAGGGAGGAAGAATAAAAACATGCAGTGCCTGGCATACAGGAACCTTATAAATGTTTATTAAATGAGAAAAAAGAAGAAATCTCAGCTTTCCCCATTCAGAGACTGAAATGGGCAATTGATGGACATGCATTGAATTCCAACGTTCTTTAAAAATTTACTAAAGAGAGCTGTAGTCTGGTCATAATGTCACTCTTATTCCTTAGTAACAGACCAGGTTTGTTTCTATAGCTGATCTGACTCAATAACTGTGTGAGTGCTGTCAAATGCTGGAGGAGAGTTAACCCTCATGTCAGGGGACAGCAGGACTAGGAGGTACTGAGATGGTTTACTGATACGGAAAGTGATGTGGCTTCAGTTGGATTCTTTATCATGGGTTGCTCTGCTGATACTTTCGAAGAGGGAAGAATTCAGTGAAAACCTTTTTTCATTTTTTTTTCTTGAAACCTCTCATCAACATTTGTGGCAAACACTGTAGGTTGGCACTACCAACTCTCATATCAAACTCCTTATTTCTGGCCTATTATATGAGCTGAAAAAAAAAATACACCATTCCTAAACTCCCTTGCAGCCAAAGAAGCTGTCTGATTTAATTCTGGATCAAGGGACATAAGTGGCCTCTTCTTTTCTACTTTGAATGGACAAGATGGCAGCAGCTGTAGTTATCATTTGTGACTATGAGGGAAAGGTCAAGAGATGTTGGCCCTGACATTGTTGAGCCACTGAACCAATGCAAGCAGACACCTGTCTTTAGACTTTCTCTTATGTAGGGAAAAATGAACTCCTCTTTGTCTAAGGTCCTGAAATGAATGATTCTGACACTTGCAGCCCACAGTTTCTCTTACTGACAGCTCCTCTTCTTTTCTTTTTTTCCAGATAGAAATAAATAAACCAGCTGTATTAAATAAATATGAAAAAAATCCACAAAATATTAAAATAAATTTTTAAAATATGGAATTGTAGAATAGGGAAAATAATTTGGAAAAGAGCAAAGTTGGAGGACTCACACTGCCTGATATTAAGACTTACACTAAAAGCTAAGAATTTATAAAGTCTTTATAAATCAAGACAGTGTGTTATTGGCCAAACGATAGACACATAGATCAATGGAACATAATACAGTGTCCAAAAAAGATGGACTTGCAAAATATTCATCACTGCAGAGCATTTCCCAACAGAGGAAGTATTCAACAATTCCCATTACCTCTTCTATTTAGAGTTTCAAGTCAGCTTAATTCCCAGTTACTTAGCCTAAGACAAATTATAATCATAATGGATATGTTTAAGATTATTCTACATTAAGATAATTCTACATTAGCCTTCCCTTGACTAGGCTACACTTCTCCAATTTCAGGCCTTTGCGCTATTTCCCTCTGATTTTCCTGAAATTTTAGGAAAATTCCTTTGCCCTTCATTAAGCCAGTCCAGGCACTGTCCATACACCACTTCTAGTCTGAAACAGGTGCAGGGATTGTTCTTTCCAGTGTTCGTGCTTTCCTTTTCCTGCCTTTACTAATTTTCTTTCCCTGCCTTTACTAATTTTCTTTCCCAGACACATCATCCAGCTGCCTCCTTCAGTTGTCCTTTGGTTCCACAGTTTCCTTGCTTCTTATTTATTTCCCTAAACTGTGAATCAGTTTAAACCTCCAGTAGGTTACCCTTTTCATGAGGTCTGTTCCTTCAGTACAACAGAGGCCTTATCGGTTATGTATCTGGAGCACATGTTGGCATGCCCAACCATGTCTGGACATTAAGGTCTCCAGGTGAATACCTTCTCAAGCAAGGCTTCCTGACTGTCTACCTCTCCACCTTGCATCATTTCACCCAGTTTTTCAATTCTCTTCAAAGCTTTATCAGCCTCTAGCTATCTTGCTCATTACTTTGTTTGCTTTATTACTTTCCATTGGTATCATTTCTATACATTAGTAACAAAGTAGCAGAAAGACAAATTAAGAAAACAATCCCATTTACAATTGCACCAAATAGAGTAAAATACCTAGGAATATACTTAACCAAAGAGGTGAAATATCTATACTCTGAAAACTACAAAACACTGATGAAAGAAATTGAAGAAGACCCAAACAAATGGAAAGATATTTCATGCTCATGGACTGGAAGAATTAATATTGTTAAAATATCCCTATTACCCAAGTCAATATACAGATTCAATGCAATCCCTTTCAAAATAGCAATGGGATTTTTCACAAAACTAGAAAAAATACTAAAATTTGTATGGAATCACAAAAGACCCTGAATAGCCAAAGCAATTTTGAGAAAGAAAAAAAAAAAAGCTGGAGGTATCACAATTCCAGATTCCAAGACATACTACAAAGCTATAGGAATCAAAACAGTATGGTACTGGCATAAAAATAGACACATAGATCAATAGAACAGAATAGAGAGCCCAGAAATAAACCCATGCTTACATGGTCAGTTAATCTATGATGAAGGAGGCAAGGATATGCAATGAGGAAAAGACAGTCTCTTCAATACATGGTTCTGGGAAAACTGGAAAGCTAAATGCAAAATAATGAAACTGGATCATTTTCTTACATCATACATGAAAATAAACTCAAGGGGTGCCTGGGTGGCTCAACTGGTTAAGCGTCTGACTTCAGCTCAGGTCATGATCTCCTGGTTCATGGGTTCCAGCCCCGTGTCGGGGTCTATGCTCACAGCCAGCTCAGAGCTTGGAGCCTGTTTCAGATTCTGTATCTCCCTCTCTCTCTGACCCTCCCCTACTCATGCTATCTCTCTCTCTCTCTGAAATAAATAAAACATTAAAAACAAATTTAAAAAAATAAACTCAAAAGGATTAAAGACCTAAATGTGAGGCCCAAAACCATAAAAATCTCAGAAGAGAACACAGGTAGTAACGTCTCTGACACAGACATCAGCCATAGAAACATTTTTCTAGATATGTCTCCTAAGTCAAGATAAACAAAAACAAAAGTAAACTATTGGGACAACATCAAACTAAAAACCTTCTGCACAGTGAAGGACACGATCAATAAAACAAAAAGGCAACCTACTGAATGAGGGAAGGTATTTACAAATGATATTAATTTCCATCTTCCTTTATCTAAAGCTCCATCAGAGCAAGGACTTTATCTGCTAAAAGATGACACTTGTCTTTGGTTTATAATAAGTGACTTAACTGGGGGGAGGGGGGGAAGTCTGTAAGTACAGTGTTCTTGTTTCCTTAGAATAGTCAGTTTATTTCTATGTCTTATTTACAGCATTCTCAAAAATGTGCCTGGTAGATGGTGAGCATAGCTTTCTTATCTTTGGTACTTAGTACTAAGAATTCTAACTTTATGTGATCAGTTTATATTAGCAGACATGGCTGTCATTTATAGTTTGTTTACCCCACCTCTATTCCCTGCTTTACATCAAATCTGTATTGTAGCTGAGGGATTCACTGTATCAGAGAAGTATGGTTATAAAGAGCACTGATCAATTCAAAGGGGTACATGCACCCCGATGTTTATAATAGCATTATCAACAATAGCTAACTTTATTATTGTTTTTATTTAAATTTTAGATAGCATACAATGAATATTGGTTTCAGGAGTAGAATTCAGTGATTCATCACTTACATGCAACACCCAGTGCTCATCACAAGTGCCCTCCTTAGTACACATCACCCATCTAGCCCATGCCCCACATACCTCCTTCCATCATCTCTCAGTTTGTTCTCTATTGTTAAGAGCCTCTTGTAATTTGTTTCCTTCTCTTCTTCCCCACCTTCCCCCATAGGTTCATCTGTTTTGTTTCTTAGATTCCACATCTGAGTGAAATCATTTGGTATTTGTCTTTCTTTAATTATTTTGCTTATCATAATACCTCCTAGCTCCATCCACATCATTGCAAATGGCAAGATTTCATTCTTTCTGATAGCTGAATAACATTCCATTGTATATATACCACATCTTTTTTATCCATTCATCAATCGATGGATATTTGGGCTCTCTTCATAGTTTGGCTATTGTTGATAATGCTGCTATAAACATCAGTGTGCATGTACCCCTTTGAATCGATCAGTGCTCTTTATAACCATACCTCTCTGATATAGTGAATCCCTCAGCTACAATACAAATTTGATGTAAAGCAGGGAAAAGAGGTGGGGTAAACAAACTATAAATGACAGCCATGTCAGCTAATATAAAATGATTTATTTACTACAAAGATACATTTGACCAGTTTTAGTAAATTCATAACATTCCAGCATATGGAAGGCTGATAAATTAAATAACTGCTCCTTTGTTAATTAGCATTTCAATTTTTCATTTTTTCTTCATTAACAATGTTGTAACAATGAACATTATTATATATTTAGTTTTGTATACATGTGCAAAATTTCATCAGGATAAATTTCTATATGTAAAATTGCTGATTCAAACAGTCTGCAAATTTATAATGCTGGTAGTTATTGTCTAGGGCCATTTTAAATAGGAAATTAATATAACAATCACTTCATTAAAACAAGCTTGTATTTCAGTTGCAATTTCAGAGTAATAAACTTGTATTTCACACACATACAAATCTGCTCTCCCTAATGAAAAATTTTTAGATATCCAAACTATATAATTATTTTTTGCATTCCCAGCTTTCAATTTAATGATCTCTAATGAATGCAATGGAGTGAATTCATGTATTATTAGCAGTGATATGCCTTCTTTGTTAATTTTAGACTATTTTAATGGTCACAGATGGATCCCTAGTTTATAGATCTCTCCTTTTTGTAGATGAATCCCAGTGTCTACAAACTTTAGGATATAGTTAGTTGTACACTAACCTCTGAATTAAAGTCAGTCTTTGGATTTTGTTTTGAATCACACACTAAAATCACAACATACTAGAGCCAAGAGAGATCTTATAGATCTGTAATCAGCATGGCCGAATTTATAGTTTGGGATGTAGATAAGGTACCACTCAGGTAGACTCCCAAAGTTGAACATGTGAACCCTCATATGGCCAATGAACAGGAAACACCATGTCCTTCCCTGGGAGCCCCCTCTCCTGATATGCCAGAGCCATCATGATCACTTCCATTTCTGTTTCTGGAGTCTCAGTAGAGATGTCCCCTTGAGGCCAGTGGACTCCGCTACCCTACAAGAGGCTGGTGGCTCCCAAGGAACTGCTAGTGTAGACTTTTGCTTGCACCACTACTCTTCTTTTAGGGACCAGAGAGAAGATTCCCAGACCTCAGGAGTAAGTTCCACCAGGGGTGGGATCCAGGCAAACCTGGCCTGGATGCCATTCCTGTAATTCATCATGTTCCCTCACATAGTCACTTGTCCAGGACTCAAGCCTGGTACCTGATTTCTGGGCTGGGTCCAGTCCTTGTGTGCACTGATTTACAGCCTCCTTTTTAAAAAATGTTTGTTTATTTTTGAGAGAGAGAGAGACAGAGACAGAGCATAAGCATGAACAGGGGAGGGGCAGAGAGAGAAGGAGACACAGGCTCCTGAAACAGGCTCCAGGCTATAAGCTGTCACCACAGAGCCCAACACGGGCTTGAACTCACAAACTATGAGATCATGATCTGAGCTGAAGTTGGATGCTTACCCAACTGAGCCACCAGGTGCCCCTACAGCCTCCTTTTTGAATTCCTAAGTCTGTGCAGAGGCTGGGCTGGTGGTCCTATTTTTATCTGAAGGGTCTTGTGGTCATTCCCTGACTTTGAGCCTTGCTTAGGGCAACCTCTAGTCCACTCTAACTAATTTTAAATTCTAAGACAAAGTATTGGGGTCTTGATGCCTTCCCACCCTCATCCTCCAGGAGTGTCTTGGGCTCCAAATGCAATCTTTAGGCTGCAGATCTCAATACTTTCTCTTTCCCTCACACACAGATACTAAATTCCACTTTATCCATCCATCCTATTGAAGATCATGTAAGTGCAGTTCCCTCATGTTAAAAATGAGGCAACTGAGGCACAGGGAAGCAACTTACCCAGGGTCACACACAGGGTCACAATAGACCAGAGATAAAGATCTTGCTTTCTAAATCATAACTCAGGGCCTGTTATTTCCAAGGAGATGTTTCTCTTTTGTGGGTTTTCTTTGGTGAGTTTTGAAATCCTAAGCCATTTACTCTCTAGCACTCTTGGCCACATTCCACCCCACCCAGCTGAAATATGCTTAGACACGTTGGATACCTTTTTATTTACCTAGTAGTGATTTCCAGAGTCAAAACCAAACCGCTCGTTAAAATCAGCTGCTCTTTCAGAAAACCCATATCATTATTCCCCTTCATTAGGATAGACTAATCAAGGGCTAGTGCTGAGCATATTCATTGCCACAGAATGTGCTTTGCTGCTTCTCTGTGATCCAGTGACTCTAGAAAATACTTATGCTGCAGCCCAGCTTTTGGTACATGTTTCCTTTCATCATCTCCTCTGGACTCTCCATTAAGGTCAACCTTTTGAGGTGTTTTTAATTTTGTCTCATCCTAAACATTTGTCACTTGATGGACAGCTTAGGGAAGCATCTGGAAAGCAATTAGAAAGGTAAGAAATCATTCTGACAAGAAATCTCAGTCCACCAAGTCATGGTTCTTATCTTCTGGTGTTGACATTCTCATGCATGGCCTGGAATCCAGACACAGGCTCATTCCTCAGGCTGCTGGCTAGCTTTAGGTAAGATGTGTGGTTCGAGAGTGGACAGGTCATGGATGGGGGGAAGGAAAGGACAGTAGGAGTGTTCACATTTAGAAGTCCTTCTTCTGAGGAATTCTATTTCAAAAAGTCTGGAGATTGTCAGAATATGAGTAGTTAACCTGCCTAACATTGGATCAGACTGCCAGCCAGTATTTTGTCAGAATGCTATTCTACAAAGACAGCTTCCAGAACTTCCTGAAAAGTACCTTTTAAGAAATCATGTGTCTATCTTGATTTATCTTTATTAGTTGACATGCAGAGAAGACTTAATTCTCTAGGTTTGTACCCATAATTTTACTTAACGTGGAAATCCCACTTTCTGTTTTCCATATTGGCTCATCTCTCTCTGAGAGAGAGGTTCTCAGCCCTGGCAGCACATTGAATCAGCTGGGGAACTTTTAGAAATTGCCAGTTCCCTGGACACACCCCAGAGCAATGAAATCATCCCCACTGAGGGTGTGACCTAGGCATCAGTACATTTTAGAAGTCTCAGATGATTCTGTTGTGGAGTTTAAGTGCCTAAAAATTACTACCTACAGGCAACAGTTTGCCTGAATGCTGAACTCTAAGCTTTGTGAGGGTAAAAACTGGTTTGTTTTTACCAATCTCACTCACCCCTGATACCTGTAATACCCCTGGCCCATACGTAGTAAGTATTTACTGATGGAAGGAATTCATGCTTATTTTTAACTTCATAAAGATGTAGATAAAGAAATTTTCTCCCTTTGGGATGCCTGGGTGGCTCAGTTGGTTAAGCATCCAGTCATGATCTCGTGGTTCATGAGTTCAAACCCCACATTGGGCTCTGTGCTGGAGCCTGCTTCAGATTCTGTGTCTCCCTCTTGCTCTGCCCCTCCCCCACTAATGCTTTGTCTCTCTCTCTCTCTCTCTCTCAAATAAATAAATATTTAAAAAAAGAAATGCTCTCCCTTTTACCTAGGGACAATGTTGCACATCTACTGTCATGGCACCAGATTCATATTAGAAGCTTTTATGTACCCTGATTCTTAAATTAGAAGGTCACGAAAGGTTTATAGTCCTGGGGGAGAGGTCGCAAGAGGCTATGGGGACACCTAGGGAGATCAGGACCATGGCTGTTTATCAACTGGAATGAAAGTATTTTAATATTTTAACATAGGTCCTCTCTTACTCATGTATAAACAGGCCACAGTGGTTTGGTTTTGGTCCTTCTGTTGCCAGGGATTTCCTGGTCTCAAAAGCTGTATGTGATCTGGTGCTGTCCGTTCTCTGACTTCTGTCACTATCCACTTCCTTCTCCTTGCACCCCAACCACACTGGCTTTCTCTGTGTTTGTTGAACACTGTCAAATGCCTTCTTGCCTGAGGGTCTTTGCACTTGCTGCTCAGTCTGCTGAAACATTCGCCCAATGGGAGGAGCTGCCAAGTCACACTGCAAAGGGCATAGAAACAAAGATGGGAATGACAGCAGCCAGTTTGGCAAACAGTCTACCACATGGCGCTTTTAGGGAAATATTCAGTCTCCTAGATAAAATGCTCAACACCTCAGATTTCTCTTCTCTCTCTCTGTCTCTTTTTCTCTATGAGTGCTTGAAAACATTCTATTTTGGCTGCCTGATTCTGAATACTAACTATTTTTCTTTATATTTCTGCAATAAATCTAATTGCTTCCTCAGATAAATGGTTTATAGTGGCTAAGGAGATGCTTCATATGAAGATACAAAAAGGAAATACACATTTATATGACTTAAGATATTATTCCAGTTACAGTAGTTACTCACAATGGGCTCAGGCAATGGGCTGAGTGCTTCCTACACTTTGTCCTGTTTGATCTTCACAGGAGCTCATCTTACACATAAGAAAACTGAGACCTTGAGTGGTTGAAGAAGCATTTACCTAGGTAAATGGTGAAGCAGGATTTGACCTGAGGACTGCCTGACTCCATGGCCCATGCTCTTCATCCTTATAATCTCTGTGTTTCTCTCTGTCAGATCATTATCTGTAGGGTCCCCTATATAAAATTCCTATGTGTTTAAAGCTTGTTTACTGCCTAAGGAGTATGCACTAACAGCATACTGCCTGGCTAAAATTTTTAAAAAGAAGCATGACACAGAGAGTGATTGTAATGGCAAACAAATCACAGAAGAATAACAGGAAAGCCTCCATACAGAAAGCTTTTATTAAGCCAGGGAAGTGGCAGCGATATTTCATCATGAAGCAATATCTAGTAAGAATGGGCCACCAGGCTGAATTATATATTTGAATATCTTATCTTCATGTTGGGCACATGAGCAAGGGTACATATTATATGCATGATTATTTTTCTTTGGATTAAGGCATGTTGTTGATGCAATAAATTTCTCTTGGGGCATAGTATCCCATATAGGCCTCTCACAAAACCATGGTTTCCTAGTCCTAAATTCAACATTGTTGAAAAAGATGTTTCTTCACAGCTTCTATCATTTCTACTTAATCCTAAATTATTAATACTTTCAATTTATTCCTAAGAAGTTGCTTTCTAATTATTTTACTTTCTAATTATTCAATGGGGAGATTTGACTGAAAAAAAAAGTCATCATTTATGTATTTCTTTTCTTGTACCGTGCTGTTATAAAATAATGACAAAATATCATCCCTGGACCAGCAGCATACACATTACCTAGGAAACTTGTTTGAAATACAAATTTTGGGACTCACCTTAGACCATATGTGGTCTTCTAGAAGCTTTATAGTTTCAATTTTTGCATTTAGGTTTATAGTTCAATTCATGTTATATTTTTCCATATACTTAGCCAGTTGTACGAGCATCACTTATTTAAAAGACTTTTGTCCAAAATCAATTGACTCTAAATGTGTGGTTGATTTCTGGTCTCTTTACTTTGTTTCATTAATCTATTTATCCTTTACCACTACCACACTGTCTTGATTACTGCACATTTATAATAAGTCTTGAAATCATGTGGCGTGAGTCTCTAACATAGTTCTTTTTTCTCCATTCCCTTAGGTCATCTTTAGCTTGTCTCAGCAATGTTTTGTGGGGTTTGGTGCATAGGACTTACATGTCTTTTGTTAAATTTATTCCTAAGTGTTTTATCTACATATATAAACCATCGCTACCGTCTATCTCCAGAACTCTTTTCATCTTCCCAGACTGAGATTCTGTACCCATTAAACACCAAATCCCCTATTCTTCCCTCTCCCAACCCCCCAACAACCATCATTCTACAGTCTGTTTCTATGAACTTGAATCTCCAGGTGCTCCATGTAAGTAGAATCATACAGTATCTGTCCTTCTATGACTGGCTTATTTCACTTTGCATAAGGTTCATCCATATTGTAACAGGTGTCAGAATTTTCTTCCTTCTTTAAGACTGAATAATATTTTATTGTATGTATTTGCCATATTTTGCTTATTTTTCTATCTGTGGATTCTAGGGTTGATTCTACTTTTTGGCTGTCATGAATAATGCTGCTATGAATATGAGTGTACAAATACCTGTTTGAATTCCTGCTTTCAATGCTTTTTAGTATATACTTAAAATGGTATTTTTAAGACTCTCTTTTCCAAATGTTTATTGACAAAATATGGAAATACACTAATATAACACTGTGTGTTAACTATAGTGGAATTAAAATAAAAAATATAATAAATTAAAAATTTTAAAGTTAAAAAAACAAAATATAGAAATACAATTGAGTTTTGTATATTGATCTTGTATCCTGTGCCTTTTGCTAAATTCAATGATTAGTTCTACTATTTGTTTAGTAGATCCTTTAAGTTTTATGCACATAGTCCTGTTGACTGTGAATAAAGATAATTTTACTTCTTTCTTCCAAACTTTATGCCTTTTACCTATTTTTCATGTTTTAGTGCATAGCTAGTATCTTACAGACAATGTTTAGGAATAGTAGTGAGAGCACATATCCTTGCCTTGCTCCCATCTTAGGGTGAAACTGTTTAGTATTTTACCATTAGGGAAAACATTAGTTGCATATTTTTTCTTAGTACCTTTAATTAGATGGAGGGATCTCTTTTCTAGTCCTCCTTTGATAAGAGTTTAAAAATTTTTTTGTTTAATGTTTATTTATTTTTGAGACAGAGAGAGACAGAGCATAAGCAGGGGAGGGGCAGAGAGAGAGGGAGACACAGAATCCGAAATAGGATCTGAGCTCTCAGCACAGAGCCTGATGTGGGGCTCGAACCCACAAACCATGAGATGATGACCTGAGCCGAAGTTGGACGTCCAACCGACTGAGCCACCCAGGCATCCCTGATGAGAGTGTTTTTAAAAACGCTTTATAAAGGTATAGTCTATATTAAAAAAAAAAAAAAACTGCACAGGTTTAAAGTATAAGTATACCTTGTTTTTTTGCACACTGTTTTATCATACTTTGCAGATATTGCATTTTTTACAAACTGAAGGTATGTGGTAACCATGTGTCAAGGAAGTCTATCAGTGCCATTTTTCCAAAAGCATTTGCTCATTTTGTGTTTTTTTGTGTGTCCCCTTTTAGTAATTCTCACAATATTTCAAACTTTTTCCTTATATTATATTAGTATAGTGATCTGTGATGGGTGATTACAACTCACTGAAAGTTCAGATGATAGTTAGCATTTTTTAGCAATATTCTTTAATTAAGGTACATTATTTTTTTAGACATAATGTTCTTACACCTTTAATAGACTATAGTATAGTGTAAATAAAACTTTTATATGCACTGGGATACCAAAAAATCCATTTGACTCACTTTATTGTGATATTTGCTTTATTGCAGTGGTCTGGAACCAGAAATATCTCTATGGAATACCCATATACAATTTGATAAGTCTGAACATATGCAAACACCTACAAAACAATAATCAAGGTAATAAACATATCCATCATCTCTGAAAGTTATCAGACGTGCACCTTGAATTTTGCCAAATGCCTTTTCTGTGTCTATTGAAAAAATCACCAGCAAAGGGCAATGAATGTTATGATTCAATTCCTGAGGTAAGGTGAAAGTCCTAAATGCTTTGTGCATTTTGCTGCCTGAACAAAATTAAGATTTTATAAACCAATGAAGAAGAGAAAATGTTTGTCATGGTGGCAATCAACAGCAATGCTCATAATACACCTTTGGACTCAATTTTGGAATTTTGTGAAGGTTATATTGCAACCAAATTAATAGAATAACTTGCTACATTTGACATCTTGTTCACCCATCCACCCTGCTCATGAAGTCAAACATGTCTTTCTAAAATATAGATCTGACCATTTTATGACTTAGCTCAAAAAACCTGCTGGCTCCCTAACTGAAGAATAAATTCCATAGCATGGCATCCAATGCCTTTCTGGATAGGGCTCCATGTTGTCTTTTTAGGAGTATCCTTCAGTGCACTTCTTTCTGCCTTGTCACCCACCATTTGCTCTTCCTTTGACACGCTGTGCATTCCTGTGTGTATCATTGTTGGTAATGCCTTTGCCCTCCTTATGTTCTCCACAATCCACTCATCTTTCAAGACCCAGATGCTACCTCTTCATGATGTCATCCACAGTGTTTCCAGTTGCTATGGATATCTATTATCTCTGTGCTCCTATTGTACTGGCAATTCTCTCTTGTAGGAGATAGCAGAAAATGTGTTTGAATTATGCGTTCCTCAGCTATGTGGCCCCACATTGCCTCATATAGGGATGGCAGATATACAGAGGCCACGAGTCCCCATTTGTGGGCCCATGGAAGGTATTACTAAATGATTACAGCATGATTTTCCACCAAGCCTAAATGCACTTTAAGGCACCTCAAAAACATTATTAATTTATTATTAATGACTGCTCCAGGCAGTTATTACCATTGGATTAAATGAAAAGTGCATTCCATCTCTAGTTAAATTTATGGCCTTGATCATAACAGAAGCTTAGTGCTTTGGTTAGTTGAAGTGAGTTTCACTGCATAGACTCCAGGGGTGGTTTCCACCAGGGACTAAATTTATTTGGGAGAGGATAGGAAGATAGAGGATTATAGCAGATTATAGAGCTATAGCATTATAGCATGTGGAGGAGCTGACCACATGGAAGGAATCTGTTAGTAATAGTGACAAGCTCTTGCTGAAGGGAGGCCAGGCTGTCAGAACGATTTTATTTTCTTCTCAAGAAACTCACCAGGAGACCTTGTTATTTTCTTGGTTTAGAATCTGAGAATCAGACAAAGCTCTGTATCAATTGTGTGTAAGGCCATACCCTGGGAATCTCATGGGCCAAGGGGAAGAGTGAGAGTGTTTCCAAATGCCACAATCCATTTCATTACTGTGGGGCAAACTTTTATCAGACATGGCCATAAGTTCTCCTCTGGGACTAGCAGGTGTCTACAGCAAATAAAATCCTTTAAACCATGCAGACATCAGTCTGACTAATGTTCAAAAGTCAGTTTGGGAAATGACAGTCATTTGGGATCAGTTCTGACTCTTTGTCAAGTTCTTGGAAACCATACGAAGGCTATACTGTTCAATGAGATGGCCATTAGCCACATTTTTTTTCTTAATTGAACATTTTTTTAAAGTTTGTTTAGAGAAAAAGAGAAAGACAGAGTGTGCATGTGTGCACCAGCATGGGAGGGGCAGAGAGAGATGAGAGAATCCCAAGCAGGCTCCATGTCAACGTGGAGCCCAACACAGGGCTCAATCCCACAAATGGTGAGATCATGACATGAGCTGAAGTCGAGTCAGACACTTAACCAATTAGGCTACCCAAGCACTCCACATTTGGTTTTTAAATTTAAGTTTATTAAATTTAAGTAAAATTAAAACTTTCATTCCTCAGTCAAACTAGCCACATTTTAAGTGCTCAACTAGCCATATGTGGTTAGTGGCTACCACATCAGACAGATTTCCATCATTTCAGAAAGTTCTAGTGGATAACACTCATATAAGGCCTCCTGTAAAAAACTTGAACTCTTTTGCGTAGTTTAGAGTTTCTGCAGAAGTTTAGCTTTGCTAGGACCAATGGTATTTTTTGGTATTTCTATTATGTATATCATGTAACTATTTTATTTATGTTTACTTCACCTAAATAAGTGCTTTCCTCTTTCAGAGCCTCTGTTTAATGTCTCATTTGAGAAAAATATCAAGGAAGTATTTATTCCCCATTGTTTGATGCCTGTGTGGTAAGCAAGATTCTATTATTTATCTTCTGTTGTTTCTTTATGGTGGTTAATATCTTCCCTGATCCCTATGAGTTCTTTTTGCAAACCTCTGCCTGCTAAGTCGGCTATGTCCTGCATGGTTGTTTGAATTTAAATTACCTGCCATTTTGCCTTACTAAGGGAGATGTAGTGAATTCAGTCATTAAAGGAAGGGACTATTGGGAAATAATGTGTCATAAGGCTACTATCTATTCTGACATTTTTATTCTTGCCTCCTCTCCCACATTAAATAAAAGCTATTGTATATAGGGAGATGCATTTAAAATAGGCCACACAATACAATGTGGATAAAGCATTCACATTGGTTTTAAATGGGGTTCATTGAAATGTCTTCAATCTTGGTTATGGTGGCTATTCAATATAGCATTCTGTTACAACTCAAAGCTATATGTTTATTTTATTTATTCCTATGAAGATAAGATTAAATGTTTTTAATATTTTAAAGTAAGGTGAAATATAAATAAACAGAAATAAGATGCATTGTGGCATAGGAGACAAAATCTAATCTCTATTTCTACTCCTATGCTTCTACAGATTATCATCTTTCCTTGCAATTTCCTACTAAGGCACTTCTTTGAATAAGGTCTGCATTGACTACTTAGTATTCACATATTCTCTTTATCCACATGACACTGAGGCTAAAAACTTGGCTTATATGGGGAAAAAATGAACCCAAACTTTCCCTTTTTGATTCCATCATTGTCACCACCACACTGTTTCAGAGCCCCTTGTAGAGGGATGGTATATTATACAGATGGCTTTGAATCCGAGCTTCCTGGACCACAAAATTGCTAGAGTCCAGCTCCAGCAGGTCCAGGGGTCCCTGAAGGATGGATGCTGTCCGAGGAAGAGGGATAAGAGAACCACAAGAATCTTTCTGGTCACCAGGCAGGTATCTCTGCTCTGACTGACTTTCAACTTTATTTTATAATTAAGAATTTAGGGATAGCACAGAAGTAGCATTTGCCTTAGACAATGATTTTTGATGACAAATTTCTTTGATATGTAAGAATTTCCCAGAACCTAGATTTGTAGAAGACTCATGCATAACCTTTATCAATAGTGATTGAGGTAGGTTATTTAGATGTGTATTCTATGGGGAAGGAAGGCCTCTTTAGCATTCACATATAAGACAATGTTTTTAGCATAGCAAAGGCAAAGTTAGTTCTTTGTGAGCAGGGGTCAATAGCCTCTTTGCTTAAGGGGAAGTATTAAGAAAAACTGGTTTTTCAGGGGAAAATATTTGTTCCCATGATTAAAAAGAAGAAGTTCTTACAATAGTTTCTTCACAAGGTATAATCAGCATATCAAGTCCAGAATAAGTCACTCTGAATGCCAATCAACAAGGTGCCTTGAGGGTTGTTGCTCAAGCAGAAAAAATTGAGTGGGGGTGAGTATCAGCTGTCATCTGATAGCAAGAGACCGTGCAAACTTGCCTTAACCTCACAAGGAGTTTTCTCAACTAGTGAGTTCAGAATGGCTCCCAACACAAAAGTTACTTAATATTGTGTACTTTGTCTTCTTTGTCTTGAAGATGAGTTAGATTTTTAAACTACATTATTGGATTTTCCTGAGATTTAATTAAAGCCTTTAAAACAGTGTCATTATTTTTCACTTGGGTTTCAAATCTAAAAGTCACTTTTCTGTGACTTTAAACTTTTAAAATTGAAATGTAATTACTATGGTCTGAATGGTTGTGTCCCCCCAAAATTCACACGGTGAAATCCTAGCACCCAATGTAGTGGTGTTAGGTAGTGAGGCCTTTGGGAGGTGATTCGGTCATGAAGGGTTTACCTGCATGAGTGAGATTAATGCCTTTAGAAAAGAGACCCCAAAGAGATCCCCCTTGTCTCTTCTACCACATGAGACAGAGCCAGCAGTTTGCAACCCACAGGAACTTGACTGTGCTGGCAGCCTGAGTATGGACAACTATGAGAAGTAAATTTCTGTTGTTTATAAATTATCCAATCTGGGTATTTTACTGCTGACTAAGACAACAATTTATGTACAGTGAAATGCACTGATCTGAAGTATACAGTTTGATGAATTTTGATAAATGCATATACCATGTAACCCACTCTCAAGATATAAGAGATTTCTATCTCCCTATTAAGTCCCCTTAGTGCTTTCCCAATCAGTCCCTGCTCCTCCCCAACCCACACTCACACACACACACACACACCAATCACT
This sequence comes from Hyaena hyaena, assembly GCF_003009895.1. Lineage (NCBI taxonomy): Eukaryota > Metazoa > Chordata > Mammalia > Carnivora > Hyaenidae > Hyaena > Hyaena hyaena. Next base: position 1,942,188 of record NW_024080865.1, on the reverse strand, counting down.
ATTTTGATTTTATTGCCAGAGCTTATATTTGTCAGTTCTAGAATTTCATCTGAATGCAGTCATAGAGTATGTATTCCACACACCAATCACTATTTTGATTTTATTGCCAGAGCTTATATTTGTCAGTTCTAGAATTTCATCTGAATGCAGTCATAGAGTATGTATTCTTTTGTATCAGGCTTTTCTCATTTTCCATAGTAAATTATATATCTGATATTTATCTCTAGCATTATATTTTTATAATATTTGATTAATAATTATGTATAAGGTCATGGATCACACATGATAAAATTAGAATTTCTTTAAAATTGAAATATAAACAAAAGCAAATGGCTTAAAAGATAGCTTATTTTTTTGATATGCTACTGTATTTGTGTGTTTTTGTTTTTATTATAATGTCTTTAGTTTCCCTTAGTTTATTTCTATGCAAGTTTTTTAAAGATTTAATTCACATAAAATATATTTATGTGAAAATAAAATATATTTATGTGAATTATGCAAATAATGCAAACATTACCATTATGTAATTCCAGAATATTTTAATCACTCTCAAAAGAACTCCCATACCTACTAGCAATTGTTCTCCGTTCCTTCCCACTCAGCTCCTAGTAGCCACTAATTTATTTTTTGTATGTATAAATTTGCCTTTTCTGGACATTTCATATAAATGGAATGCTAAAGTATGTGGGCTTTTTTGTGTCTGACATCTTTCACTTAGCATGATATTTTCAAGGTTACCCATTGTGTAGCCCATTTTAGTATAGCTGACACTTGAACAACACTAGGATTAGGAGCACCAACCCCCTGTGCAGTTGAAAATCTATGTACAACTTTTGACTCCTCAATAACTTAACTACTAGTAGCCTACTGTTGACTAGATGCCTATTGATAACAAAAATAGTTGATTAACATATATTTTGTATTTTATAGCATTATATACTATATTCTTTTTTAAAAATGTTTTTAAATGTTTATCCATATTTTGAGAGAGAGAGAGAGAGAGAGAGAGAGCAAGCATGAGCAGGGGAGGGGCAGAGAGTGAGAGAGACACAGAATCTGAAGCAGGCTCCACGCTCTGAGCTGTTAGCACAGAGAGCCCAATGAGGGGCTTGAACTCACAAACTGTGATTTCATGACCTGAACTGATGTTGGCCACCTAACCCACTAAGCCACCCAGGCACCCCATACTGTGTTCTTATAATAAAGTAAACTTGTGGGAAGAGTTACTAAGAAAACCATAAGGAAGAGAAAGTATACTTACAATACTGTGCTGTATTTATTGGAAAAAATCCATCTAAAGAGGACCTGCACAATTCAAACCTGTGTTGTTGAAAGGTCAACTGTACTTTATTTCTTTTTATACATGAATAATATTGTACTGTATGGATATTGCCACATTTTGTTTATTCAGTCATCAGTTGGTAGAAATTTTGGCTTTTCTACTTTTTGGCTATTTTGAAAGTTGCTCGTGCTTATCAAGATGGTGAAGACACATAGATCAATGGAACAGAATAGATTGCCCAGAAATAAACCCACACTCATATGGTCAATTAATCTATGACAAAGGAGGCAAGAATATGCAACGGGGGAAAAACAGTCTCTTCAACACATGGTGCTGGGAAAACTGGACAGCTACATGCAAAAGAATGAACCTGGACCACTTTCTTATGCCACACACAAACATAAACTCAAAAGTGATTAAAGACCCAGGGGCGCCTGGGTGGCTTAGTCGGTTAAGCGTCCGACTTTCGCTTAGGTCATGATCTCGCGGTTCGTGGGTTCGAGCCCCGCGTCGGGCTCTGTGATGATTGCCAGCTCAAAGCCTGGAGGCTGTTTCAGAGTCTGTATCTCCCTCTCTCTCTGACACTCCCCTGCTCACGCTGTCTCTCTCTCTCTCTCTCCTAGAAATAAATAAAAAATATTAAAAAAAAAAAAGTGATTAAAGACCCAAATGTGAGACCTGAAACCATAAAAATCCTAAAAGAAAACCCAGGCAGAAACTCTTGGTCATTGGCCTTAGGGATATTTTTTCTGGACCTGTTTCCCCAAGCAAGGGAAACTAAAAGCAAAAATAAAACATTGGGACTACTTCAAACTAAAAAGCTTTGGTACAACAAAGGAAGCCATCAACAAAATAAAAAGGCAACCTATGGAATGGGAGAAAATATTTGCAAATGGTATATCCAAAAGGGGTTAATATCCAAAATATATAAAGAACTGATACAATTCAACATCAAAAAAACACAAATCATCTGATTAAAAAGTTAGCAGAGAACCTGAATAAACATTTTTCCAAAGACATCCAGATGGCCAAAGACACATGAAAAGATGCTCAACATCACTAACCATCAGGGAAATGCAAGTCATAATGAAATATCACTTCACACCAGTTAAAATGGCTAGTATCAAAAAGACAAGAAATAATAATCATTGGCAAAGGTGTGGAGAATAAAGGAACCTTCATGCACTGTTGGTGGGAATGCAAATTGGTATAGCCACTGTGGAAAACAGTGTGTAGGGGGGGTCCTCAAAAAACTAAAAATAGAACTACCATATGACCCAGCTATTTCACTTCTGGGTTTTACCCAAAGAAAAAAAAGATAGTAACTCAAAAAGATATATGCACCTTCATGTACACTGCAGCATTATACACAATAGCCAACAGATGGAAACAAATTAAGTGTCCACTGACAGATGAGTGGATAAAGAAGCTTTGGTATATATATATAATGGAATATTACTCAGCCATAAAGAAGAATGAAATCTTGCTATTCAGGACAACGTGGATGGGCCTAGAGAGTATTATGCTAAAGACCGAGAAAGACAAATACCATATGATTTCACGTATATATGGAAACTAAAAAACCAAATCATCACGCACAAGCAAAACCAAATAGAAAGAGACTCATAAATACAGAGAAAAAAATTAGTGGTTGTGAAAGGGGAGGGGAATGAAGAGATAGGTGAAATAGGTAAAGGGGATGAAGAGATACAAACTTCCAGTAATAAAATAAATAAGTTTATAAGGATGAAAAGTATGGCATAGGGAATATAGACAATAAATATTGTAATAACTTTATATGGTGACAGATGGTAACCACACTTATTGTGGTGAGCATTTTGTAATGTTTATAATTGTTGAATTACTATGCTGTATACCTGAAACTAATAAATATTTTACATCAGCTAGACTTCAATTAAAAAAACATAGATAAATGCAAAAAACCCCACAGAGTATATAGGAAGAGTAAAAAAATAAAAAATAAATATGTCATTTGAAGAGGGAAAGGAATAGTCTTTTCAACAAATGGTTTCAGGAAAACTGGGTTTTTACATGTGAAATAATGAAGTTGGATTCTTTCCTCATGCAATATATAAAAGTGAACTCAAAATGGATCATAGGCCTAAATATATATGCTAAAGTTGTGAAACTGTAAGAACACAGGAGTATATCTTCTTGATCCCGGGCTAAACGGCAACTAGAACTTTTTAGTATTTATTTACCCCTTTATAATTTATAGAACATTGTTTCTATATGTTATCTTATTTAATCTTCATTGCATCCCTTATAAAAAATAGGTGACATTATTTTTATTTTATAGATAAGGAAACCAAAACTCAGTGTGGTTAAGTAACTCATCCAGAATCATCGAAATAGTTAGTAGACTTTAAAACAGGGCCTCTGGCACAAAAGCTTACACTCTTCATTGAGCAATGCCATTCACCTTGGGGTGGAGACAGGACCCTGAAGTCTTGCTGCTATTACTGCACCCAAACTGCCTAGGCAGATGTGTGCTTCCTCCAAAGCTCTCCTCGTGATTTCTGCCTTCAGTACAAGTCATGCTTGGCTGTGAATTGGCTATGATCCAAAAGTTCCCCTCTTTGTTCTTTCACTCATCAATAGGTGTATGTTAGTTTGGCCGTTTGTGTGACTACTATATATCAGAAATCATTCTGGGCACTGGAAATTTAACAATATGCAAAACAGACAAAAAAAAATTTCCCTGCCGTTATGGAATTTACATTCTAAATGGAGAAGATGGACAATAAGTGAATGAACAAACCTGTTTGGTTACTTATTTAATGTTGGGAGTGATATGTTCTTTAAAGAAAAAGGAAAGAGGGAAGAGGGAAGAGGAACATTTTTTGGGTACCAGGCAGGGGATCTGTTATTCTAACAGATTGGGGAGGAAAGGGCTTGCTGCTGAGGTGAAGGAGGTGGGGAGTGAACCACCCAGATATATCACTGGGGATGTTCCTAGCAAATGGAAGAGCAAGTCCACAAGCACTAAGGCAGGAGGGTGCTTGGCATTTTCTGGGAATAGCCAGTAAGCTGTGGGCCTGAGCAGAGTGATCCAGGAGGAAGAGAGCAGGAGAGACAAGGGGGCCAACCATGGCAGGACCTATTTGCCATTTAAAAATTTTTGGCTTTTACTGTGAGTGAAATGCAAAGCATTAGAGGATTCTGGGCAGAGGAAGCACATGATTTGTCTTATATCCCGAAGGGATGCTGTTTTGCAAACTCCTCAGGAGCTTCCTGGGTATAATCAGAAACTGCCCCCATCTTGCCACACCCAAAGAGGACAGGGAGAGACCCAAGAAAGAGGCAGACCACTCCAGATTGGTAGGTGGCAGGCTTAATAAGCAAGGTAACTTACATACAGGGCGACTGCAAGACATTAGTAGATCTCATTAGATCTCTGTACCCACCCGCCACATCATAAAAGTTTATATAGAGGGTTTAACTAGATTCAGTTATGTATGCCATCCAGATGGTCTCAACACCACATCAATAACTCAAGGCTGTGTCCTTAGGGCAGCTCTTGGCAGCAGAGAAGGTGAGTGGAATGTACATTCCAAGGACAGGGGAGAGGGTAAGGAGCCTCCCAAATGCCAAGCCCCAACTCATGGGTCAACTGGTGGTCACATCTTCTCCATGATCTCTTCCAACAAAGTCATTCTGGCATTTGGAGAAGACCCATAGGAAGACCAGGAAGACAAGGATGTAAGCAGGGAGACCAGTGAAGAATCTGCTGCAGTAATCCAGGTGAGAAATGATGTGGTAATTGAGGTTATGAGAAGTGGTTAGATTTTGGATATGATTTGAAGCTAGAGCCAATAGGATTAACTGATGGATGGGTTGTGGTTTGTGACAGTGAGGTCAAGGTGAGGTCAAGGTGATGCCTTTGTCCTGAGCCAGTGGAAGAGAGAATTTCTATCACCTAGGGCAGAAAAGTCAGGAGGTGAACACGTTTGGGAAGGAAGATCAAGAGTCTGCTTTTGGGGGAAGTTGAGATTGAAATGCTTGTTAGTCATCAGGTAGAGATGGTAGGTAGCAGACTCAGATATGAATCTAGAGTTTAGGGACAAGGTTGGGCTGAAGATACAGATTTGGAAGTTAATCAGAAAAGAGAGACTCAAAGCTAGAGGCTAGATGAATACATTCAGGATGTGGGAGCATAAACAGAAAAGAGAAGTTCAGTAAGAGTCTCTTTGGAACTCAAGAAAATGTGGATTAAAATAAAAGCTATCTCTCAATTACAGAAAGGTTATTGGAGAGGTCTTTGTCCTTTATTACTATTTAATATTTCCATGACACTTCTCACTTATTCTTCACCCATTCTTTTCCTTACTAGAGAGATTCTTATTAATTTTATCTTTAGGATGAAAACCAGCCCTGCAGGCAACTTTTTCTCGGTCCCCTCAGATTAATGGGCATTGAAGTTACTATTGCTCTTTTTTATTGAGACTGCTCTCCATTCTTTTCAATTCTTTAGAAATTAAGAGGAAGTCAAGTAGGCACAAAAACAAATATATTGTCTGTGATTTTGAGGTCCTTATCAATGTGAGGAATAGAGTTTTAGTTCAAAAAAGTCTTATTTTTCTATAAGAAGTAAAGATAAGAAATATTCCATTTTTGTTTCAATCTTGGCCTTGAGAACTGCATCCATTTTACAAACAGAGAAACAAAATCCTATTTTGTTGAAATGTTGATAGACAGAAATAACCCTTCCTCTACTTTTGATGTTACTATCTAGTCTTTAGGTTGTTTGAAAAAGGCACTCTGAGAGTAACCTAAAGATGCAATGAGAGATAAAATACCTGGAAAGATTTTCAGTTACTATGGCTGCATAACAAATTACCCTAAAATTTAGTTGAATAAAACAAATTTATTATACTTTTGGGTTCTGTGGGTAATGAATTTGGATGGGTTACAGCAGGGATTCATAGGGATTACCTGTCCTGCTCCATGATATCTGGAGCATAAAATGGAAGATGTGAAGTTTGGAGCAGGAATCATCTGGAGGCTTATGCACTCAACGAGCAATTGCTAGTAGGTGCTTTTGGAGTCACAGTTCCTTTTCACATAGGCTTCTCTATGCAGTCCTCTACATGGGCTAGTTTGAACTTATTTACAGCATGGTGGCCAGGTTCCTAGGGTGAGTATCCTGAAAGAGCTAAGTGGACATTGTCTCCTTTGTCTGACTTAACCTCAGAAGTCACACAGCATCACTTCTACCATTCTTTATTGGTAGGAGCAGTCTCAAGCTCAACCAGGTTCAGTGGAAGGGATATAGATCCTGCCTCTCAGTGAGAAGTGTCAATCACATTTTAAGAGGAGCATATAGGATCAGATATAAATTGGTGTACCCATCTTTGGGAAATACAATCTGCCAAAGATTTAGTGACTGTTAGGAGCATGAGCTATTAGATTCAGAGTTTTTCCTTGAGAAGTAGAGAAGAGCTAAACACTCTGAGAAGAGACAGGAGATTATGGTAAGAACTTTCACTGCCAATTTTAGAAATGCTTTATTTCTTTTTTTTTTTTCTTCCTTCCTTGTAGACCACAAAACAAACCTTGCTTTGTGGGAAGGTCTGCCTGTATCTGTATCTCAGGTTCACAGTCTCATTAGGACAGTATTTGTGCAGTTTGCCAGATGACAAGCTTCTCAAAAGGACGCAGGGAAGCGACATATAGTGAAGTTTTAAACAATTACTGAAAGCCCTGAGGAGTTTGCAGGCATCACCCATGGGAGATTAGAGAGAGCTTTGCCGTGAGGCTGTTTTCCTCCCTAATAAGAGACCAGTGAATTCTCTAACCCACCTTGTGCTTAACTTCCACCAACTTCCCTCCTGACATGTGCAGAGAGAATCAGGGTAAATCACACCCTTTACCTCTGTAGATTTATTTTTCTTTAATTTTTTAATGTTTTATTTATTTTTGAGAGAGAGAGAGAGAGACAGCATGAACAGGGGATGATCAGAGAGAGAGGGAGACACAGAATCCGAAGCAGGCTCCAGGCTCTGAGCTAGCTGTCAGCACAGACCCCGATGCGAGGCTCGAACCCACGAACTGTGAGATCATGACCTGAGCTGAAGTCAGATGCTTAACTGACTGAGCCACCCAGGTGCCCCACCTCTGTAGATTTAGATCTAGGGAAGAAAACTCTTCTCTCTCCACATACAAAGTCAGCACCATGGACTCATTTTTAGAAGACATTGGTGGCTAGGTCCAGGTTAGAGAATACACCAAAAATATTCACAATCTCTAGATAAAGACTGAGGGAGAGAAAGATTGAAATCCTTTGTGTTATGAAAGCTCAGACAAATTAAATGCAAATATGTGGACCAAATTTGGGGAGTTATTTGGGATGTTTCCAAATTCCCAAGCAGCATATATGGTATAGGTGCAAACATCAGAGCAATATTTTCTGGTTTTGCTCATACACAGTCCAGTCAGAGGAAGTTCTAGGCTTCCTATCTGCTCTCCTGAGCAAGGTGAGACAGAACAGAAAGATAGCTTTTTAAAAAATAAAAAACACTTAGGTCACAAAATTTTAGAATTGATCTCAAATTTTAATGCAGTTTAAATGGACCAGATTTTTTACAATTTTCAAAATATCTACAGCCAAGGTTGAACTTTATTGATTGGTTCCATTTTAATCAGCCTTTGACTATTGGAATCTTAGAAAGTTGGACCATCAAGTTCCTACAAATGTGAATTGTCTGCTTGGCTTCTGTAGAAGCATAAACATCCAAGGGAATGGTGGGTGCTATAAGAGCACTGTGGGGTCCATGTTGGCTTCGTTAAAGACTGAGAAGTATTTGACAGTTAGGGAAAAGTGATGGAACCAAGAATAGAGAAGTTAGTTCCCCTAAAAATGGGTAGTTTCATGGAAGCACTGTGGAAAGTATTTGGAAGGAAGGTAGTAGTGGGAGGTTGAGTTGGGGATGAACAATCCCAGACCAGTTCTAAGATAAGTTTGGGAAAGAAAAAATGACGTAAGTGGGTAGGAAACTTATATTTTGTGTTCTGGGAGATAATACAAAATGTAGGTAGCTCAAACTTTGAAGAATACTTTGTGTAGTAGAGTAGCTCTCTGCCTTATGTGGTAGATACTTTTAATCCTCACTTGATCCTGTCTGTCTCTCTTCCTGACCTATCAGAGGTTACTCTTGTCCACTCGTCTTCTGTTTGGATAAGGCCGTGTAACTAGTCTGGCCCCTGAGCTGTGTGCAGAAGTGATATATGAACCAAAGTATTCACTTGCTACTATAAAATTCTCCATTCTCTCCTCTGCCTTCAGAACCTGAAATGTACCTGATAATGGAGCTTTCACTAATCTGGGTCCCAGAGTGAGGGAAACATGGACTAGAGACTAATAGCCACTCATTGCTCCACGAATTAAAAATGGACAAGCTTCATGAACAAGAAATACTTGTGTGAAGCTACTGAGATTTGGGGTTATTATCACAGCATAACCTAATCTATCCTGAAGGACAACTCAGATCTACAAATACTGTAATATTATTTTCTATAATTTGTTTTATTTTGCTATCAAGTCTACATTTTGTTGTAGCCTGACAAGAGGATTTAAATGTGCCAACTAATGGTAATATATGTATTAATTAATACCATTATACAAATATCATATATAATACCATTAATACACATACACATATATGTATTTGATCCTTAAACAACATGAGGGTTGGGGTACCAAACCCCCATGCAGTTGAAAATACACTGGTAACTTTTGACTCCCCCTAAACTTAACTACTAATAGTATACTCTTGATAAGAATCTTTATGGATAACACAGTTGATTAATATATTTTGTATGTTATATGTGTTATATACTATATTCTTAGAATAAAGTAAGCTAGAGAAAAGAAAATGTTATTAAGAAAATCATAAGGTAGTGAAAATACATTTATAGCACTGTACTATATATAGTGAAAAAATCCACATATAAGTGCAGTTAAAACCCTTGTTGTTATATATATCTAGATATACCTCTATACCTAGATACCATGCTGGCTGGAAAAAATCCTGAGAACTTGAGCTGGGAGAAAATTATATATATATAAAATAATTTTAAATATTACATTTTATATATCTTATATTATGTACTTTATATATTATAAATAATTTTAAGAATATATATCAATTTTAAGAATTGATTATAAATTAGAATAAATTTACATAATTTATTCTATTTTTATTTAATCAATATGTTATATACTTACATCTGTTAGATATTTTAAGTATAATATATATAAGTTTATAATATAAATACACACACACACACACACACACACATATATATATATATATATATATATTTTTTTTTTTTTTTTTTCCCCTTCACCACACTTAAGCTCTCAGGGTTTTTCCAGCCAGCATGGTATCTAGGTATAGAAGACAGCTCATTTGTCCTTCTGACAGAAGGGAGGAAAGAGGTTTATGCTCCTCCTGGTCCCTGGATACCCTGCTGACTTTGCAAAAATTTATGGCTAGGACTTCTGACCCAGGTCTATCCAGGTTTTCTAGGTCCAGCACATTCTCTGATCTCAGGTCTTGGCTAGGTCCCATTCAGTAGCCTTGCCCCCCTGGCCCAGCCTTTATGATAGATATAGTTACCTTTCGATGGCAGCATTGTGCAGGCTTGATAGTCTTTATCCTTGGCTACTTTATCTTGTTCCCTTATTGGCCTATAGGCATGTCTGATTCACTTTCTTATTGCCTCCTCTCTGTCTTAGATTTCTTTCCTTTCACTGTCGATTCCCACTGCCTGAGCTAAGCATGAGAGAGACAGGAGGGATTGGGCCCTTATGGGACCAAACTAACTCTTTCTACACTCTCCACTTCCCACAGTCTTTTCTTTCCCTTTCACATAAGGTATGACCTGCCTTTTCTGGCTGGTGGGAATGACTCTAAATTACTTCCTCTCTTGTTCATCTGTAGACATTTTTGTTCTAAGTGGCCGTGCCTCCTTCTCCAAGGCATTAAGCTTGGCCTTAATGATGAACATGATTTATATGAGAATAAAACAAAGACTTAGGTTCACATTTTCCAGATAATCACATTAGCATTTATAAAGTATTTTCTCCCTGGAAATTCTGCCTACTTGCCTGATATTATTGGCATTTGCTGATTTACTTGGTGGCAAGTGTGTGGTAAGCACTTTGAGGGATGTGGATGGCCCTGGTGTCAACCCTGTGGTTCAGGTTGGTGGAATGTCTCAGGAGGCTCCTTCCATTCTGCGGAACATTGTATGTGAAATATTTGCCTGCAACAAAATAAACTCAGAGTATAACCTCCAATTCCCCTGGAAACCCAATAAGAAAGATAATTCTTTCTTTTAGGTCTGCCAGCTGCCTTATTATCCTAAACCCCATAGCCTAATTTCCTTTAGGGTCTTATTCATGGAGTCATGGCTTATTTCAAGACTGTCAAGGAGCAAATGAATAAATGCAAAGACTTTAATTTTTTCTTTTACTTTTTTTGGTCACATAGTTGGTCTTGAGACCTTGCATGAATTTTGCCTTAAATTATCATTTTTGTACAGAGCATCTGGTTTAATTTTGTACCTCTCTTATGGGATGGCCACATAAATGTGATGTCCATGGATCATTTTAAGCCAAATCCCAGGAAGGCCTGATGCTTTTAAGCCTTGAGAGAATTGTTTTACCTGGAGACTTTTAGTTGTTCTTTCTGAAAAATAATGATTACTCAAGAGCTTTTAATTCTTTTTTTAGTTTGCTGCTGAATATTTTTAGCCATGCGTGATCTTATATTTGTTGAGCTCATGATACTCTGTCTTCCATCTCCTCACCAGTCAGATCATACTTCAGGATTATATTTCTCTCTGGTGGTAGAGACATTACAGAGGAAACTCACCTCCCCTCTTTAGTTAATGCAGCAATGATGGGAGGTTGTTCATAGGCAGATGTGTGGCATTTTTGACAAAAGATACATTCCTGAAAGCTGCCTCTCTTTATTTCAAATCCTATGACCTTATTTATATGATTGGATAGCTTTTGTGCATTATTAAAAAAATACATCAGATTTTGGATGGAACTACAGGGTGTTATGCTGAGCGAAATAAGTCAGGCAGAGAAGGACAGATACCATATGTTTGCACATATAGGTGGATTAGGAGGAAGCTAACAGAGGACCATGCAAGAGAAGAAGGGGAAAAATAGTTGGGGAGAAGGAGGGAAGCAAACCATGAGAGTCTCTTGAATGCTGAAAACAAACTGAGGGCTGATGGGGGTGGGGGAGAGGGGAAGGGGGGTGATGGGCATGGGGGAGGGCACTTGTGGGGATGAGCACTGGGTGTTATATGTAAACGAACTTAACAATAAACTATTTAGAAACTAAAAAACAAAACAAAACAAAACAAAACATCAGATCCACCTTCTTACTTGAGCTACTTCTGTGGCAACTAGCTCCTGGAGACTTTAATCTGGTTTATGCAGGGACAAGTAGACTGAGACTTCCTATGGGCTCATGCCATGACAATGTACCTCTAGTTTTTTCCCCTATTGCTTCTCTGATACCACATCATGGGATATTGCCCTGTACTTATAGATATACAACCCAGAAACTCAGGGGGAATAAACTCACTTGTATTGCCCTTGACGAATGCGAGAGAGGAGCAGATGGATAAATGCTTCCTCTTTTGTCCCCAGGGTAGATACTCTGAGAAACAATTCATAAGCCTCCTTGGAAGGTTCTGGTAGATCAAATATTGTCTGGTCATAGGAACGGCCAACTCAATAACACATTTTTGTGGTGGCTTTGCCTTCTTCCTGTTTTGTTTTTCTTGTCCTGTAAAATTACTACCTATAAATCATATTCCAAAATAACCTACCTGCAAGGAAATTTTGCCTCAGATTTTACTTTGGGAGAAACCAAGTCTAAGATAGTATTCTTCTTTTTAAAACAATGTTTTCTCTTGTTTCTTATCTTTTCTCAATAAAGCCTACCAACAGAGAGTTGAACATACAGAGAAGAGTCTGAGTTTGGTGAATATATGGATATATGCCTGTATATGTTGGAGTGTCCAACTGTATCCATAACCATCTATAGTAATTATTTGGTAATCCACATAAAAAGACAGATATTTATATTTGATATTAATATGCATCCATTCTTCATTTGCTGACAGTCAAAATCATCTTACCTTTTCTATTCCTGGCTTCAAGTTCCTTCCTACTTGATACTTTATAATATAGGATCCTGTAGTATAATGGTGGGGAAGAGATATTAGAGAATCTACAAAGCAAATAAACTGACTTAACTGTAAAAGTTAAATTGAAATTATCTGCTGGTTTGGATAATTCACATTTTATTCCCAATTTTTAACATGAATAATTAAGGATTGATTGAATTGATAATGGTCATATAATATGATTTCCTTTTTTAAAAAATATTTATTTTTGAGAGAGAGAGAGAGCCCTAGCAGGGAAGGGGCATAGAGAGAGGGAGAGAGAGAATCCAAAGTAGGCTCTGTGCTATCAGTGCAAAGCGTGATATGGGGCTCAGTCTCATCAACCTCAAGATCATGACCTGAGCTGAAGTCAGATGCTCAACCGACTGAGCCACCCAGGTGCCCCTAATATGATTTTCTCTTACTTGAGACTGGAAACCTGTCCAATTAATGGTTGGATAGTCCAATATTGGATAGTCCAATATTACTATCAGGAGAATGGTTCATATAATTTATAGGATTAAAAGAGAAAGGGGTTAGAAGAAAACTTTCTTAGGTGAAGCTGGGATCCTCTGAATTCTAGAGCCTCAGGATCCTGGAGGGGGAATCCTAATGACCATTTTCGTAATTAATGTCTTGAAAAGGAATTTGTTGCCTTGCTGTGGTATTGTGATTTACAATAAATACATATTTGGCCTTTATTCTTGGTACAGACCTCTTAAGACCCTTGGAATTTCCTAAGTGAAGAGAAAGTTGTCTCATTTTATGTTAATGACATGACATTTGGAAAATCTCTAAGGATGGGAGCTGGTTGCCAGGGGAACCAACCTTGTGATTAAAGAGTTTGCTTTTAGCCCCACTAACCTTCCACCCCCACCCCTATCTCCAAGGAGGGGCGAGGGACTAGAGATTGAGTTGGGTTACCAATAGCCAATGATTTAATCAATCGTGCCTATGTAACGAAACCTCCATTAAACCCTAAAAGGATGGGGTTTGAAGAGCGTCCAAGCTGGTGAACACATGGAGGTGTTGGGTGAGAGGTGTATCCAGAGAGAGCACAGAAGCACTGTGCTGTCCCTTCCCATGTACCTTGCCCTATATATTCTTCATCAGGCTGTTCATCTGTGTCCTTATAATACCCTTTGTAATAAACTGGTAAGCATAAGTAAATGTGTCTCTTAATTCTGTGAGCTGATCTATCATATTACTTGAACCAAGGGAGTTGGTGGGTCAGGAGCACAGGTGAAAACCTGGACTTTCAATTGGTGTCAAAAATTGGGAGAGGAGATGTAATTTTGTGGGACTTAAGCCTGTTGACCTGTGGGAACTCATGCTGCCTGGAGTTAAACTGAATTAACTAAATTTAACTAATTTAACTGAATTGAGTTAAACTGTAGGATACCCAGTCAACCTCTGCTGCGTATTAGAGAATTGTTTGGTGGTGCTAGGCCAAAAAAACATATATTGGGCCTGCCTAGGAAGATAGAATTCCATCAGAATCTCGAAGGAATAGACATACTGTAAGAGGGCTTTAGAGAGGGGGGATCTCTACAATCTTGTAGATGCTGAAATTAGGGTTCTTTCACTTGATAGCATGTTCCAAATGATTTTTATCTTATTATTGCTCCTTTAGGAGCAACCAGTAGATACCATGTAGTTCTGGTTTTTAATCTTTTTGCCAGGAGAGGCAAAAATTAGAGAAAATCTTTTCTTGTCATTGTATCATGTGGGTAATTAGTCATCTCTTCAATCTTCTGTTCGACTTTGATCATTTTGTTTCTTTTTGTGAATCATTAGCAACCATGATTGCTCACATGTTCTTTTGGAGATCTTTCAATAACATGCTAGTTGGATAAATATTTGTAGAAGTTGATTGTATTAATTAGGGCTCTTTTGGTAGCAAATGACAGAAAGTCAAGTAACAGTAGGTGAAATGATGCTGTGGTGTCCACACATCTCAAGGGCAGGAGTAGAGCTTGGATGCCAATCTTGGGCAGACCTCTTTCTTCACAATTTGCCTGTTCATGTCTTTATTTGTTTACCTCATTTTTCTCTTCCTTATTTTTTCAACTGACTTGCTCTGCCTTGGATTAGAAGAATATGTGGCTATTGATAGGACCTACCTGAGCTTTCTATTTATAGTTTCATTCATCTAGAAAGAGATGAACTCTCCCATTTTCAGTTACCAAATCAATGGCCAAAAATTCTGAGTGGTCCAGCTTGGACCAAACGCTCAGTCTGGAACCAATCTGCTGGATGATTCTGGGAAGTAATTGGCCCAGATATCTTCCCCTGGACCGACTAACTGTCACCAGGGCACATTTTGTACAAGATGATTGGTCCAGAGGTTATCATGTTGAGAGAGTAGGGAAAAAGAGAGGAAAGAGGCTATTTCCAGAAGAAAATAGAGGAGGGGTAGAGATGGTTCTATGAAGTTAGAGCAATAATTATTCATTATGCTGACCTGAAGGAATTTGACCCTGTATAGTCAATATGGTAAATTTAACCTAAAGTACCACATCTCTTTTGGTGCTGAGACTATTAAATGGTTCCTTTAGACAAGTAAGGGTGTTTAAACAATATATAGTTCCCAATTATGGCATGGATAAAGATGATGTAACAATTCAGCATAAATATAAAGTGTTATAAAATATGTAAATATTGGAATGTTGATGGAATATTGGAATGCAACAAAAATGAAATATCAAATAATTATAATTTGGCTTAATTCTCCAAGCTGCTGAAATACTCCTTCAATTAAATGTGTATTTAGTTTTATTTTTTGTTATTAATTATGCAAATAAGACATGATTAAGCAATCTAGCTCTGAAGGTATTTTGCTTGGTTCCATATTTTTCTTTGCCACTTACTAGCTCTATGGTCTTGGAAAAATTATTTAATCTCCCTATGCCTCAGATTATTTATCTGTAAAGTAGGGATAATAATGATGGCCTTTTCATTGGACATTATGAGTATAAAATTAGTTAATACATGCACAGTGCTTAGAACAGTGCCTGGCATGTGGTCGATATTCAAGAAATGTTAGTTATTACTATTAGAATACTCTTTGAGCATTGTTTTTTTTTTTCTTCAAGACTATAAATGAATGGTACAAATGGACTTTCTTGGATACTTTTTTTTTTTAATTTTTAATTTAATTTAATTTTATTTATTATTTCTAGGAGAGAGAAAGAGTGAGCAGGGGAGGGTCAGAGAGAGAGGGAGTCACAGACTGAAACAGTCTCCAGGCTCTGAGCTGGCAGTCAGCATAGAGCCCGACGTGGGGCTCGAACCCATGAACCATGAGATCATGACCTAAGCAAAAGCCGACGCTTAACCGACTAAGCCACCCAGGCGCCCCTCTTGGATACTTTTTTGATTTTCACTGAAATGATCACTTAAAATGGACTCTTTGAAAAAAGATCATGAGTACTATCTCACAGAAAAATACAAAGGAGAGGTTACTGGTCATGCTTCACAGATCTGAGGCATATTTTGCCATAGGTATTCATTAAGACCTTTTGAAAATGTTCCATTTCATAGATGTTCCAGCACCCTCTCCTTCCAGGAACATGGTAGAATTTTGTTTTCCATCTATGGGAATTTAAGTGTGGTCATGTAATTTGCTTTGGTAATGACTTGTAACCTTTCTGGGTAAAAACTTTAACAAACTGAGACACCCAGTTTCCTGAAATGTTTATTTATTTTTGAAAGAGAGAGAGAGAGAGAGTGGTGGAGGAGCAGAGAGAGAGGGAGTCAGAGGATCCAAGGCAGTGAACTCACGAACCACAAGATCATGACCTGAGCCAAAGTCAGATGCTTAACTGACTGCTGGGTAGAAACTTTAAGAGTTGGGGTATGTTTTGCTGCATTCTACTTTCTTTCTACCGTAACAACTGGCAACTTCTGAAACAAGGGCTTCTCCATTAGTCTGAATTCCTAATTGACAACTCAGAAAGGATATATGGTATGGATGGCAAAGAAATTTTTGTTGTTTTAAACAATTGAGATTTCACTGTTTTTGATTCCAGTGGAACTGAAGTCTTTTACCAAGGCCTCTGATAAGAAGGGTATCTTCAGTCATCAGGTCTGGCTGTTCATTCAGGAATGAATATCTGCCTAATTAGGATATCAATTTCAAAAAAAAATCACATTACTAAGAACAAACATTTTAATGCAGGACAACACCCCATATTTTTTGCAATGACATGGTTATTATTTAAAAGTCTGGCATCAGTTGAAAATTTATATTAAAGTAATAAATTTCTAACCCAGCCTCACAGAAGCAGAACTCATTTTTAAGGCCACCATTCTGCTTGCCTGGTGAGGCCCATCCACCCATTATTCCAACACTTCCAAATACTAGTACTGATAAACTATCTTTCATTGCTCCAATTTTAATGATCCATTTGATCTGCCTTTTTCCTTTTCTGATCTAATTTATGACACTTGATTTTCTCTTCCCAGAAATTCTTTCACATTAAGTCAAATTAAATGTATTATTTTTTATGTATCTTGAAACATAAGCATAAACATAAGGTTAGGAGCACCTGGGTGGCTCAGTTGCTTGAGCGTCCAACTCTTGATTTTGGTTCAGGTCATGATCTCATGGTTCATGGGATTGAGCCCCATGTTGGGCTCTGCGCTGACAGCATGAAGTCTGCTTGGGATTCTCTCTCTCCCACTTGCTCTGCCCCTCCCCTGTTTACACTCTCTCGCTTTCTCAAAATAAATATGCAAAATTAAAGAAAACAACATAGGTTTATTTAGCCCTTTAAAAAAATGCTTCCTGCCATTCCTGGGCCAGGAATGTATGTATAACTAGGTTAAGGACCAGTTTCAAACCTGTAGAGATATAGTTTTACTGGGGTCATAGTTATGCCATATCATTTCTTCCATATCCAACTGGCCAACAAAATCTCTTTAATGCCTTTTCCTCAGGAATGTCTCTTGAATCCACCCACTCTTTTGCACCCGTTGAATAGTGCCACGGTTCAGGTTTCCTCCTCCCTTGCTCATAATTTCAAGCTTCCCAACTGGCCTTCCTGATAGTGTTCTCTCACCTACCACCAGAATTACCATTTTAGAAACCAAATTCTAGAAGCTCATTATCTGCCCAGGGGATAAAGTGAGTGCTTTAGCATTTAGAGTCCCTCTTGCACTGTGTTCCTTCCCCCACCTCGGGTTCTCACAGTTCTCCAAAGACGCATTTTCACCATTTACTGAAAATATCGTAGCTGTTCATGTCGTGGGGCTCTGCCCAGGTGCCCATCTACAGGGCATCAAAAGTCCCTGGTATGACAATTTTTTTTTCAGTCTTGCTCTGAGTTTAAGGATGGTGAACTATCAGGGTGCCTGGGTGGCTCAGTCGGTGAAGCATCTGACTTTGGCCCAGGTCATGATCTCACGGTTCATGGGTTCAGGCCCTACGTCTGGCTCTGCGCTGAGAGCTCAGAGCCTGAAGCCTGCTTTGGATTCTGTGTTTCCTGCTCTCTCTGCCCCTCTCCCGCTCATGCTCTGCTTCTGTCAAAAATAAACATTAAAAAAAAAAAGGAAGGCTGAAACTTCATTGTAATCAGTAAACTATGCATTCAGGAATTATGATATTTTAAATTTTGTGTAGAGGATCAGAATCTGGAAGAACTGGCCATCTAGACTTGTTTCATTTTCAATTTTTTAAAGTTTTTATTTAAATTCCAGTTAACATACAATGTAATATTAGTTTCAGGTGTACAATATAATGTTCCAGCACTTCCATATGTCACCCAGTGCTTATCACAAGTGCACTTCTTAATCCCCATCACCTATTCCATACGCTCCCAGTGCCTCCAAGTAACCAGCAGTTTGTTCTCTATAGTTAAGACTCTGTTTCTTGGTCTCTCTCTCTCTCTTTCTCCCTCTCCCTCTCTCTTTTTTTCCTATGCTCATTTGTTTTGTTTCTTAAATTCCACATACATGGAAGCCTAGTAAGACCTACTTCTCTGTTTCCAAGAGCCCTGCAAACATAGGCATTTCCACAGGCCCCTCATCCTCCTTATATATGTTTAGAGTCATTAGAGACAAAAAACATCACTTGGGTTTGGTACGAGTCTTTAGATTGTGAGAGTTCACTTGGTGAAGAAGGCTTGTTTGCTGCCTAATGTCAGGAATAGAGTTTATGTCTGGAGAGACCTCTCTTTCTTGTTTTTTTTCCCTCCTGAAACCTCACATTTCACACAATTGCACCCTGTCCCAGGAGGAAGGACAGGGCTTGAAATCACAAGGTGGATGAGGCAAGTGTAAGATCACAGGTAGGTTGAGGTGTCCCTCATGACCACACGTGTTATGTTTTAATTAGGGGAGCTTTTCTCATCTCTATGACTGTGTTTCAATAGCCCATGTGAGAGCCTTGCTTCTTAGATGAAGGCTCACAGATTCCCTGGGAGACCCAAGAAAGATTTATGGCTGCTTATCCAAAGGTTCCAGATGGTTTCCTGTTACCACGGCTTTAACTCAACTCACAGTTATAGCTAAGCAATCTGTAGTAAGAGGCCAATCCGATTGTCAGGCCCTTTTACCAGCTTCTAACTGTGAGAATTCATTCCTCTTCAGAAATCCCTTGTATTTCTTAAATTTATTTTTATTTTTATTTTATTTTATTTTTAAATAGTTTATTGTCAAGTTGGTTTCCATATAACATCAGTGCTCATCCCAACAAGTGCCCTCCTCCATGCCCATCACCCCCCTTCCCCCCTCCCCCACCTCCATCAGCCCTCAGTTGGTTCTCAGCATTCAAGAGTCTCTCATGGTTTGCCTCCTTCCCTCTCCCCCACTATTTTTCCCCTTCTTCTCCCCCATGGTCTTCTGTTAAGTTCCTCCTAATCCTCCTATACGTGCAAACATATGGTATGTGTCCTTCTCTGCCTGACTTATTTCATAGAACCCTTTTAAATGGGTAAATAATCTCTTGTATTTGGCAGTAGTTGTAGCCCACATTGATGGAATGCTTACATTGTACCAGGCAGTGGGCTGAGATTTTACATACAAATTTCACTTATTCCTCCCAACTGGATAAGGAATGTTTTATTATTAGCCCTGGTCTCAGAGATATTAAGTAACCTACTGAAGGTCACACAGCTAAGAGGATGTAGGGCTGAGATTTGAACCTAGGCAATCTGACACTAGAGTATGTACGTATGTGTACACACACACACACACACACAATTCTATTAAATGCTTGACATGCTTTTCTACTCCACCATCTTCACGATCCTATGAGGTATAAATGGGAACAAATAAAGGGGAAAAAATAGACTCCAATGCCAGAGAAGTTAAGTTTCAGAGCTCCTAAACAAACTGAACTTGTCGTCCTCAGACAAGACCATGACTGTAATGTGCCCTGTCAGCTCTGCTGAGGGAGTGGACACAAATGGGAGGAAGGGACCCACCTGGAAGCAAAGCAGGAATCTGCTTGCATGACAGACTCCTACTGGTTAGACTACTCTTTTTGTCAAGGGTAGCAGAGATTCACAGAGTCTCAGAAAGGGGACAGCTATTCTAAAGCTACATTTGGGGCAAAGGTGGATTAGCAAAAGTGTCTATTCATGTCTGCTGCCACAACGTGGATGGAACTAGAGTGTATTATGCTAAGTGAAATAAGTTAGTCCGTGAAAGACAAGTATATGATTTCACTCCTATGTGGATTTTAAAAAACAAAACAGATGAACACAGGGGAAGGGAAGGAAAAATAAAATAAGATAAAAACAGAGAGGGAGGCAAACCATAAGGGACTCTTAAATACAGAGAACAAACAGGGTTGCTGGAGAGGAGATGGTAGGGGGAGGGGAGAAATGGGTGATGGGCATTAAGGAGGGCACTTGTTGGGATGAGCGCTGGGTGTTACATGTAAGTGATGAATCACTAAATTCTATTCCTGAAACCAATACTACACTGTATGTTAACTAACATGAATTTAAATTTTAAAAAAAGGTGGTTGAGGACTCTCATGGAAATCCACTTCATGGGTTTGGTCTTCTGGAGCCAGGAGGTAGCGAGGGACTGGGATCTGCAGCCGTTTGAGGTGTTTCAGGATCCACCTTTGGACTCCTCCACTCTCAGGCTCAGCTTTTCTAGTGCATCCAGCCCTCTCTGTAGTGCCCACATCTCCCCGCACCAGCAACGGCCTTGTTCTTCCTTTATTCCCAGTTCCAGTAATGAGAGAGGAAATCTGATTGGCTCAGCTAATATTCATCGTATCTGTTTGAGCAGAACCCCCAGCCCCCAGGAGGACTTGCCTTCAGTGGACAGTTTGGTGTCTTCCATCAGCTGCCAACCCGGGCCCAATCAGCCAGGTGGGAGGGGTGGCACAGGGGGAGAATAGCTGGGGCAGAATAAATGGAAAATGTTGGGCATCTGGACCAGTCCTTCTGAAAGAGCTGTTTCTCTTGGAAGCAGCTGGGGATTCAGAGGCACTGACATTTGTGTATCTTTTACAGAGGAAAAAATACTGGATTTTTGCATAGCTAGATTAAAGTTCACTCCTGTCTAGTGAGTGTTTACATTTTGGGAGGTGATTTTTCAATTTTCTCCGGGTTATGTAATTCCACACCTAATCAACGCAAAGTATTCATTCCCTCCTCACCCTTTTGCAGATTAGATTTAGGTAACATTCCTAGGCTACAATTTTTTTTCTTTTAACCTGGAAACGTCTGAGACTCTAAGTCACCCTGAAACATGACATGCCTGTTTCTGAAGGTCCCATGTAGGATTTGGGTTGAGGTTTTCAGGCCTTAAGTTTTATTCTTTATTATCATCTCTGCCATCTAATCATTGTCACATAAATTCTGGGAGGTACTAGTGTTTTCTGCTTGCATATATACTACTTAGTGTTTCTCTGCTATGGCTTCGAAGTGGACTCACTCAGGAACCTTAAAAACTACCGCAGCCTGTGGCATACCTACAGAAATTATAATGTGTTTTGTGAAGGCCTGGGAATTTGTGAAAACCTCCCCAGATGATGTTAAAGTAGAGCCAGGGCCCATGACTACCATTCTCAAAGTATGGTCCCTGACCAGCAGCATTAGCAGCATCTGGAAACTTATCAGAAATGCAAACTCTGGGGCCCTATCCCAGACTGGCTGATTTAGAAACTCTGGGGGGTAGGCTCAGCACTCTGTTCTATCAAGCTCTCCAGGTGGTGCTGATGGAGGCTCAGGTTTCAGAAACACTCATCTACATGGAGCTGTTTAATTTATTTTACCTCTTTATAGACCCACATCTCAAGCCTTTGAACTAAGCCTTTTGGAGGTGGCCTCTTGAATCACATTTGTCACACAGCTTAACTGACTTCCTAAGAGCTGCGTTGGGCTGACTTATGGCTTGGCAGAAGGTTAATTGTTTGATATTTTGGTAATCCTCAGATCATTTGTCTTTAATTATTAATTACCAAAATAAAATAGCTAAGTCCAGTCCTCTCAGTGGGCTCTCTTTATTATTTTTTTAATGTGATTGTTACCCTAATTGTTTTAGACAATCGTTTTTCTCCTCACGCTGTTCCGTGACATGATAAATTGGCCAGATATTAAGTGGCTACTTAGTCTATCTTCAACTGCCATTATATGATTTTTCAGTTTTTTTTTCTTATTGAGAGAAAAGATCTAAAAGCTGTTTACCAAGATTTTTGATGCTACATGTTTTTACAAACATATGGAGTATAATACACTTGCCATAAAAGCAAACACATATTGTTTAGGATATCACATAGGATCTAAAATTTCAGGATGCAATGCAATGTTATTGTATTGTCATTGTGTTTATATGTTCCCCACTGATTATGGGGCTTCTGGGGGTTGCATATCCTATTCTTAACTGTCTAGCAGAGTGGCTGATGTGGAATAAACACTGTGCCCATGTTTGGTGAATGACTAAAAGAAGTGAATGAATGATGTCATCATCTAGCACTAGCTGGTCACATCCAGGTATCATGTTTATTTTATCTGGAGGCGACACTGTAGAAGGCTCATTGTTGTCATAAACTGAAGGTGGAAAGTCATCCTGAGAACATGAGAATCATTTGGGTTATGGAAGGGTGTCTAGGAGAGGAAAGGGGAATATTACATGGGTTTGGAGTAGCTCCCTTGTGAGAATGGAGCTGATTTTCCCTTCCCCTATAAAGCTGGGGAAGGCTCAATACTGTCCTGTAAGCGAATGGAGAGGAAAGCATAGCTTGGCATGAGAGAGTACAATTATTATAATAAAGGAGAAGGAATCAAAATACACTAGTGGGAATGTCCCTCTTTTTTAAATGTTTATTTATTTATTTAGTGTGTGTGTGTGTGTCTGTGTGTCTGTGTGTCTGTGTCTGTGTGTGTGACAGAGAGAGAGAGAGAGAATGAGCCTGAGTCAGTAAGGGGCAAAGAGAGAGGGAGAGAGAAAATCCCAAGCAAGCTCCCTGCTGACAGTATGGAGTTTGATGTGGGACTTGAACTCTCCAACCATGAGATCATGACTTGAGCTGAAATCAAGAGTAAGATGCTTAACTTACTGAGCCACCCAGGTGCCCCAAGGGAAGGCCCTTCTTATCCCTAGGGGGCTGAGGTGTCTATGGTGGGTGGGGTGGGGGAGAACTGTGGAAGTGGTCACCCATTAGGAGCATATACCCCAAAAGTAGCATCTTGACAATTGGCTCTTTAAAGTTCAGTGCTTAAGACTGTGATGAAAAGGCACGGAGCCAGTGAGGTACAAAATTCTCAAAAAATGGTGCCATGTAGCCCCTCCAAGTCAGACCATGGCTTTACTTGTAGAAAGAGAAGGGGTGACTGTGGAGCTAGGAAGCTGTCTCAAAAGAGAAGGGTCGCCTCTTGAGGCAGTCCGTTTTCCCCATCAACCTAAACCAGCCTGACCCTATACTGGTAGAGAGGGATTGGAGCATCTAATTGTGGGATGAATAGGATGGTCCTTCTGGAGACTCAGTCCTCACAGAATGCAGGAGAGTCCACAAAGCAGTGGCGATTAATAAGGAATGTTAAGGATATGAAGGTCTTAGAATAGAACAGAGCTTACTTTCTCTGTGACCTAGAACTGGGCATATTTGGCAGGGTGATATGGTGAAGGGCAAAGGACCTTGAGCTGAGAGAAGCACAAAAAGAACCATTTCTGCCCATTTTTCCCTTGGGAACACAATAAAAAATTTTTTTGTGATGAAAGATTTGGATTTGGGCCTCTCCTGAACACTATAGTTTATTTTTCCATCACCTTCCTCCTCCTTGGTATTTCCTCTACCAGTCCCTAAACCATTTATTTCTGTTCCATTCCCTTCATGATCCAAGTTCAGCTCTGTCCAGTGCAATGGCTTGCCTCCCATTTCTGGCTCACTTGCATTGGGATATGGCAGAGAGCAACAATCTATCACTACATGAAAGTATCATTTGATTTTTCACCCACACTTGGGCTCCCAGCACACACAAATATTTTATTAATGACCAAAAATTAAGGCTTTCTGGTTATTATGAACATAAGCAGGACAACTGGCTTTTACAAGCTTCCTTTCAGTTCCTTCACCGGGCATGGTAGCTCCTACCTCAGGGACCTTTCTATTCTATCTGGAATATTCTTATGCTCCCTTTTCATCAAGCTAATGCCCACTCATCCTTCAGATTTCAGTTCAAATGTAGTGATTGTAATATTAGAGAATATGACAATACTGATATTTCAGTATTTGTTTCAAGATTTAACACCATTATTTTTTCTTTTTTTTCAAAATGTGTCAGCATAGCATATTGGTTAAGAGCATGGGATTGCCTCATTTTGAATCAGCTCTTCCATTTACTATGTTGTCACCTGGGGTAAGTTTTTTCACTTCTCTGAGCTTCAGTTTCCCTGCCTGTAAGCAGGGATAATACTAGTACCCACCCCATAGGGTTGCTGTAAATATCAAATGAGTAATGGTTATTAAAAATTGATTAATAAAAAAACAGAAAATCAATACTTAATGCATTACATTTAAACATATTCAAGCCTATTATAAAAAGGAAATGAAAGTATTACTTTATGAAAATACTAGGCATATCTTTCTGTTACAAAAATATAGTTGCTAGAAATAAAATATAAAAATAATTGATGCTACATAAAAATGAATAAAACTTGAGTAATAAAGAAACATTTATTATGAAATAATTTTTGCTCTTTTGAAAAACTATAGTCTTAAAAAATAAAAATATGACAATCATGTCATTATTGAAACTCCGGAGTATTGATTTTGCAGAATTATCCAGCTGTTGGAAGCTCTGGCCTATGAATGTCAAGAAGAGATTTTAAACTAGAACATTTTCTTTCCTTACTCCCCTATCTTCAGATAATACTATCTCTTAATTGATAAGTGGAGAAGTTATTTTAGAACACTTTCCCCCATAGGAACTACAGAATTCCACAGAATCTTTTTATTTTTACTTTTTATCTTTCATTTTTAACAGTTTATTTATTTTGAGAGAGAGAAAGTGAGTGCGTGTGAGCTGGGGAGGGCCGGAGAGAGAGAGAGGGAGAGACCAAGAATTCCAAACCGGTGTTGTGCTGTCAGCTCAGGGCCCAGCACGGGCTTGATCCCACCGAACAGTGAGATCATGACCTGAGCCGAAATCAAGAATTGGACACTTAGCCAACTGAGCCACCCAGGTGTCCCTTTTTTTTTTTTTTTTTGAGTGATAGGAAGTTTTTGTTTCAAAGGAAGCATTTGTGGTTCATTTTTGTCATGCTTAGATTTCTTTTTTTTAATTAAAAATTTTTTTTATGTTTATTTATTTTTGAGAGACAGAGATAGAGCATGAGCAGGGGAAGGGCAGAGAGAAAGGGAGACACAGAATTGGAAGCAGGCTCCAGGTCTGAGCTGTCAGCACAGAGCCCAATGCAGGGCTCTACCTCATGAAACATGAGATTATGGCTGGAGCCGACACTGGACACTGAGCCAACTGAGCCACCCAGGTGCCCTTTGTCATGCTTAGATTTCTTATTGTACAGGTGAAGGTTCTAACATAGTACTATCTGTAAATGTGGAAACTGTTACCTTCCTATTCCACTTTTTCAGGAAGGTCTCTTCCCACTGTTATTTTCCTCTTTTTTTCTTGTTATTTTCCTTCATTTTTTCCTTATCCTGGAGGAATAAAACACTTTCCAAATGATTGCAACTTTGATTCAAAATTGTAATGCAAAATACAATTCAATATTTCTCAAGACATGTGATTTTGGCTTTAGTTTTTTTCAAGATGCCAGGGTAACATTATACCAACGAAATATGATTATTTCTACTTAAATATTTTGAGATATGCTGGATGCCAGAATGACGAAAACAGATTTTGCAATCAATGCTCAAATGTCATTTACATAAAGAATACCATTTTCTTACTTCTCAAACTAGATTACAGCTGTATGTTATAACAGAGGTCTGCAAACTATGGCCTTGGGCCTCCTGTTTTTGCAAACAAAGTTTTGCTGAGCACAGCTATGCCTATCACTTACATATTGTTTATGACAGCTTTTGCAATACAATGGCAGGGTTGTAGCTGCAAAAGACACTGTACAACCCACAAGCCTAAAATATTTACTCTTTGATCATTTACAGAAAAAGTTTCCAATTAAAAAAAAGAAAAAAGAAAAAGTTGCCAAGTATTAGGTCCCTATGCCTGTCATTCAAAACCCCAGTACAGGGATGTCTAAGTGGCTCAGTTGATTAAGTGCCTGACTCTTGATTTCGGCTCAGGGAATGATCTCATATTTCATGAGTTTAAGCCCCGCTCTGTGCTGACAGTATGGAGCCTGCTTGGGATTCCCTCATTCTTTCCCTTTTTGTCTCTCTCTCTGCCCCTCCCCAGTTTGCAAACACACACACATACACACTATAAATAAATAAGCAAACAAACTAAAAAACAAATACAATTTCTGATGATATATTTTGTGATTATTTTATTAAATTAATGTCAATCTCTCATACTATTCTTTAAGCCCCATGAAGGCAAAAAAACATGTTTATTATCCTTGCTATTACATTTCCAGCATCTAGGCTGGTGTTGGCACATAGTGGTTGCTCAATAAATGCCTGTTAAATAATTAGATTATATAAAATCACAGTTGGGAATAAATACCTCCTCTGAGGTAAACCTACATTTCTGTTGAAACTTGTAGAAATATAGTGGTGAAGAGTTAATAGGATAATACACAAAGTATGCACTATAATGTCTAGAACACAGAATGTGCTGAATAAATGACAGCTCTTATTATATAAAATCCTCCACACTGCCTTTTTAAAATCCTGCAGAGACTTGTCAAATAAATGCACAAAAACATTAGGAAGTGCATTCATTCCAGGGCACATGTTTATTATGTATTTACTCCATGCCTGGTGAAGCTGTTGCAGGATTCTCGCACAGAGAGTCGTGACACTGAGGCTTTTCTTTCCAGGAAGGAACTTTATTCATGCCGGCACCACTTAGTTGGGTTCGTACCCAAAGAACTGAGAGGCTCACATCACATGGCATAGTTTTTTTACGCATTTTCTATTTTTTTGTCTCCCATATATAGTAACACACATAAACATGCAGTCTGATTAAGGTGTCTCAGTTTATAAGGCCATGGGGGATGTAGGCACCTAGGCACATATCTAGGTGACCTTGAAGTCTTCTCTCCTCTGTTTTTCTCTCTCCTTAGGGAGGGGTTCCTACCACAAAGCCACTTTCCTTGTTGCATGCCTTCTGAGTTTTACCACCCTGGCATTTTTTGGGTAGTGTTCCTGGCTAATGATATGTATTCTAGAAAAGAGGGTCAGTGGAGAAGTTAGCAGCCTTACCAAAGAACGCATCAGTTATTCATTTGTTTGCCTGTTGACCAGGGTTCTGCATTGCAATCACCTGGGGAGCTGTTAAAAATAATGATGTTTGGGCCCCATCCCCAAAGGTTCAGGTTTTATGGGTCTAAGGTAGTGCTTTTAAAGCTTCCCAGGTGGTTCTAATATGCAGCCAATGGTACGACTGTCAGTCTTATCATTAAGAGGTGTTCAATGAATATTTGTTCAGAGAGATTGAAAACAAACAGACAATGGCCAGACCATAAGTGACAAAAGAATTCTGACCCACAACCTCTGCAGTTGACCTACAAGGATCAGGACTTGGTAACTGCTGGCTTCCCCATTTTTGTCCCTCCCCCACCTTCCAACTCAAGACCAACTAGAGAAAATCAAACATACTTCCCAAACAAATCAGATGGGATGCACTGCTTCTAGCTAGCCTGCCTCTAGCATTCCCATACTAACAATCTCCAATCAGGACATGCCTGGAGCCTTCCTTTTTATTTTCTCACTATAAAGCTTTCCTATTCTCCTGCTTGTGTTTGCCTCTCTGCCAAATGCAAGTGATAGTGGCTGACTCCCTTGCTATGCCAGACTCTGAATACTTACCTTCTATTCTCATTTGGGCAGTCTTCATTTATTTCCACAGTGCTATTATTCTTATTACTGTTACTAGTGTTGCACAGATAAGTATACATGCTTTGGCTTCTCTTACAATCAGGAAAATCATCTAACAGAATCCCACTGCGATTGGGTTAAAAACTGGAATGAATATGAGGATTCAAGCGTGTCTCAGACAGCTGAAAGACAGGGTCCAGCTGGGTCTCAGGAACACGTGAAGGGAAGGATATTGGGAACCAGGAAACTTCCCCATTCTGTCTCTCATCCTTTTTCTCTGGGAATCTGCTTAATTCTTTCTTCTTGGTTTAGACCACCTGTCTCTATTTTCCAGCCTGCACTACCAGCAACCCTTAGATTTATATCTCCTCAGAAGAGCTAGACCAACCGGAATCTCTTATTCTAGATCCACAACCCCAAGGAAGGATTTCAAGGGCCCATAACCCCAAGGAAGGATTTCAAGGGCCCATGTTGGAGAAGTTCATTTTTCTGCTGCCCTATTGCGACCATGTGAAATGCTGGAGAAGGTCAGTTCCCACCATGAACACGGAGGGTGCCTGAGGGGAACACTTTAGCAATACAATTTTAATAATAAAAAAAGACAGCTTAATTTAAATTCTAGACTTGTACCAAACCCTTTGTTCAGCTGTTTTGGTTTTGTTTTTTGTTTAGCTCCCTAGTGATTTCAGTCTCATCTGGTGATGCTTCCCTTGTATAACTTGCACTCTCAGGCATCCTGGGGTTATTTAACATTATAAGGAAGATTGTCCTTGAGACTATGATGCCTCAGAAAACCTTGTATGTGCCTCTCGACCTTATAAGCTTAACTGTCCATAGGAGTGTGCCAGCTAGGTCCATGCCCTCACCATCTCCCAGTGTCCTTTAGGAGAATACTTTACCTATTACTAGGGGAGTTGATGTCCTAGCAAGTGCTAGGATCCATGCTATCATTTTAGGGGGCTTTACGTCCTTGGATCTTCTTACCCAGCAGACCTAGGGTTGGAACAGCTGTTTGGAGCTCCCACCCCCAAAAAACTTCCCACTGCACCTGTCTCCACTTATCCAAAGTGATGCTATTCTCCTTACTTGCCCATCACTCCACCAACCCACAAGAATGCGGAGTCAGCAGGAAGGTACTAGGGATAGAGTAAGAGAATTTCTGGAAGTGGAATGAGCTCAGAGTCATCCACTCCTAATCAACTCAGGCACTAAAAAAATTCTGGGCAACACAAGGAGGCAATTAAGCATAAGTGTATGCCATTTGCTTTGTAGGTGAATATAAATTGCAGAGACTAGAGTTTTGAGACACAGTGCTCATGCCAAAACTAGGGCATACTGTACTTCTTCTATCAAATCATATACCATAAGTACAGAGGAGCCCATAGGATTAAGCCCAGAATTGATACTTTCAAAGGAAGCTTGGAGAAAAGTGCTGCTTCAAACATTCCTGCCACTATAACCACAGAGCATTGCACTGAGGCTTGATATCAAAGATTTACTGAGGACCTGACACATTTACCATTATGCAAATAACATATTCTTACTTTTCCCACCCGTGAAGTTCAATTAATGTTTTATGTGAAGTCAAATAGTCTGCGACTCTTTAAAGTTCTGGTTTTAAACAGGCAGCGGTATCGTCAGCTACTTTGATGTCTGCTTATCTCTAAGCAAGGAGAGCAGGAACAAAGATATCTGGGCGTTTTACACCAGTTATGTAATTGCAGAGTTCAGTCTCTTTGCCCTTTTCAAGGTCTTGGGGACTATCTGATCTGACATTTCCCAAGCCAGAGAGCTGAGGACAGCCTCTGAAAGATCATCTCTCTTTCATTCCCCTCTCCCCAGAATATTTTACGTGAGTTTGCACTGCATCTGATCCTTGACCAGAAAGGATTTAATAGGCCTTTATTGCTGGAGGACACTGTAACCCAGATGAGAGGGACTGAGTTTCCACTCCCCTGCTCACTCATAGAGGCTGAAGCAAGACACCTAGATGCTTTTGAGGCTTGATTTTGTCACCAGTCAAATGGGAATAATGTGGAAAGAAACGTCTTATCAAATGATAATCAAAAGAGATCCTGATGTGAAAGTCCTAAAATCATTTACTGAGCACTTAATGTATGCCATGTAACCTACCAGGGCCTGGAGATGCAGTGATCGAGCAAAGATAGATATAGTCACTTTTCGTATGGTTTTACTTGAGTCTTTTGGAAAGTTAGGTATTCATTGGTTCTTGGCCTTTTGTCTAAGATCAAATGTGGAAAGTTAGATATTCAGTTTCAGAAGGCATATGAACAAATATAAACTTTAATTGTGATAAATGCCCCAAGGTGGAGGTATATGGTGCTGTGAGAGGCTGTATTAGGGACATCAGTTCTAGTCTGAAGGTCAGAGAAGCCTTCTCCTGTAGTGGCAACCGAGCTACAGTCTGAAGGGACAATAGGAAGTCACTGGGGGAAGAGGTGGAGGACAGCATTCCAGGCAGGGAGCATGGCATGTACAAAGGCTCCATCAAGAAGAGACTCTATGTCTCTTGTATGCAAGGACTGAAAGATCATGCAGAAGGACCCCTGGCACCTCGCCCTGCTGCTATTAAGGGTACACATCACATATGAACCGGGGAATAAAAACAACTTTGCATCCTTAGATGACCATTAAAAAAAATCAGAAAAAGCACATCGAATCCTACTTTTCAAAATAAATAAAGCACTGAGCCATGTCTTGAAAGTTAAAAACAACTTTTTCTCTGACTTTTGTAACTTTGAGGTCTTCCGGTTTATAACAATAGTTGAAGATATGATTATCAAGTGAGGGACTTCTCGTTTTTGAACAATGAAAATAATAGACTGATTTGTAACTTTCTAACATTTTTCTTTACATACCCACATTTTCCTTTATTCAGGTTGCCCACTCCTCTGAAAGTTGGACTCTTGCAAACAGTGTAAGGCTTATTTCCTAGGGCTTGAATCTCCCTTTGGGTTCTCCCTTGGTGGTGCTAGTGTGACTGCAATGGCCTCAAGGGAGTCTAGAGGGATTTAGTTGGGGCTGGCTCACAGAATCCTGCTGGTTATGCTTAGAAGTCTTGTCTTTACCTTGGGATCAAGGAGGAAGACCCTGGGGGTCACAGGGACATGATTTCTTACACTTTGAGATATCTCTCTGCTTACAGAGTGAAGAGAGCATCAGAGATTGACAGAGAAGGGCACATGTGTGTGGAGATAGGCTCTACTTACATAAATGGGTTAGAAAAAAAAGCGTAGGGCAGAAAGCCACTACCACGGGACAAAAACGCCCAAGGTTAGCTAGAGAGATATCGTAATGGGATCACGAGTAGCTTGTTATATCACTTGCAGGAAATTACCTTCCATCTGGCACCAATATACTATTGTGCTTTGATCATAAAGTCTACTTGCCCCCGCAGACCCTTTGCTTCTTACACCTACAAGTTAATGATTACTACCTGATTGTTTTCTTCACATTCACTACGTGTGTAAGGTCTTGTTTTCTTCACGTTCACCACGTGGGTAAGATCTTGTGAACTCAATAAATACAGTCACGAAATGCCTGTCAGGGGCTCTTGTTTCCTCTCACTTCTCTTCTTTTGCTTCTGTGTCCACTCTATTGTTGGACAAGCCAGAACTCCAGACTTAAAGTTTGAGACACAACTGGACAAGTTAGGAGACCACTATAGTAGCAGAGTTGAGAGAAAATAGAAATTTGTTCTGGGGTGGTGATGGTGGAATGGAGAGGAGAACGGAATTGAAAGAAACTTAGGTGGAAAATGAACAGGACTTGATTCTCGCCTGAGAACCAGTGGGGTGGTGAAGCCATATCCTGAACAGGGAAGCTACTGGAAGATGGGCAGACCTGGGGTCTTAGTACAAATGCAGGTCAAGTCTGATCCTGGCTTTCCAGGAATTGAATTCCTCGGATGATAATACAGTTATACCCTATTCCAAACTAAATGGTGCTTTAAGCCCAGCTTTCCCAAAGTTTATTGTGTAATCCTTTAAATCCCCTGGTAAAATGCACAGAATTCATTCCTATGTCAAAAACCGTATTGTACCTCCTTGTAGAACTTACTTAAATGCATGTATACTCAGGGGCCTGGACAGAGAAAGAACTAAGCCAGAATCTCCCTCTTTTAATAACTTATGTTTACATGGTATTTTTAAATTCACAAGCTGCTTAACCACAGTGCTACTCAAAGTGTGGTCTCCAGAAGGCAGTGGCACTTGGGAGCTTGTTAGCAACGCAGATACCCAGACCTTCTGAATCAGAAACTCGTATTGCGGGTGTTAGTAGGGGGAGGTCTGCTGTCTGTGTTTTGGCAAGCTCTCCAGGTGATTCTGCCGTATGCTCAAGTTTGAGAAGCACTGCTTATCATGTAATTTCTTTTCCATGCTTAACAGTAATTATGGAAGGTGGATATTATCCTTTTTTCCCTAAAGAAAAACCAAGGCTCTGACAGGTTAGATGACTTGCTGAACCATACAGATGGTGGTGGCAAAGGCTGGAATCCAGTCCATGGATCTTCTAAATCTACATTTAGTGGCTTCGTAGCCTTCTTACTTGAAATGAGTACAAGGACCTTAAGGGAATAGATGAATAAGCTTTAGTGGGGACATAGGGTGGAAGGGTGGGTTTGGAAGAGACGGAAGAGTATCTTACTTTACACCAAATAATAAACTATCAGATTATGTTCTTCTGCTTAGGGAGGGCCTCATAAGTGGGAGCAGGGGTATGCTGGGACTTCCTGGTACCAGCTCATGAGAGGCCATCATGAATCTCTTTCAAGTTCTGCATTCATTGATGACATGCTGGTAGGTTAAAATAAACCAGGATGGGGGCACCTGGGTAGTTCAGTCGGTTGAGCATCTGACTTCGGTTCAGATAATGATCTCACAGCTTGTGAGTTCAAGCCCCGCATGGGGCTCTGTGCTGCCAGCTCAGAGCCTGGAGCCTGCTTCAGATTCTGTATCTCCCTCTCTCTCTGTCCCTCCCCTGTTCGTGCTCTGTCTGTCTCTCAAAAATGAATAAATGTTAAAAAATAAAAATAAAAATAGACTAGATGGGAGTATTGACACCACAGAAAATGTCAAAGGCTACAAATCAGGGCTCTTCACTCCTACTCCCAAGAGCAGATTGTTACATAGTTTACCAGCATACCCCTGGGGGAGAGTAAAAAGATCTCAGAAACAATGTATCATAAAATAGGGAAGAAGTTCTAGAGAAGTGGGGCAGGGTCACTGTGATCAAGACAAGATGTTGCCACTTATAATCATGAGCCAGATGTTTCTTCCATGGATTAAGATAACTGGGAACAAATTAAGGTCTTAAATCTTAGGCTTTTAGCTGAGCCAACCTAGTCAGGATGGGACAAACTTACTAAATACACTTATTTTTGAGACAAAATAATCATTTTAAAACTGGTCTCTAGTATTTTTTAAGACATAAAAAGCAACATGGACAGGATTTTCATAATAATACGTCTTCAGCCTTTTCTCCAGCATCAGCTTGACATTGGGTTTTTAACTCAGAATGTCCTAAAACTTGACTATTGAAGCCAGTGATAGGAATCACCTACATTCCCCTAGCTGATGGAGGTCTCAATCTAGATTTCACATTAGAATCACTGGGTGGGGGTGGTCACCTGTGTGGCTCAGATGGTTAAGCATCTGACTCTTGTTTTGGGCTCAAGTCATGATCTCATGGTCATGAGATGGAGTCCCGTGTTGGGCTCCATGCTGAGTGTGGCGCTTGGGATTCTCTACCCCCTCCCCCCTTTGCCCTTCTCCCCTACTCACACACACTCTCTCTTTAAAAAAAAAAAAATCTTTGGGTAAGCTTTAAAAATAGTTGATTTCTAGGCTGCACCCCAGACTAGTTACACTGGAGTCTGGGAGTGAGACTCAGACCTCATTTTAAAGCACTTCAGATGGTTCCAATGTACACCTAAGGGCAGGAACCCCAGTCCTGGAAAAATGATAAAAACCACCCTCTTATTTTACAGATGAGAGGCTAAAGCCCAAATTACTTCACTGACTGTCCCAGAGCCATTCATCTGAGTGCTGGCTGGTTCATCATGAGGCAGGTAACAACTGCTGGCTCAGTCCTGGAGTTTGGGAAGACCTGTGCGATAGACCGTGGAGCTCCATGCTCCTAATGCCCTGGCATTTTCATCCTGGTGAAGTCATTTTAAATCAGTAGAGCCTTCAGGTCTTCATTTCACCACTAAAAAAAAAAAAAAAAAAAAAAAAAAAAAAAAAAAAAAAAAAAAAAAAAAAAATCCTTTCTCACCCCCAGGTTTTTCCAATCCTCTATTTAACATTACTGTACTAGTACTCTGTAATTTGAAGTTTTCCTAGCATGCATCACAGTTTGTCATGATATATTTATTTATGAGATTGTTATTGTAGACTCCTCTACCAGCCTGTCAGGGCAGGGATTGAGTCTAGGTTTTGTTCACTACTCCTTTATTTATTCAACCAATATTTTCTGAGTGCCTACTCTGGGTTGGGCTCTGTTCCAAGAACCAGAATACTGCCTGGAACATAACAGTCACTCCATAGATGTTTCTGTTGGTTACAAAAAGGCCAAAAGAAGCAAGGAAGTGTAAAGAGGCCACCCTTAGCCTTAAAGTGTGATTCTGAGTGCTTCCCGGACAAGCTATTTCAGCATCACCTGGGAACTTGTTAGAGATGAAGATTCTTGGGTCTCACCCCAGACTTATGGAATCAGAAACTCTGGGTTGGGAGGTGAGTGGGCAGCAGTCTGGTTTAACAAGCACCCCAGGTGACTCTGATGGATGTAATGGTTTGAGACCCTCCTCACTGAAGAAGCTGGAGGAATTGGGAACTGATGATATGCTTCAGGTTTTGTTCTGGCATTAGTTAACAAATGCTACCTTTGGCCCTCTCACTGGCTGCCTCTGCCTATTCCTCTTTAAGCCTCCCCCCCCTCCCTGCCCCAGAAAATCTAAAAGTTCAAAATGACCATCAGATTTTGAACCTCAAGGACAGCTCTTCCATCAAGCTATGGCCCATACCTTCAGGAAGGTGAGAATGCACGGTGGATACAGCTGAAGGAGATGGTTTCATGAAGGACCTCCCCTTTTTTTTTTGGATAGAGCATGAGCAGGAGAGGGGCACAGAGAGAGGGAGAGGGTCCCAAGCAGGTTCTGCACTGTCAGCCACCCAGGTATCCCACATGAAGCACTCTTAAAAAAAACTTTGAGAATATCCTTTTTCAAATCAGTTGGCTGTGTTAGGAATCAAACACACACAGCCTTATAAATCAGAGACCGTAGTGTTGATTGGTAATAAAGTTTGATACCACCTTGTCCTGTGGCACTCATTGCCAACTCTGGCTGCCAGCAAACACTATTTATGTCTGTTTCTCCTTTCCTGGGATGACCAAGAATTTCTGAAGTGTCACTAAGCCTTGCTGTTTGGTCCACTCTCAAGGCACACTTAACAGCTTTGACAAGGCCCTCCACCGTGCTGCCGCTCATCCTTTCTGTAGTCTTGTTCCCACTCCTGAACATCCACTTTCCACTTCCTCCCACCAGCCCCTCTCTGACCTCTTTCACCCTCAGCTCTGACCCTGCCACTCCTCTTGGATTTTTGGGTCCCTGGGGCACCTGAGTGGCTCAGTCGGTTAAGCTCCAAATCTTGATTTTGGCTTAGGTCATGATCTCCTGGTTCATGGGTTTTGAGCCCCGCATCTGGCTCCATACTGACAAGGTGGAGCCTGGTTGGGATTCTCTCTCCCTCTCTCTGCCTGTATCCCATGTTCTATTTCTCTCTCTCAAAATAAATAAAAAAATTAAAAAGAAGGTCAGGGAGTCCAGCACACTGCCTCTCAGCTTCCTTCTCTCATCCTCCCATTTCTGCATCGTTACTTGTTTCTTATTTCCTCATTTTTCATTTCACTTACGAAGGATTTACTGAGAACCTTTTATGTGCCAGGCAACGTGCAGCCTGTAATCCTGCTCTCAGGGTGCATTCAGAGAAGGCTGATTTAAAAAAATTGCAAGCAAGCAAATATATACAGTATACAAAT
This sequence comes from Hyaena hyaena, assembly GCF_003009895.1. Classification (NCBI taxonomy): domain Eukaryota; kingdom Metazoa; phylum Chordata; class Mammalia; order Carnivora; family Hyaenidae; genus Hyaena; species Hyaena hyaena. The sequence continues at coordinate 1,906,201 of NW_024080865.1, read as the reverse complement.
ATGTGAGACAGGATAATTATAAATTGCAACATGAGCCATGAGGGAAATTAACCAGGTCCAAAGAGAGAGTAACAGAAAGAGGAAGTGGTGATCTGTTTCTTTCCAGGGCTTTCTTCCCTCTGCACATTATGATTCCTGCCTGGTTTGCTTCCCTGATTTAATTACTATCCTTTCTCTCTCTTACTTCCAATCTTTTCCTTCTGCCTACAAATAGAATTGACTCATTCCCACTGTAAAACATATCTTCATGATTGTAAGATTGTTTTACAGTTGGTGTTAGTTTCCACCTCTTACTGAAACTGGACCTTCCATTAAACTGATACAGATTGAAAGGCTAAATCCGGTGGCCATTGCTTAGTATTCTCGACTTGCTTATGAGACTGGGTCCCTTTTGCTGTAAACCCATTCCCTTCCTCACTTCTGTGAAGTGGAACCAAACTTGTTCTCAAACCTTTCCAAATGTGCATCCCTTCTTGTCTTTCTCTCTTTGACATCTTCACACACCCCACCTTTGTGACATCATTTTTTATTTTCCCTGGGCAGAAGTGACCAGGCCCTTTTCTGCTACCTCACAATTCTGGCCTTAACAAGTGGCCACACTCCCTGCCCTTCTGTAGCATTTTCCTTTTCTTTTCTGGGCCTGCAATATGCACAAGGGCAAGTACGTGAATTCAGCCTTCAGATCTCACCCCAGGGCTTTGCCCTGGAGGCATTCTATAAATGTTTAGAATGGATTGCTGTTAGTGATGGTATTTGGTAGATATCTTTACAGTAACAACTTAAAATATTTCTTCATTAACTTGATGTATTTGTGCATTTCATGGATTTTAGGGCCCGGAAGCTGGGAATTTGATATTTCAACTGGGGAAGAACTGGATGCTTCCTCTAAAACTAAAAGCCAGGGCCATCTGTAGCCCTGGTGTCTATGAACAGGACCTCAGTAAAGGCTGCCATAGCAACACACAGCATTGCTTTGTTTTAGTCAGCATAAATTAACCTTTTAAAACAGGACTGTAAAGGGTTATGTTATTTTTGTAAAGTATATAATTACATTTTTGCTTTGAAATATCCTTCTCTCCCCCGCCCCACATTCCCACACCATTATGACTCCGGTGGATCATTAGGACTGTGCTCCTCTGCTCCTTTCGCTTCCCAATGAACAGAAGCAACTTATTGGATCACATCTGGCATGTTAATAGATGTACCTTTGCACAGTAAAATGCTAAATGATGTGCTGTGGATGCATGGGTGTTGTCAGGCTTTACGGAGGAGAGAGAGTGTTCAGAAAGTGTTGATGGCAGTGAGACTAATGAGTGGTCTCTTAGGGCACGTTTGATTCAGCCAGACAGAGAGTGAGATGATAGGGCCCTCCAGGTGACACAGAGTATGGACCAGGGTGGTTAGCAGGAACATGGATCTTAAGTATAGATGAACCAAACTGCCAGCCCCAGGTTTGTTCATGATCTTTGAACTCTATTGAGTTTTATTGGAGTATATGAACACCCAACCACAAATTAATAAGAATCAGACAGAAAAGAGCATTTCTACTGATTTTTTTAAAAACAAGCTTCAAAATGCTGATTTTTTTTTTTTTTTTTGCAAGTCCTATTCACAGATACTGTTCTTCTTTCTAATCAAAGGATAATACTTTATGGGTAAAAACCAAGAAGGTTTTTTTTTTTTTTAAACATATCTTTTAATATTTCAAAATCGGCCACAATTAGACCTCAACAACCCCAAACTCTCATGTTATGTACCAGATGTAGGAAAAGAAATATTCATCTCTTTTTCCATGATTATCCATGAATAGAGAGGTCTATTATTTGGAGGTCTATTTGTTTAACATGATCATCCAAACTCTGTGAGCTGAGAGGGGCAGAGTTATAGGAAAGCAAATATTAGGTTATGCATGATCATTCTGCCTGGGAGCAAATGGACGAAGTATTACACATTTGAATTTTTCTGAGGTCATATTCTAATTCTATGCTAATATTAGATGCCAATGTGATTAATAATATAACTCATCAGCTGTGGCCACTTGATAATTATTGTCATTAGGCTCGTGTGTAACACTGTTTTTCCCCATGAGAAACCCAAATTATTTTATAAATTTTCACTTGCCAAGTAAACAATTCTCACACTCTGAGAGCAAGACAAGTGCAAATTGCATTTCAATGAGTCCAGAAAAGGAGATGTTCTTTTTTATTTAATATTTTTAGTTCCACCCATTCTTCTCAGATAGATTTTTACTTTACTCTTTGATAATTTGCTGAATCTCCTTTGCCACCCAATTCTTTTGAATCTGTGATTGAAAGTGTTTTCTATAGCTCTCCAAGCAAGTTTAAACTGAAGAATCTTGTGTTTTACCATCCAGAGCAGTAGAATATACCACTTCCTGCCCCTACGAAGCTCATGTTTCACGAACTTCAACAGTTAGACTGCCAACACTTCAAGGGCAGGGATAGAGGTTGATTCACATTTGTATCCCTGGGGTTGAGCTCAATGCTTGGCAATTGGAGATCCTTAAGTGCTGTTTGAACAACAACAACAACAAAAAGAAATGCATGCATGCCCATTCCATTCTAGTCAATTTCATTAGAAATTTATGAGATCCATGGAGGAGATGTAGAAATGGGAAACTATTTAACACAACCCATCACTCCCCTTCCTTTTTGTAACCATCAGTTTGTTCTCTATAATTAAGAACCTGTTTCTTGATTTCTCTTTCTCTCTTTTTCCCTTTGCTCATTTGTTTTGTTTCTTAAATTTCACGTATGAGTGAAATTATATGGTATTTGTTTTTTTCTGAGTGACTTGTTTTGCTTAGCATTATACCCCCTAGATCCATCCATATAGTTGCAAATGGAAAGATTTCATTCTTTTTTATGGCTAAATAATATTCCTATCTATCTATCTATCTATCTATCTATCTATCTATCTATATCACATCTCCTTTATCCATTCATCAATCGATGGATGCTTGGGCTGCTTTCATATCTTGGCTATTGTAAATAATGATACTATAAACATAGAGATCAATTAATGTTCTTGTATTCTCTGGGTAAATACCCAATAGTGTGAGTGCTGAATCATAAGGTAGTTCTATTTTTAACTTTTTGAGGAACCTCCATACTGTCTTCCACAGTGGCTACACCAGTTTGCATTCCCACAGTGCACAAGCATTCCTTTTTCTTCACATCCTCATAAACAGCTGTTGTTTCTTGTGTTGATTTTAGCCATTTGGACAGGTGTGAGGTGATAGCTTATGTAGTTTTGATTTGCATTTCCCTGACAATAACTGATGATGAACATCTTTTCCTGTTCCTGTTTCTGTTGGCTAGGTTGTTCCAAATTCTGAAGGTTCTCAGTCTTTGGGGGAAAGAAGAGAGCTCAGATATACCAATGTATTTGCAAAACAAAGCAATTAACACAAATGAGCTTTTCTATGTAGGGATATTTATATACTCCTTTTCACTTAACCTTAATAACCCAATAAGGTTAATGTCATCCTTATTTTCAGGTGAGAAATAGAAGCTCAAGTATATTAAGTATTCAGGGAAGCTTTGATGAGAACTGTAGCGGCTCTTGTGAACTCAACACCAAAGTGCTAAAGTCTGGTATAACATCTTTGGTCAGTTTTTCTTTCCTTTTAGTACCATTAAGTACTGTAGTGAGCATCTGTGTGAGTGTGTTAGTGTGCATATGTATGCATGCATGTATGTGCTAAGTGTAAAGCTCTGTAAGTTTAATTTTTTTAATTGTCATGCAATAAAATTGTCTTTTCTTTTGGTGTACAATCCTTTTTTAAATATATTTATTTATTTTGGGAAGAGCACAAGTGGGGGAAGGGCAGAGAGCAGGAAACAGAGGATCCAAAGCAGGCTCTGTGCAGACAGGCTGACAACAGTGAGGTTGATGTGGGGCTCGAACTCATGAATCATGAGATCATGATATGAACCAGAGTCAACCAATTGAGCCACCCAGCTGCCCCTCTTTTGGTGTACAATTCTATGAATTGTGTGTGTGTGTGCCATTAATTTGCATTATTATTATTTTTAAATGAAGTATAGTTGACATACAATGTTAGTTTCAAGTATACAGCATATTGGTTGGACAATTCTATTCATTACTCAGTACTTGTCACAATAAACATAGTCACCGTGTGTCACCACACCATGTTTTTATAAGATCACTGACTATATGACTATATTCCCTATGCTGCACTTTTCATCTCCATGACTTATTTATTTTATAATTAGAATTTTTTCCTTCTTAGTTTCCTTCACCTGTTTTGCCCATCCCCCCCATTCCCCTTTCCTCTGATAACCACATTTATTCTCTGTATTTGTTTGTTTATTTATTTATTTATTTATTTATTTATTTCGAGAGGGGGTAGAGGCAGAGAGAGAAAGAGAATCCCAAGCAGGATCTGGGCTTTGAGCACAGAGCCTGTTGTGGGGTTTGATCCTGTGAACTTGTGAGATCATGACCTGTGATGAAATCGAGAGCATTTAACCGATTGAGCCACCCAGGTACCCCTGTTCTCTGTATCTATGAGTCTGTTTCTGCTTTTGCATGTTTGTTCATTTGTCTCTTAGAGTACATGTATAAGTGAAATCATATGTTATTTGTCTTTCCCGGTATTGTTCTATGAATTTTTACATATGCATGGTTTTTGTTCTCTCCATCATAACCAGGCACAGAACAGTTTTATCACCATAAAGAACTCCCTTGTGCTGTCACCTGTAGTCATACTCTTCCCCCAGTCTCTATCTCCTGGAAACCACTGATCTGTTCTCCATCACTACAATCCCTTTTCAATAATGTCCTGTAAATGGACTTCTATAGTACCTACACTTTTGAAATTGGCTTTGTTTACCAGTATAATGCCTTTAAAGTGCATCCAAGTTGCATATATCAAAGTTCATTCCTTTTTATTGATGAATGGGATTCCATTGTATGGATGTGCCACAGTTTATTCATTTGTCCATTTGTAGTGGGTGGACTGATAGCCTTCCCGAAGATGTCCACATCCTAATCCCCAGGACCTCTGTTGTGATATGTTATAATATATTATCTTCCATGGCAAGAAGGAATTAAGATCGTTAATCATCTTAACTGGCTACTGATCACTTCAAAAATGGAAGGAACCGTGAGCCAAAGAATGCAGGCAGCCTCTAAAAGCTGGAAAAGGCAAGAAAAATGGATTCTTCTCTAGGACCTTCAACTAAGAATACAGCCTGTCAAAAACCTTGATTTTAGCCCAGTGACCCATTTCAGATCTCTCATTTCCAGAAAGCTAGAACATGCCCCCAATGCTGGCTCAATCTCAAGAACCATGAGATTACAATCTGAGCTGATGTCAAGAGTTGGACACTTAACCAATGGAGCCACACAGGCGCCCCATGGGCATTAGTTTTAATTTGCATTTCCCTAATAGCTAATGATGAGCACCTTTTTATGTGCCTGTCTGTTAACTTTACATCCTTTTTAGTGAGGTATCTAAGTCTTCAGTCCATTTTCAAAATTGGGTTATTTATTTTATTTTTGAGTTTTGAGAGTTCCATTTTCTTTCATTATTTATTTGTTTAAATTCAAGTTAGTTAACATACAGTATAATACTGGTTTCAGGAGTAGAATTCTGTGATTCACTACTTACATATAATACCCAGTGCTCATTCCAATAAGTGCCCTTCTTAATGCCCATCACCCAATTAATCCATCTCTGTATACATAGTTTGTTCTCTACTTAAGAGCCTCTTATGGTTTGCCTCCCTCTCTGCTTTTATCTTAATTTTCCTTCTCTTCCCCTTTGCTCATCTGTTTTGTTTCTTAAATTCCACATATGAGCAAGAGTTTTATTTTCTATGTACAAGTCCTTTGTTGTGAAGGGGTCTATTTGTGTGAATCTATATCTGACCTCTCTATTCTGTTCCATTGCTCTGTGTCTGTTCCTTTGCCAATACTATACTGTGTTAGTGGAGCTTTCTAGTAAGTCGTGAAATTGGGTAGTGTGATTCATCCAGTTACTCTTCTTTATCAATATATTTTCTAGCTATGCCTTTTGCCTTTCCATATAAAATTTAAAACCTGGTTGTATATATCAGCAAAATTCCTGCAAGGATTTTGATTGGGATTGGTTAAGTCTATAGATAATTTTGGGGAAAATGATTATCTTTACTATCTCCATTTATTTAGATCTTCTTTAAGGTTTTTTTTTATCAGCGTTTTAGTTTTCAGCATACAGACCCTGTACATGTCTCGTTATATATCTATTTCTTGAGTTATTATAGTGGTTTTTAAATTTTAGTTTCTAATATACTTTGTTAGTAAATAGAAATGTAATTGATTTTTTTGCATGTCTCGACTTTGTATACTGCAAGCTTGCTAAATCTACCAGTTAGTTTTAGAGGCTTTTTATAGATTTCTTGAGATTTTCTATATAGACAATCATGTCTGAAAATAGGTAGAGTTCTTCTTTCTAATTTCTGTGCCCTTTCTTTCTTTTCTTATTGCACTGGCAATGATTTCCTACACAATGTTGAATAGAAGTGGTGAGAGTAGATATCCTTGCCTTGCTTCCAATATTGGGAGAAAACATACTGTGTTCCACCGTTAAGTACAATGTTAGTTGTAGGGTTTTCAGATGCCCTCCAACCAGGTTCAGTAAGTGGCCCTTCTATTCCTAGTTTATGGCATTTTTTATGTAAATGTATATATATATATTTTAATAATGTTTATTTTGAGAGACAGAGAGTATGCAAACAGTGGAGGGGCAGAGAGAGAGGGAGACACAGAATCTGAAGCAGGCTCCAGACTCTGAGCTGTCAGTACAGAGCCTGATGCAGGGTTGGAACTCAAGAGCTGTGAGATCGTGACCTGAGCCGAAATTGGACGCTCAAGCGACTAAGCCACCCAGGTGCCCCCATAAATGTATATTTTATCAAAAGTTTTTCTGTACCTGTTTGAAATAATCATGTAGTTTCTCTTTTTTATATTCCTAATAGAGTAGATTACATCAATGGTTGATTTTCAAATGTTGAATCAGTCCTGCACTTCCAAAATAAACTGTGTTTGGTCTTGGAATAATAGTATTTTTATATATTAACTGGGTTCTATTTGCTAATATTTTCTTGGGGATTTTTGTGTTAGTGTTCAAAGGGGATGTTGGTTTGCAGCTGTCTGTCTGTCTCTCATTCTCCCTCTTGTAGTATCTTTATCTGGTTTTGGTATCAGTAATGCAGGCCTCATGAAAATGTATTGGCAAGTATTTCTTTTCTTCTATTTTCTAGATGAGATTATGTAGAATTGCCAGTATGCTTTTGTAAAATGTTTGATCGAATTTACCAGTGAAACCATCTGGGCCTACAGATTTATTTTTCCAAGGGCTTAAAAAATTTTTTTTAAATTTATCATATACTAGGGGCGCCTGAGTGATTTAGTCAGTTAAGCATCCGGCTCTTCATTTCAACTCAGGTCATGATTTCATGATTTATGAGTTTGATCCCTACTTCAGACTCTGTGCTAGCAGTGGGAATTATCTCTTTTCCCCTCACTCTGCCCCTCCCCTGCTTATTATTGCTTTCTCTCTAAAAATAAACTTAAAAAAATTATCATATAGTAGAATTGACTTATTTTCTTTTGATATACAGTTCTGTGATCTTTAAAAAAAACTATGGATTTGCTTTTTTAAAGGCTGTTTATAATGCAAATTCAAATGTCTATTTTACAGTTATTTAGTACTTATAGGGCATTTCTGGCCATTTATTTCATCTTGGCTGAGTTGTAGTTTATGAGTTTTGAGGAATTAGTCCATTTCATTTAAGTTATTGAATTTTTGTTGATAGTTTTCCCTTATGATCCTTTTAATGTCTATGGGGTCTATAATGATATTCCTCCTTAGTTTCTTTAATCCAAGAATACCCCCAATTTTACTTTTATTTCTGAAGGGTATTTTCACCGAATATTGACTGCTGTGTTGATACGTCTTGTCTTTGGGTGCTTGACATCTGTTTTGTGCCTCTTTCTCCCAAATTCTAAGACTTCTGCTGAAAGCTCTGCTGTCCTTTGAGCCATTGGTTCCCTGCACATAATGTGCCACTGCATTCAGGTATTTCCTTTGTCTTTAGTTTTTAACATTCTGAGTTTTATATGTCTAGGCATGGATTTCTCTCTTTCTTCCTCTCTTTCTTCCTTTCTTCCTCTCTTTCTTCCTCTCCCTTCCTTCCTTCCTTCCTTTCTTCCTTCTTTCCCTCCCTCCTTCCCTCCTTCCCTCCTTCCCTCCTTCCTTCCCTCCTTCCTACTTGGAGTTTTCTTAGCTCCTGGAAAGTTTTATGACTTTTTACAAACTCAGGAAATATTCATTGTTTCTTTAAGTATTTTTTTCAGCACCATGCTTTTTTTCTTCTTCTTCTGGGACACCAATGACACAACTGATAGATATTTCCTTTTATCTTTATTTTTGTTCCACAAATCCTCAAGGCTCAGTTCAAGCTTCTCAATGTATTTTCTCTCTGTTGTACAGGTAGAATAATTCTTACTTACCTATCTTCAAAACCACTGACTCTTTCCTCTGCTATTCCACTCTGGTATTGAGTCTATCCCATGAGATTTCTGTGACTATATATTTTTGGTTCTATAATGTCCACTTGTTCTATTTTTGTTTTGTTGCTGTTGTTGATACTTCTATTTTGTTTTAAGAGTGTTCATAATTTCTTGTCGAAACCTTTAATATCTTAAGGACTGTCAAATAATTCCAAAATCTGTGTCATCTTGGTATTGCTGTCTGATGATAATCTTTCCCCATGTATGTTGATGGTTTTGAGGTTCTTTGCATGCTAAGTAATTTGGAATTATATTCTAGAAACTGTCAATATTATATGAACCATACTGAGATTTTTGTCTCAGCAGACACTTGACCTCCTTAGGTCCAGTCTACAAGTTCCAATCCACTTTCTGTAGCCTGTGGTTGCAACATCGCCTTAGTTTTCAAAGCATTTATAGTGTCATTTGGGTCTATCTTGTGTGGGTGTGCCACTCAATGGCCAGTTCGAATCTAGGTGAGAACCCCTCTATTAACTCAGTTCTCAAAATCTTTGCCAATACGCCAATAAAGACCAGATCCAGAATACACAGGTCAGGGTGAGCTCAGGAGTTCCTACAGATGTTATGCCCAGATCGCGATCTCCCCAAAAATCCCAAGACCACCAAGGAGTCCGAGTCACATATGCAAAGGCAAAGGGCTTTATTACGGGATTAAGCTCGGGCTCCCAGACCTCACCAATGCAATGAATCCATGTTGAGAGCCCCGAACAAAGGAGGAGTAGGGTTTTTATTAACTCTAGGGTGGGAAAGGGGTGATGGACAGGGACTACAACGTGATAGGACAAGGTGACAGCAGAGGTTGTTACGGCACAGAGGGATTGGTGAGTTTAGAGCAAGGTGGGCCAGAATAGTGGCCGGAACGTCTGGTACCTCCCAACCTCCAGTGATTGGTTCGGACACAGGGAAGGGTGGTGGCTCAAGCCTGCTGAGTCAGGCCTCAGAGACTTGGGTCTTCTAATCTCTGGGGCCTTCTGAAGCCTGTCATGGCGGTGGTTTGGTTCTTCACAGAGACGTATGGGGTTGCTCTCTGACTCCTTCCCCTCCACTATCTCCCAGATATTTCCTGGTTCCAGAGGGCTCCAGGTTTCAGTCCTCTGTTCAGAAACTGCCCTTCTCTGATTATGCTACTATGTTGGAAAGATGAAGAAGGGTGGGAGTGAAGATCATTGGGATTTAGTCTGCACTCTTGAAGCTGCAGTTCCACTGAATTGAAAAGAAGGTTCCTCTCCTTCAGAAAGTTATCTTGTATAGTTTTCCTTTATTTCCAAGCACCTGGCACTTCATTGCCTTGGGTTGTCTGGGAACGGGGGTAAGAGAGAAGAAAAGGAGAGAAAATAACTGAGAAATTTACCCTACTATCTCTGAGCTGTAGGAGATCTCTTTTCAGCTCCTAGCTCTCAAATTAGAGGGATTCTCATGGATCTTTCTCTATTTGCATCATAGTGCTAACTTTGTGTTTCCAGCAGCATTGAATTCAGGACAGAGGATACCTGAGAAGGAAAATGATAAACTCACCACCAGTTTGGCATTATTTTGATTCTGGTATTCTTTCTCCATCTGCTACTTACTTTTCAGAGACTTTAAATACCTATACCATGCAATCTAAGTTTTATCATTGCATTGTATGAGAGAGAAAGATTGGCATGTGTTTACTCCATCTTCCCTGGAATCAGAACTCAGGGCATGTGTTTTTAGTCACCCAAAATATTTTTCCCCTTGGTAGCAGCCCTTTGGTTTCCTTTTAGGCAACAAACTCCTTCCCACTTTCAGCCCAGTGCTTACAGAGGAGTTGGTCCCATTAATAACCCAGGGTACAACAAGTGATTCAGACCTAAAATAATACACTCAACACATTCCTGTGGTCAAATTGATTGATTTAGTATTGGACATAGGTCCACTCAGAGCCAAGGAGATGGGGTAAGCTTTCTGCTGGAGTTTAGAGAAACAGCACTAGTTCTTTCCCTTCTAGGTTTAAATCTAGAAACTTTTAGTACCAGGACCTGCTGGTAGCTATATTGCGACCATAGAGGAGAGGGTTCCCAGAATCATCACTAACACCAAGAGTGCAGAGCAGAGGGAGAGAGAGAGAAAAACCACACCCTGGTATCACCATTTGAGCCTTGGGTCAAAATTTATCTGAAACCGGTTACATATCTCCCTGAACCATCCAGTAACTGGAGTCAATATATTCCCTCCTATTGCTCATGCACAATGAGTTGAGTTTTCTGACATTTGCAGCGGAAATCTTTCTCATTTTATCAATACTCTCACCCTGCATTTCCTCACATATTAAAAAACACTGATTAGGGGCGCCTGGGAGGCTCAGTCAGTTAAGCGTCCGACTTTGGCTCAGGTCATGATCTCATGGTTCATAGGTTCGAGGCCCGCGTCGGGCTCTGTGCTGACAGCTACCTCAGAGCCAGGAGCCTGCTTCAGATTTTGTGTCTCCTTCTCTTTCTGACCCTCCCCTGCTCATGCTGTCTCTCTCTCTCTCTCTCAGAAATAAATAAAACATTAAAAATTAAAAAGAGAAAACACTGATTAGTTATAACATATTTCTTTTTAAAGTATTTGTCTTTACCTTTTTCATATGGACCTAGGCAGTCTTGTTATCCATATGTCCATTTAATGTAATGAGATGTCAACAAACCCAGATTCCTCTGGAAACCTTCCTATGACTGTGAACAAGTGTTAGATACCTAATACCACCTAGATACCACCACTTAGAAGCACACATCTGAGCAAAACTTTGTGTTCACCAGCCAGAAAACAACCATGTTGTCAGTGTTCATCCCCTTTTATGCTATAAATTATTGCATCAACATCCTGGAAATCATAATCTCTTCCATAGTGGCCATAGAGATCATAGTAGATTAAATATGCTTGATATTCCTTGCTATTCCTTCCATTAAAAGGTGGAGTCTAGTTCTTACCTCCTTTTAGTATTGGTTGACCTTAGTGGCTTGCTTGACCAATAAAATGCAGCAGAAATGATCTTCTGAGACTTTGGAGACTAGGTTGTAACAAGCCTTATAGCATCTGCCTGTGTCTCTGTCTCTCTCTCTTTTTTAAAAATTTTATTTATTTATTTAATGAGAGAGAGAGAGAGAGAACACATGAGCTGGGGAGAGGGACAGAGGCAAAGAGAGAATCCTAAGCAGGCTACATGCTCAGCATGGAGTCTGATGTGGGGCTCAATCCCACAACTCTGGGATCACGACAACTCAGATCCCACAACTCAGATGCTCAGCCAACTGAACTAACCACTCACCCCCCTGAGTCTCTTGAAACACACTCTCTCACTCTCTAGAGTCCTGAGCTGCCATGTAAGAAGCCCAATTCCACTGAGACTGTCATGCTGAAGAAGCCAATGTAGATGTTCCTGTTGACAATCCCCATTGGACACCAACAAGACACCAGAATGTGGAGGTGAAGTCATCTTGGCCATTTCTTTGTTATTCTGTGAGATATCCAAACCCAAAAATTTTCTCACAGATGGAAGGATCTGTTACATCCAATTACCCTGGTGACCTCAGCCATACTCTGTCCAAGGTATTGGGCTTGTTTGCCATTTGCAGAAATTGCCTACACTGCTTCTTTCTAGTCTCAGGGAAGCTCTTTCTAGTGGTTGTGTCACCCTTTATCCCATTTCATCTAACTCACAGCACCAGCAACCACCATTCCCCTCTGGGATAGCCCCAGCTTCATTCTCCTCAATAAAAACTGCTTCCCATCACTGTTGGGATGCAAGTGGTAGTCCTGTAGAGTTTGGACTTCTTGGAAACTACAATGGTTTGGTGGAGTGGGGACTGGGGAAAAGGGTTGTTTTGTTCTCCTCTGGTGAGTCCATAAGAAGAAGGCAAAGCAAAGTCAAATAAACACAAAATGCCAGTTAGATTTTTCTCTAATCTGTAATTAGTTCTTGGGATCAGCACCTCATCATGGTCTCCAAGTCCTGGCAATGTTGAGAACTGAATGATATGCCAAAGAAAATGGGACCAAAGCTCCCAGAATATGGCCAGTCTTCTTGGAGAAATGGGCTTCACATACAAAGCAGCATCTTTCACCATGGAAGTCTTTCTTCCAGGTGAAGGCACTGTTAGACCTTTATAAAAACATACAATTTTGTTGGGGCAATAAGACATGCACCCAAGACCATCAAAAGGCCATACAGTTCAGTGGGTGTATGATTAAATGCTAAAAAGGTGTGGGAGAGACAGCTATGTATGCCCTGGACTTGTAGGAAAGCTATTTGAAAAGCATACCAGAAAGAGAATACAGTTTCTACAGCTGTTCTCAAATTGCTGCTTTGCCCAGATGACCTCTTCATGACCTGGAAACAATCTGCCTGTGAGAATTTGAGTGTATGCTTTTCACTGAGTAATGGGACAGGCACTGAGAGGACAGACCAACAGCTGACAAAGTAGAAAGGATCTATGCATAATTCCTGGCTTGGCTTGGTTTCATCTATCAAGTAGATGGTTTTCTTTCATCCCAGCAAGTCCTCTAAAGTGCCTACAAGCCACAAGGTGAAAAAGTGCCAGGAGTCTTGCAGGGGGAGATATCTTGTCCCTTTGAGATACAGTATAATGAATGGTTGCATATGTGGACTCCAGCTTTGGACATCTTGAGTTTGAATCTCTGTTCCTCCACTTATTAGCTATGTGATCTTGGGCAAGTTAGCTAATATCTCTTTGCTTCTTCTGGAAAAATAAAAATTCCTCCTTCACAAGATTTCCTGAGGATTAAATTAGTTAATATATATAAATATACTTAGAATGGGGCCTTTTATGTTGTAATTGCTCAATAAATGCCAACTATTAGTATTCAGGCAGTTTCCTCTTTAAGGATACCTCTAAAGAACAAGCAATCTGTGATGGGCTTGTAGGCTAGGCTCTAATAAACGAAACCTGCAAGTTTTATTCCTTCCTACTTTAAACACCATTATGTGAAGGTGTGATTTGTGGGGCAACAACACTCTCCTTTCAGTCATGAGGAAAACTGAAAAGATGTTCAATCAGAGTCCTGACATTAGTGACTGAGGCCAGCTTAGGACAGCCTACTTCCAGACTTTGTGTGTGAAATTACTAATTACCCCTATTGTATAAGCCACTTTTAGCTGGATATTCCATTACTTGCAGATAAAAGCATCCTAACTGGTATAATTACTGTGTATGTTTTGTTTATCATCAACTAATGTGGCACTTGGCATATGGCTAGGAACTCAATAAGTTTATTGAATTAGTAAAGGACAATGGTGTTCAGTCTTATTGTTAAGTCACTTGTCCACTGAGCCTTTTCTTGCTTCTGCCAGTTCTTTTGGGCTTGGAGTTATGCCCATGGTCAGTTGTGACTCCTATCTCTCCCTGAAACCAACTTGCTCTCTAGATTGTGAAAGGATGGCCTGCTTTCATATCTTCTGTTACCGAGTTCCTATTAGAGAGGAACTGTGTGTTCCCAGCCACAGACTGCTGCCTAGCTTGCTAAATTTTGTCTTTCTTTCTTTCTTTCTTTCTTTCTTTCTTTCTTTCTTTCTTTCTTTCTTTCTTTCTTTCTTTCTTTCTTCCTTCCTTCCTTCCTTCCTTCCTTCCTTCCTTCCTTCCTTCCTTCCTTCCTTCCTTCCTTCCTTCCTTTNCTTTCTTTCTTTCTTTCTTTCTTTCTTTCTTTCTTCCTTCCTTCCTTCCTTCCTTCCTTCCTTCCTTCCTTCCTTCCTTCCTTCCTTCCTTCCTTTGTCTATTCTCATATCTTGGAGACTATTTTACCTGCCTCCTCAGAGCACACCCCCACCCCTACCCAACCCCAGCTATCGCCACTGTCTCTTGTGTATTGTCCAGAAGTGGCAGGTGTGGCCTATTTCCATCACCCAGGCCCCCTCCTCCCCCCCCACCAGTCCATGATCTGGTATGGTCTGTTCTATCACAGACTTCCCAAACCCTGAAGAGTGTTGCTCTTGATATACTCAGAAGCCATTTCTGTCATCATTGGACAGAGTTTGGTCAGATGCTGTTGAACAATGACAGCAGTTGCTTCCTCTGCAGGCTAGGGAGCTTCACCTGTGGTTGTGTTATGTCAAGGAGAAGCTGAGCTAGAAGAATGAAAGTATCCCCTGCTCATTCTTCACTTCTAGAATTAAAAGAAAGTCCCAGGCTATTTGAAGGCTCTATACAAAGACATTTCAACCTCACTGTTTATAATATCAAAGAAAGTAAGCTTCTTTTCAATCTTATTAAAGTTCCTGAGAATTAGGAATGATGGAATTTTTTTTGTAAATTATAAACTTACATAACCTGCCAAAAGTGAAACCTACCCAAATGCCCATCACCAATAAAATGGTACTTCATCTGTGGTATATGTTCAGAACACTAGTTCAATGAGAATGAATGATCTACAGTCATGTGGATGAACTTCAAAATGTAATGTTGAGTTAAAGAGATCAGACACATATATACTATTGGTTTAAAGTTCAAAACTGGCAAATCAAATATGTGTTATTAAAAGTCAGGACAGCAGTTACCCTTGTGAGACTGGAAGGCTGTGACCAGAAGGGTGCATGAGGGGGGCTTTTGAGATTCTGGTCATGTTCTACTTTTTATTTTGGTATCTGGGTGCATGGATGTATTTAGTTTGCAAAATTCAGCAAGCTATACACTTATGATATGAGTATTTCTCATTGAAAAGTTCAAACATAGTTATATGACATGGAAACAAGCCCTGGATTAGAAAACAAGCAAAGATTCAAAGAATCATAGTGGCAAAAAAAAAAAAAAAAAAAAAAAAAAAAAAAAAAAAAAAAAAAAAAAAAAAAAAAAAAGCCCCTCATTTCACAGAGGGGAAGACTGAGTGCTCTGGAAGTCCAGTGAATCACCAGAGATCGTATCAATGGGTCAATGGTCAAATCAGATGTTGTGCCCACCTCTGATTCCAACCCAGGGCTCTCTCCTTGAGTGGGCATAAAGGAATTTAGATTCTGACCAGAAATCTAGTGATATTTCCTTCTGTGCATCTTCATTTTTGTTAGATTTGCTTGTGAATCATGATTATGGGAATTGTTTAGGCATATTTATTGCTAACAGACACCTTTGTTGCTTAGCTGAGGTCTACAGAGAATAGCACAGATGAGCAGGGCTGGCAGTCACACAGGACCCCAAACTCTGAAGAGCTCCAGCCTTGATTTAATGCTCTGTTGTTTCCATCTTGAAATCCTGACTAATTTTCAAACAAAGCACCTAGCATTTTCCTGTTGTACTGGTTCCCACAAATTATGTAGCTAGTCCTGCAGATAAATGCTGCTTTGTGTAATACAGAGGATATGAAAAGTCAAATATTTGTAATCAAGATGTATTTTATTTTATTTTATTTTATTTTTTTTTTACAAATAGTTTATTGTCAAATTAGTTTCCACATAACACTCAGTGCTCATCCCCAAAGTGCCCTCCTCCATGCCCACCCCCCCTCCCCCCCACATCCATCAGTCCTCAGTTTTTGTCAGCATTCAAGAGTCTCTCATGGTTTGCCTCTCTCCCTTTCCCCCACCATTTCCGCCCTTCTTCTCCCCCTTGTTCCTCCGTCAAGTTCCTCCTAATCCTCCTATACGTGCAAACATATGATATTTGTCCTTCTCTGCCTGACTTATTTCGCTCAGCATAACACCCTCAAGGTCCATCCATGTTGCTACACATGGCCAGATTTCATTGTTTCTCATTGCCATGTAGTATTCCATGGTATAGATAAACCACATCTTCTTGATCCATTCATCTGTTGATGGACACTTAGGCTCTTTCCATGTTTTAGCTATTGTGGAGAGTGCTGCTATGAACATTGGGGTACATGTGCTCCTATGCCTCAGCATTTCTGTATCCCTTGGGTAAATTCCTAGCAGTGCTATTGCTGGGTCATAGGGGAGTTCTATTGTTAGTTTCCTGAGGAACCTCCACACTGTTTTCCAGAGGGGCTGTACCAGTTTACATTCCCACCAACAGTGTAGGAGGGTGCCCGTTTCTCCACATCCTCGCCAGCATCTAGAGTTCTCTGATTTGCTCATTTTAGCCACTCTGACTGGCGTGAGGTGGTATCTCAGTGTGGTTTTGATTTGTATTTCCCTGATGAGGAGGGATGCTGAGCATCGTTTCATGTGTCTGTTGGCCATCTGGATGTCCTCAAGATGTATTTTAAATGATCTAGGGAAATTTGTTATTTAAAGATAAATCCTATACAGCAACAAATCAGTTTTGTACAAAGAATAATACCCTAATATATGTATTTTATTGCTAAATTTTTATGCCATCAGTTAAAACACAGGGAAAGTGAAATAATAAATAAGAATCTTGGAATCATATAATTTAAGAGCTGGAAAGAGATCTTTAAAATAATCCATCCCTCTTATTTAGCAGATAGAGAAAATGAAGCTTAAAGAAGGGAGGGATTTGCAAAGGAATTGAGTCAACTATGTAGGTGGAAGTCAATCAAAATTGATCTACATAGTGCAGTATTTGAAGACTCAGTGATATTTGGAAATTTCTGGCAAAGTTTCTGGAGCATTTCTTGTTCCATCCCAAAAAAAGCCTCTTAGGCCAAAACATTAAACTTTGCTTTGTGCAGAATCATTTGCTAGAGGGAAAGCATAAGGGGAAATTGATTACATTTGGTATAAAATAATTACCTTAATGTAGCATCTGCCATATACAATGTTCACTTGGAAACAGAAATGTCTGTCAGAATGGCTCTGTCTCAAACAGTTTGTTAACATCAACTTGACCCAACTCTGTGTCTGCCTCATGCAGATACCAGCATCCAACAAAGACCCTGGCATCTGTCTGAAACCCTGGGCTTACATCTTAGCCCACCTCTGTTTGGCTTCACTGAACAGATTTAGGTTGTTGGGTCACGGCTTTGTTCTGCTTTAGATAAATGACATTTCTAAATCCAGAGGAAACATGAATGAATTAAAGCTTTTAAGGAGCTGGTGTGGGCCAGGAGTTCTGCTAGGTGACAGGAAAGAACATGCCTCTGTTCTGGGGGAGTCCACGGCCTGGTTAGGGAAGCAGGCACAATTACAACTCAAGACAGTGAGTGCTACAGTGCAGACACACAGAGGGTAGTGGGATAGTGGGGCTACCTAGGGAGAGCCTGGCAGCAAAGTAGGGAGCAAAACAAGTGATGAGTCTTAAAGGATGAGTAGAAGTTAGCCTGATGAGGGCCCAGGATGGGGATGACATAGCATGTGGGGCAAAGAGCTCCAGGAAAGAGTATGAACAAAGCCAGCGAGTGGTTTTGAACAGAGTAGTTAATGCTTCAGAAAGATTACTGTGGTAGCAGCAGGGACAATGGATATTGGATAGTGAAGGGCAAGAAGGCAGGCATTGGTCCAGGTAAGCAAAGATGAGAGTCTGAGATATAAGTGCTCCTCATTCGATCTCAGGAAGGGTGTCTGGAAACAGTGGATGGTGAAGTTATAAGGCTCTGGTCATCTATGAGTGTAGGAGATAAGAAAAAGAACCCTTTTGTATCACGAAGATGGTGCAGATGTAGTGGTGCCATCACCTATCCTTCAAAGGAGGAATTAAAGTGAAAGATGATCGATTCTTGGAGACACTGAGTTTGAGGTAACTGTGAAACATCTAGATGGCTAACTTTCACCATTTCCAACAGGAATATTTGAAACTTTTCTTAAAGTTGTCTTAATACGTATTTATGATCACTGGATAAATGAGTTCAAATCTCTTGTGTGCGTATAATATGCAATATCATGCATCTTTATTTCAAGAGAACACATCATTAGGCATTCATTTTTATGCTGCATCTAGAGAGAAGGGAGTAGGGAGGTTAGAATAATGCAATTTCATTGCTAAAAGGAGCCACAGGAATCATATTCCACATGGAGCAGTTGGAGCTCAGTGAGACTTAAGTGTCTTTCCCAAGGTCTCCTAGCTAAGTGCCAGAATTGGGACCCCAGCCTGGTGCTCTATCCCCAGCCCCATGCAATTTACCTGTCTAAAGTTTGCCACCATGTGTTTCCCACACCAACCTCCCATTTTAAAGGAGAGCTTTGAAAAACAATCTTCTTCCAGCATCAACATCTGCATGCCACCTAATTATGGTTTTATTTCTCCCTTCCAACTCTGGCCCAAACTTTATCCCTGTTCTCTCTCCTCTGTCTTGCCCTAATGTTTCTAAGAGGAGTGGCTTGGAGAAAATCATCATGACACTGTAGCTGATTCTGAGATTTCTAGTGAAGTGGGAAGCCTGGTGAACACCATTAGTTACGGCAGCCCTGTTGCCTTCATTTGCTCTGAGGACAAGCAAGATCTTGAATAGTTAGAGGCCCAGGAGAAGCCAAAGCAGGAAATTTTGGATCAGCTTTTCCTTCTGAGAGGTCTTCATTGAGAAAAGCAGTATTATTAGAATCCAAGTCAGGCAGGTGTTACATCTACTGGGAAGACTTTTGAAGTAATACTATAGAACTGATTTTTAATAATTTTGCCTGGGACTTTCAAGTCACACTCCATCCTAAATTCTAAGAAGGCAAATTATTATATGTCACTATCAAGCCTTCATTTTACACAAAATTTATGGCGATTGGGAGCTCCTTATAGCATTAATGTGTACTGCAGAGTTCTGTCTGAATTATAGAAATCAGCATGGAATGTTTCTTTCTAAAATGATTATAGATTTATAGTAGAACATTTGCATGGTGGGACAAGTTTCTCTGTCCCTGGGCCTTTGTAGTTTTACTCCATCCTTTCTTCTGGTGGAGAGGGGAAATTTAAGCATAAAGTAATGCCAAAGTTAGTCTGTGAGAAGTCATCAATATCAGTAAGAGAGAGTCAATATTGTCTTTCTTATTGTGGCTCTACCCTAAAGAATTTAAAGCAGTGGGAAAGACTTGTCAGCATGACAACCATGAAGACTGAAGTAGGTGCCCTGGCCAAGAGCAGTGGAAAATGAAGAAGGGAGGGAAGGAGAGCTTCCAAACCATGTGAGCAGATCTCAGCACAAAAGAGGAACTATAAAAGCATTTTGAAATCCTCTGTGTTCTGAGCATGTTACAGATTCACCTTGAGTAAAACTGGGCTTGTTTGGGTGAGGGACTATGTCTACACATCTCACTGTGCAATGCAATAGTATTCCAGTTGTTTTTATGACATGCTAGTGAGGGCCATGATCTATGGAGATTATGGAGCCCTTGGAGATTATGGAGCCCTTGGTGAGGAATGCATAGCAGTAATGAACACTATACACTATCATTCATTTACCATCTACTATGTGGTGAACACCATCCTAAGTGAGTAGCTTGACCAAAATCTCATAGTCAGGGCAGTGGTGTCCAGGCCAGAACCCAGGTCAGCGGGCCACCATCTTTTTCTGATCTTTTTCTCTTGTACTATCTTGCCTAGTGTTTGTAATCTAGTATGGAGGTATGTGTGCACATGGAGTTGGAAGATCTGCCAAGACACCAAAGAATGAATCTTAGGTGGTAGAATGGTAGGAATGTGAGAAAACTGGGACTTTCCAAGTTTCTGAAAATAGTGCCAGCCAGGAAGGCTGCCCTGCCCAGGTTAAGGATATCCTGTGGAATGTGGTTATTGGGAAGATTCAAGATGACAAATGGTGAAGAGCCTGGCACACAGTGTGATTAATAAATGAATTAATTATATATGCTCTAAAGAGCCTGTTACACTGCATACTGCCCCACCTCATGAAAGCCACTAAGCACAGTACTTATAGCCATTTGATAGACTGTGGAGAGCTCATCTTCCTTGAGAATCTGGGGAAGCCCTGGGTTTGGAGACCCAGGGGCCTATTTGAGGCTGTTTCTGCCAGGCTCAAAGCATTCACCAGGTAGGTCCTGGACTACTTTGCTCAGTCCTAAGTTCCTATTATTTTACTAGTGACATTCTCAAACAGTGCTGGGGCAGGAAGCTTGCTTCCAGAATCAAGTAGCCAATCCCAGACCACAGAGGGTGCAGGGACCTGTTCTGGCTGCCTGCCTCTGACTCTGCTTCCTGCCCAGATATTAAAACCTCTTCCCTTCAAGTGTATCTAAACTTATATCCTGAGGGCATCATAGCTTCAACTTCCACCTACTGCATATCTAAAATTTTCTTAGCTTCTGGTTTCTGGGAATTTCCCTTTCTTGTTTGCATGCATATTAAAGCAAAATCTTGTTAAGAATGCTTAATTCAGGCCCTTCACTGAATGAAAGCTAAGGCAACCAATCCTGGACTTGTTTGAATCCAGGCTTCCCTAAATCAGAAACAGGAAAAGAAAGAATTTACCTTCTGCCCCAGGGCCAAGTTCTTTCAATTTTTAATGGAGAGACCTGCTCAACCCATACCTGAATGAGGTGACATTGGCTATTCCCAGCTTTGATTATTTGACAACAAACCCAGCTTTATCTTAGACCACATTTGGTCATCTTTGTTTGTTACTAACATATCTTTTTTGTATATTTGGAGCAGAATTTGGGGTATGGTTTGTTTACACATCTGCTAAGCTGTCCTCCTTCTCTAGAAGTCTAGGTAACACCATAGTATTTACAATGTTGGTCCACACTGTAATATTCCACAAAGGCCTTCAAGGTCAGGGAAATACAGCCACAAGTCACTGTACAAAGAGTGCCCAAAGCATTTTTTCTGGGATATAGAAAGGCTCTCAGCTGCCTTGGCCAAGGGCACAGCTTGCTCTTCAACCCAAAGTCACAGAGGCAGAGGGCCACTTTCTGTGTAGTCAGGAATTTGGGTTCCCCCATCAGCAACCATATGCATTTAGGAACATTCATCAGCTAGAGAACTCGCTGAGCTGGAAAAAGAGACTTTTCACAGGACAGCTCAAAATACTTTTTTTAAACTTATAGAAAACTCGTAGTGACTTTCTTAATATGCCAGCTGCTGACAAGCGTTTTTGTTTAAAGATATACCAGGCAGAAAATAAAATAATAGAAGGAAGATTTCAGTGGATAAGTGTTGGCCATTCCAGGTGTCACTTGAAAGAAAAGTCACCCTCACTAGAAGGGATGTAGGTGGGAACTAACAGTGACTGCTACAATATACACTCCATGCAGGCTTTTCTTATTAGGAAATCCAGCAGTCCTCTTAAAAGGGGGTGCAGTTGATATCTACATTAGTTTCCTAGTCTTGAAAAGTGCTCTATGAAATATGCATTAAGGTGGAGCAAGTTCCTCTACCCAGATCGTGTCCTTCGTTTGGGCCTGATAGATAGCACCCTTCTTTATGGAATTGTGTTTTCATTAGAGTAATAATAATGCAACATAGTGCACACATATGTGTTGTTCTTCCTCAAGTAAAACTTGTGTAAACTGAAGTCTTGTATACCCCTATCATTTGTGGGGTCCAATGTAAGAGCCCCAAAGTATTTAAAAGGCATAACTCAAGCTCAAACTGTTAAGTAAGTTGTATCTCTCTCCATTGACATATATGCATTCATAAGATCCTGAAAGGCCAAATTTGAGTTATAAAATTCAGATTTCTTGAAGTTCCACGCTGGAATGAGATGGCCAGTGGAGAGTAGACCCCCCCGCCCCCAACCTATGGCTCCCCTCCCTTCCTCTGCCCACACCTAGTCTAGTGTGTTCTGTGAGGGACCTTGTACAATAATGTTTTAGTTTAATTGGGCTGCCATAACAAAATGCCACAGGTTGGGGAGGGAGGCGTTAAATAACAGAAATTTATTTTCCCACAGATCTAGAGACTGGAAGTCCCAGATCAAAGTACCAGCTAATTTGGATTATGGTATGCAGATGACTGTCTTGCTGCATCCACATATGGCCTTTCCTCTGTGGCACATGGACAGTGGGAACACTCTTTCTTCCTCTTCTAAGAATGCCACCTCTATTGGATTAAGGCCCTACCCCCATGACCTCACTTAATTTTTACTACCTCTGAAGGCCCTCAATTCAAATACAGTCACATTAGAAGTTAGGGTTTTAGCATATGAATTTGAGGGAGATACAACTCAATTTATAACAACAAACTTATAGACATTCCAGCCTGGACATCTAAGCTTTATCTACATAGCTTGCCAACAATAATTGTTTAGCCATCCATCAGGCCTTAAGGTGCTCATATCAGCAACATGGTCTACTCTTAGAAAGATTAACCCAGAGAAAAAGACTGTAACCTGGGAAATGGGCTAGAGAACTCTTGGACATAAATTTTTGAGGTCCTAAAACTTGACTTGAATGAGTCCCATGCAGTGATGGAAGCACTGTTTGGGTGTCCAATATGGTAGTCACTAGCTACTTGTGGCTACTGAGTACTCAAAATGTGATTACTATGACTAAGGAACTGAACTTCAAATTTTAATTAACTTAAATTTAAATTTAAATTAAATTAAAGCCATGTTTGACTGGTGGCTGCCATACTGTTCAGTGCAGATCTAGAAGTTGGGCAGCAGGCTGTATGCAATCATACCCTCTGGCCCCACAGACTCCTTGTCCTGTGGGTATGTAACGGATTGTATTTTCCACTTATGGCCAAACCTACATATTTGTCCTACTCCACATGCTTTTCTTACAATATGAGTGACATACCCTTTACCCAGGAGTTGGGGGTCTGTGTTCTCCCTAGGCAGGCAGTTGTGACTGCTTAGAACCAGGAAGTATGGAAGAAGTGATAATATGTGACTTCTAAAGTTAGATCATAAAAATGGCGCAGCTTCTGGCCTACTCTAACTTGTGCTGTCTCCTCCCTCTCTCTCTCTCTCTCTCACACACACACACACTTTCTCTCAGAACTTTTTGCTTTTAAAACTATAGGAATAAACAGAGAGCACCCAAATAAGAACAAGCAAAGGCTACTTAATTCAGAGCTTAAGTAGTAAGGGAGTCAGCCACCATTACTTGTGTTTTGCAGAGATCCAAAGGCATGTAGATGAGTGGAAAAGTATGAAGTGGAGAAAATGCAGGTTTCAGGTGTGTCCTGATTAGAGGCTCTTGCCATGGGGAAGCTGTAGGCAAGCTAACTGGAGTGGGCATGGTACATGATTGGTTAGGGAGCCTATTTGGTTTTCTCAGTGGGTCCTATGTTGGTAATGGGGGCAAAGATTAAGGAAGCTATCAGTTATTGATCAAGTCCTGACCATTTTGGGCTTATTGCTACAGAGGTTGTGGTTAACTTCCTAGGCGGATTGCTTTAAGTTATGGGCCAGAATTCTGTTTTCAAGTTTGACCTAGCCATTGTACATTTGTATATTCAGTCTCCTGGAACCCAGCTACCATCTTTTTCTTTTTTTAATGTTTTTTTTTTTTTTTAATTTCTAGGAGAGAGAGAGAGACAGCGTGAGCAGGGGAGGGTCAGAGAGAGAGGGAGTCACAGACTGAAACAGGCTCCAGGCTCTGAGCTGGCAGTCAGCACAGAGCCCGACGCGGGGACCAAACCCATGAACCGCGAGATCATGACCTAAGCGAAAGTCGGACGCTTAACCGACTAAGCCACCCAGGCTCCCCAGTTACCATCTTGTGAGGAAACTTCCCGTGTGGAGGGGAACTAAGGTCTTACAGCAGCCAAAACCAACTTGCCGTCTCTGTGAATGAATCACTTTGGAAGTATATTCCCTAGTCCAAGCCAAGCCTTCATATGACTGTAGTCCCAGCTGACATCTGAAGTTATAACTTCATGAGAGACCTTGAACCAGAACCACCCAGGTAAGCTACTCCCAAACTCAAAACCCACCGAAACCATGAAAGATAAAAATGATTGTCATGTTAACCCATTGAATTTTGCAGTGATTTTCTATGCAGTATTAGATAACTCATGAAGGCACAGAATGCAACAGAAAAGGAGCCAGAACCCTTAAAGGTGGGGAGCCCAGGATGGGGGCTTCTATTGCCTGGATCTAAGGGCAGTATTGATGAAAGGATTTTGTTTTAGTAACTAGGTACTTCCTAGGGAGGATGGGCTTATTTATACAAAAGAGGAACTTGGAGGACTCACTTAGGGTTTTGAGATTAGGAAACTGTCTTACAAAAGCTATAACAAGAGCCTTTCGTCTGGAGTGCACAAACTAAAATGTAATGATACCATTTATTTGCTTGATTGTGTAAACATACAAGAATGTACACATTTTGAAATAGTCACAGTGGAAGGAGGTCTGCTTAAGCCAATGATGCTGTCTTTCACTTCAAAAATGCTAGTGAAACTTCTCTTTTGGAATTGCCCACAAAGTTGGATTATGAGCTTCCTGTGAAACCAGACTCATCACTCAAACTAAGACTTGGTTTGTGACCCGAGATAGCATTTCCCAGCTTGATCACCCAACCTACTCAGCAGACTCTGCTCTGAATGGCTTAGAACTCTTTCCAAAACTCACATCCCCCCTCTGAGGATACATGTCAGAGTTATCTTTCTAAAACACATCGCGGATCATGTGCTTCAGTGGCTCTTGGTTGCATGAGAATTAAACTCCAGCTTCTCAGCCAGATTTTCAAAACTTTCTATAATATGCAACC
Organism: Hyaena hyaena; assembly: GCF_003009895.1. NCBI lineage: Eukaryota > Metazoa > Chordata > Mammalia > Carnivora > Hyaenidae > Hyaena > Hyaena hyaena. Next base: position 1,881,132 of record NW_024080865.1, on the reverse strand, counting down.
CCCACCTCACTTTGTAGGTCTATCTTTCCAGAGCACAGGATGCCCTGTCCACTTACAGATGACAGGTGCATTTACTGAGCCCTTATTATGTGCCCCATACTGTGCTAAGAGCTTTATATATCATTTTCTCTTTATATGATTTTGTAGAGTAAATGTTATCTCTATAGTACAGATAATAAAACAGAGATCACTAACACACTGTATAGTGCTTACAATGTGCTAAGCCATTGTCCAATAGAAATACAATGTGAACTATCTATGTAATTTAAAGTTTTCTAATTATTACATTAAAAAGTAAAAAAGAAAAAAGTGAAATTTATTTCAATAAATGTTTTATCAATGGGCTTTTAGTCAATAAAAACTTATTAATGATATATTTCATATTCTTTTTTTTTTTGGTAGTAAGTCTTTTAAATCTACTGTGTATTTTATACCTACAGCACATTTCAATTTGGAGACTAAATTTTCATTGGAAATACTTGACCTGTATTTAGATTTCATAAAAAGTACAGTGGAAAAATTAGATTCACATACCCAAATTGTTCAAACATACTTAAAAGATTTCTAATACCTGAAGTGAGTGCCTAAAATCATTTGCTTTTCTATTCTCATCCATACTGATAAAAGCTGCTTCAGTTAAAAGTTTTTAATTTTGATCTCAATCAATTAAAATTAAATAAAATAAAAAATCTAGTTTACAAGTACATTAGCCACATGCCATGTGCTTAATGGCCACACGTAGTGAAGGATTACTATGTTTGGAACTACCACTCTAAGCACTTTACTTCTATCAATCTAAACATAGGAAGTAGGTGCTATTATTATCTTCACTTTACAGGTAAGGAAACAGAGACACAGAGAGATAGTAATTTGGACTAGTACACACACTAATAAGCTGAAGCTGAGAATGGTTGATTTGCCTAATGCAACTTAGCTAACCAAGGTTGGAGTCAGGATTTGAACTCAGGATTGCTTATGTCCAAAGCCTTTATCCATTGTGTTAGTTGCTCTACACACTTATTTTCTCACTATTCTCCTTAAATTCTTACTTTCTTGTTTCTGGTCCTCTTTAATCAGACTCTTCCCTGTGTCCTTAATACCTTGCAAGATCCATTTTGAGTGTCATTCATTCATCTGGACAGACATTTGATCATATTTTCAGCAAATATTGGCAGGCATTTTTCAAATATCTTTCATGTAGGATATATCAGTGATCGAGAAAGATATAGCCCCTGCCAGTCACGGAGCTTACAGTCTAGAGCAGTGCTTCACAAACTTTGGTTTGAGACCTACAGGTCTCATGACCCTGTAGCATTCTAAAAACTGAGGACCACAAAGGGATCCTGATTAGGTGGTAAAAGCTACCAATGTTTATTGTGTTAGAGAGTAAAACTAGGAAACTTTAGACATATTTATTAATTCATTTAAAAATAACCTAAGAAGTCAGATGGGACGATGATGGAGTAGGAGGACCTTAAGCTTGCCTTGTCCCATGGGTACAACTAGATAATGCTCACATCAGTGTAAATAACCTAGAAAGCATCCAGAAGCTGTCAGATAAACTCTACAACTAAAGGTAGAGAGGAGGACACACTGAAGAAAGTAGGAAGGTTGAAGACAGGTCTGGGAACAAAGTGGACTTTGGCTGTCTATGGTGGGGAAGGAGCCAATGGTGCAGAGAAGGGTAGAAAACAGACTTGCACCCATGAACAGGGAGAAAAACCCCCATAATATTTGCCTTTGAAAGCAAGAAGGGCTGAATTTCATGAGTTCTTACAGTCACCACCCCACACCACTTTCCAGTGATGCTTGCCTTACTCCAGCTCTGTGGACCCAGGAAGACCAGAACAAACCCTGAAAACACCACAATTCCTGACCCACATGTTTTTCAGGACCTCAGTTCTGGTGGCAGGTGTCCTTTCAGAAGTTGACCACTGAATACCTTGTTAAAACGTGTCCCACTCCTACTGGGGACCAAACACTACTCACAATTTGTTACAAAGAGAGTCTCTGTAGACAGCTGGACTGAAGGAAAGAGAGGCCAAGACTCAACAGCAGAGCACATGCAGCACACATAGGACACACTCCCTGAAGCACCAGAGCCTCTTCTTCACAAGGCTATTATTGTTAAGGGCAAGAGAAGTAGCTGACTTCCCTTTTTTTTTTTTTTTTTTCTGGTAGCTGACTTTCCTAATACACTGAAACAGACACAGAAAGTCAGACAAAATGAGGATACAGGGAAATATCTTCCAAATGAAAGAACAGGACCAAACTATATAGCAAGAGACCAAAGCCAAATGCAAATAAGTAATATGCCTGATAGAGAATTTGAAGTAATGATTAAAAAGGTACTCACTGGACTTGAGAAAAGAGGAGAGGACATCAGAGATTAAAAAGAAGAAGAACCAATCAGAGATTAAGAACACAATAAATGAAATTAAAAATACAGTTAGAGAAAATAGCAGGTTAGATGAAGTAGATGAATTAATTAATAACCCGGTAGACAGAATAATGGAAAGTAACCAACTGAGGAAAGGAAAGAAAATTATGCAAACTGCATATAGTCTTAGAAAATGCAGTGACTCCATCAAGCATAATAACATTCAGATTATAGGGATCCCAGAAGAAGGAAAGAGAGAAAAGGTGGCAGAAAATTTACTTGAAGCAACACTAGCTAAAAACTTCCCTAAAGTGTGGAAGAAAACAGATATCCGGATACAGGAGGTACAGAGACCTTGCCCACCACCACCACGATTCAACTCAAGGAGGTTTACACCAAGACACACAATAATTAAAAGGGTGAAAAGTTGCCATAAAGGAAATAACATTTAAAGCAGCAAAAGAAAAGAAGATAGTTACATTCAAGGGAAACCCCATAAGGCTATCAGTGTATTTTCAGCAGAAATTTTGCAGGCCAGAAGGGAGTGTGGCATGATCTATTCACAGTACTGAAAGGGACAAATCTGCAGGCAACAATACTCTATCTATCAAGGCTATCATTCAGAGTAGATGGAGAGATAATAGTTTCTCAAACAAAAACTAGGAGTTCATGACAACTAAACCAGTCCTAAAGAAATATTAAAGAGAGCTCTTTGAGGGGCGCCTGGGTGGCTTAGTCAGTTAAGCGTCCGACTTTCGCTTAGGTCATGATCTCGCGGTTCGTGGGTTCGGGCCCCGCGTCGGGCTCTGTGCTGACTGCCAGCTCAGAGCCTGGAGCCTGTTTCAGTCTGTGACTCCCTCTCTCTCTCTCTGACCCTCCCCTGCTCACGCTGTCTCTCTCTCTCTCCTAGAAATAAATAAAAATAAATAAATAAATAAATAAATAAATAAATAAATAAAAATAAAGAGAGCTCTTTGAGTGGAAAGGAAAGACCATAAATGAGAGTATGGAAAGTAAAAAACACAAAAGCAGTAAAAATATATATTTCTGTAAAAGTCAGCCAAGGGATTCATAACATAAAATGATATAAAATATGACACCATATACCTAAAATGTGGGGAGGAGAGGAGTAGAGGATTTAAATTTAAGTGACTATCAATTTAAGATAGACTGCTATATGCAGAAGATGTTATGTAAAACTTAATGGTAACCACAAATCAAAAACCAATAACAGATATGCAAAGAATATACAGAAAGGTATCCAAATATATCACTAAAGAAAGCCAGCAAACCATGCAAGAGAGCAAGAGAAGAAAGGATCAGAGAAAATCTACAGAAATAACCATAAAGCAAGTAATAAAATAAAATGGCAATAAATATGTATCTGTCAATAATCACTCTGAATGTAAATAGACTAAATGCTCCTATTAAAAGACAGGGTGAAGAGTGGATTTAAAAAAAATACAATATCCATCTTTATGCTGTCTATAAGAGACTCATTTCAAACTGAAAGACACCTGCAGATTGAAACTGAGGGGTTTCAGAAAAATTTATCATGCCAGTGGATGCCAAAAGAAACCTGGGGTAGCAATACTTATATCAAACAAATAGACTTTAAAACAAAGACTATAATAAGAGACAAAGAAAGACATTATATAACAATAAAGGGGGCAATCCAACAAGATGATATAAGAATTGTAAATATTTTGCACACAACATTGAAACACACAAATATATAAAACAGTTAATAAAATACATAATGGAAATTAATGATAATGATACAGTAATAGTCGGGGACTTTAACATCCCACTTACATCAATGGAAAGATCATCCAAACAGAAAATCAACAAGGAAGCAGTGGCTTTGAATGACACACTGGATCTGATGGATTTGACAGACATATTCAGAGCATTCCATCCTAAAACAATGTAATGCACATTCTTTTCAAGTGCACATAGAACATATTAGGTAACAAAACAAGTCTTCAGAAATTCAAAAAGATCAAAGTTATACCATGCATCTTTTTTTAAAGTTTTATTTAAATTCCAGTTAATTAACATTTAGCGTAAAATTAGTTCCAGGTGTACAATTTAGTGATTCAATACTTACATACAATACTGAGTGATCATCACAAGTGTCTTTCTTAATCCCCATCCCCTATATAACGCATCTCTCCACCTACCTCCCCTCTGCTAACCATCAGATTGTTCTCTATAGTTAAGAGTCTATTTCTTGATTTACGTTTCTCTTTCTCCCCCCTCTAATCATTTGTTTTGTTTCTTAAATTCCACATATGAGTGAAATCATATGGTATTTCTCTTTCTCTGGTTGACTTATTTTACTTAGCATTTTACTCTCTAGCTCCATCCATATCATTGCAAATGGCAAGATTTCATTCTTTTTGATGATTGAGTAATACTTCATTGTATATTTATACCATATCTTTTTTTCTCTCTCAAGTTAGTTAACATACAGTGTAGTCTTGGCTTCAGGAGTAGAACCTAGTGATCCATTCCTTACATATGACAGCTAGTACTCATCCTGAAGAGTTTCCTCCTTAATGCCCATCACCAATTTAACCCACCCCCATCAACCCTCAGTTTATGTTCTGTATTTAAGAGTCTCTTATGGTTTGTCTCTCTCTCTCTCTCTGTGTAACTTATTTTTACTTCCCTTCCCCTATGGTCTTCTGTTGTGTTTCTCAAATTCCACATTTGAGTGAAATCATATATCTGTCCTTTTCTGACTAAGTTATTTTGTTTAGCATAATACTCTCCAGTTCCATCCATATTGTTGCAAATGGCAAGGTTTCATTCTTTCTGATTGCTGAGTAGTATTCCATTGTGTATATATACGACATCTTCTTAATCCATTTGTCAGTTGGTGGACATTTGGGCTCTTTCCAAACTTTGGCAATTGTGGATAGTGCTGCTATAAACATTGGAGTGCATGCTGTCCCTATCAAATCAGCATTTTTATATCCTTTGGATAAATTTCTAGTTGTGCAATTGCTGGGTTGTAGGGTAGTTCTATTTTTAATTTTTTTGAGGAACCTCTGCATATTTTCCAGAATGGCTGGAAAACAGCCACTTTGTTTTTCCAGCAGTTTGCATTCCCACCAACAGTGCAAGGGGGTTCCCCTTTCTGCACATTCTTGCCAATATCTTTTGTTTCCTGAGTTGTTAATTTTAGCCATTCTGACCAGTGTGAGGTGGTATCTCATTGTTATACCACATCTTCTTTATCCATTCATCAGTTGAGGGGCATTTGGGCTCTTTCCATAACATGGCTATTGTTGGTAATGTTGCTATAAACATTGGGATGCATGTATTCCTTTGAATTGATATTTTTATATTTTTGGGATAAATACCAGTAGTGTGATTGCTGGATCATAAGGTAGTTCTATTTTTAACTTTCTGAGGAATCTCCATACTGTTTTCCAGAGTGGTGGTGCCAGTTTGCATTCCCGCCAACAGTGCAAGAGGGTTCCCCTTTCTCCATATCATTCACCAACACCTGTTGTTTCTTGTGTTGTTTTGGCCATTCTGACAGGTGTTAGGTAATATCTCGTTGTAGTAGCAATCACATTACTGGGTATTTACCCTCCCCCCAAAATACAAGAACACTAATTCAAAGGGATACATCCACTCCTATCTTTATAGTGGCATTATTACAATAGTCAAAATGGAAGCAGCCCCAAGTGTCCATTGATAGATGAATGGTTAGAGAAGGTGTGGTATATATATATAATGGAAGATTACTCAGACATAAAATGGAATGAAATCTTGCCATTTGCAACAACATGAATGAGACTAGAGAGTATAATGCTAAGTGAAATAGAGAAAGACTAATACTATATGATCTCACTCACATGTGAAAATTAAGAAACAAAACAAATGAGCAAAGGAAAAAAAAAGACATCTAAGAAACAGACTCTTAACTATAGAGAACAAACTGATGATTACCAGTGGGGAGATGTGGGGGGGAATGGGTGAAATAGGTGATGGGGATTAATGAGTATACTTATGATGATGGGAAAAAATAACAAAATAAAATAAAAATAACATAATGAACCTGTTATATATAAACATAAATAATGTATTAGTATGAAAAGATAGCTGTCTTTTCCAAAACAAAAACATTAATGAGTAGCATTGTTTTATAATTTTGCTACTGTCCTTAATGTCTTTATAAAAGACAGCTGGACTCTCATCTCTGATTCTGTCTTAGTCTGTGGAAATATGTTGTTTTGGTTGAAGTATATATAGAAAATCTGGCCTCATTCAGATATGCAATTGGAAAAGAGGAGAGAGTATCTTAAAAGTCTTTTCAGATAATTGTGAAAATTCTTCTTTGCTACTATACCAAAATCAGCTAGTGGTAATTTCTTAAAGGTTAGCTGCAATATAGGATTTGAAACCATATCAATGGTAAATATATGAAATAAAGGTCTCATATACTAAAATTAATTAGTCTGTCTTGCACTTTCAGTGAGTCTTGCATAAGATCTTGTAATAACATGCATTGTTTATTTGAAAAACGTCGATTTACTGAGTTATACTACTTTTTCAAATGTTGACACATTTCACTATACAATCTATAAAAACCACATTCATTAATATTATCACTGATCACGTAAGAAAAGTCCTTAAGCATTGGGAGGCTGTCAAACTTGTGGTGACAAATACAATTTTTCCAAAATTCTGATTTTTATTTGAATGCTTGAATTGTACCACTGATACCACATACTGTGAATTGTTTTTCTTGAGGTGACAGACTCACTTTGTTCATTTTTTGAGAAAATGTCTGCCAAATACTCAGGTCTAAGTAATCATAGTTTAACTGCCTGTTGTTTTTTTTTCAAGTAAAAATGGTGCTCCATGAAAACAGTGTGCAGCTCACTCATAATCCAGTCACAGAAGTGCTTGTTCTTGAGATGACCATCATATTTCATTGTGCAGCAGAAGTGCTTTATGCATACTTTCCATTTTGTCATGCTCAAGGGTCATTATTTAATAAAATTAATCAGTTTTACTGCTTAATTAAGGACATTCTCAAGTAAAACTAGCATTTTTTTCCTGTGAGTGGATGGGTAAAGAATACAATGACCGGGAGGTGCCTGGGTGGCTCAGTTGGTTAAGTGTCCAACTTCGGCTCAGGTCATGATCTGAATGCCAGCCGTGGTTCATGGGTTCGAACCCTGCGTCGGGCTCTGTGCTGACAGCTAGCTCAGAGCCTGGAGCCTGCTTCCAATTCTGTGTCACCCTCTCTCTCTGACCCTCCCTTGCTCATGCTGCCTCTCTGTCTCTCTGTCTCCCTCTCAGAAATAAATAAAACATTAAAGAATACAATGACTGATGCTGCCCTTTGTGGCTACTGCCTTGATTCATCCTAAGGCATAAGCAGCTTCTCACTATTGCTTTTGTTCCATCAATACAAGTATCAATACAGTGAAAAAGGTAAATGACATCTTAGAGTATTATCATGAAAATAGCTTTGACTGTAAACCCCATAAAATGGTCCTAAGATCGTGGGAGTCTGGGGACCACACTTTGAAAGACCATCGTCTAGAAAGAAAGATAATTATACAACTACATGAGTGAGCTGTCCTACCCCAAGGGGTTAAGGAAGGATTCATGGCTATTTAAGGTTAAACCAGAAATATATATGCCAAAGGGGTGCCTGGGTGGCTCAGAATGTTGAGTGTCCGATTTTGAAGGCTCAGGTCGTGATCTCACGGTTGGTGAGTTCGAGCTCCGCCTCAGGCTCTGCTGACAGCTCAGAGCCTGGAGACTGCTTTGGATTCAGTGTCTCTCTTTCTCTCTGCCACTCTCCCAATTGTACTCTGTCTCTCTCAAAGATTAATTAGACATTAAAAAACTTTTTTAAAAAAGAAATATATATGCCAGTAATCCAGGCGAATGAAGGAACTAGGTTTGTTGGCTAGAACTTGAAAGATCACAGGGAGAGCATTCAGTGATGAGGCCAGAGAGATGGGCAGTGCCAGCCTGTGAACAGCTTTGCAAATGCATTGAGGGCATCACATCACTTCTGATTAGTCCTGAAAATGTTTAACTAGAGTCTAATCATGAGGAGACAACCTGAAAAATCTAATTTCAGATACATTCTGCCCAACAACCTGTCTGGACTCTTAAAAAATGTCAAGATATCGAAAGACAGAAAAAAGCTTAATTAAAGGAGACTAGAGACATGGCAACTAAAAGCATTACATAATCTTTGGATCCTGGATCAAAAATAAATGACCCAACAACAACAACTATAAAAGACATTACTGGGACAATTAGAGAGATTTGAATACAGACTGTATATTAGGTAATAATATTGTATCAAGGTTAAATTTTCTAAATGTGAACACTGTATTATGGTTATATAAGAGAATGTCTTTGCTCTTAGGGTATTTAGGGGTGAAGTGTTATGATGTCTGTGATTAATTCAATTCTCAAGTGATTCATCAAAAGCTATTTATATGTATATACAGAAAGAAAGAGAAAAAGATAAGATTAATGTAGCAGAATGTTAATAGTTGATGAATTTAAGTGCAGGGTGTATGGGCATTCATTTTACTATTGCAAGTTTTCAGTAGATTTGGAAACTTTTCAAAGCATTGGAATATAAGGAACTTGGGCTTCATCCTAGAATCATTGGAATCCATGAGACTATGTTTTTTTTTTTCTTCCAAGTTTTTATTTAAATTTCAGTTAGTTAATAGATAGTGTAATATTAGTTTCAGGTGTAGGATTTGGAGATTCATCAGTTATACCCAACACCCATTGCTCATCACAAAGTGCTCTCCTTAATAGTATTCACCCATTTAACCCATCCTCCCATCTGCCTCCCTTCCAGCAACTCTCAGGTTGTTCTCTATGGTTAAGGGTCTGTTTCCTGGGTTGCTTGTCTCTTTCCCTCCATGTTCATCTGTTAATGTTTCTAAAATTCCACATATGAGTGAGATCACATGGTGTTTGTCTTTCTCTGACTGACTTATTTTGCTTAGCATAATTCTCTCCAGCTCTATCCATGTCATAACAAATGGCAAGATTTTATTCTTTTTTATGGCTGAGTAATATTCCAGTGTGTGTGTGTGTGTGTGTGTGTGTGTGTGTGTGTGTGTGTGTGTAAAAGTAACATAATTATGACTCTGGGGTTACAAGCAATCAAAACACGATTTGAACCAGAAACTTACTGATTCCTATGATCAAATATGAGGGGTGATGCTGGTCTCCAGATTTCAGAACCCAGATCTCGTCAGGCCCTACCACCCTGCTACTAAACCTTTCTCGCCCTCCTGTTTGTCTGTAACACTGGCCTCATTCTTGGCAACTGCAGGCAGGATTTCTCTGCCAGGAAATGTGGCCTCTGACAAGTGAGAGTTTTTCTCCTCACTGCCTCAGAATCCTTTGTCCTCACCTGTTTGAAGTTGACTAATCCCAATGGAAGCATTCTGATTGGTCATATGGGCACCATAGGTTCACCCCTCTGACCAATCACTGAAGCCATTGATATGAACAATGATAATTGGTTCCCCTGATCCTGCACTTGCCTTTTTTTATTTTTTTTAATTTTTTTTACAATAGTTTATTGTCTAATTAGTTTCCACATAACACCCAGTGCTCATCCCCACTAGTGCCCTCCTCCATGCCCATCCCCCCTCCCCCCCACATCCATCAGTCCTCAGTTTTTGTCAGCATTCAAGAGTCTCTCATGGTTTGCCTCTCTTCCTTTCCCCCACCATTTCCGCCCTTCTTCTCCCCCTTGTTCCTCCGTCAAGTTCCTCCTAATCCTCCTATACGTGCAAACATATGATATTGGTCCTTCTCTGCCTGACTTATTTCGCTCAGCATAAAACCCTCAAGGTCCATCCATGTTGCTCACATGGCCAGATTTCATTGTTTCTCATTGCCATGTAGTATTCCATGGTATAGATAAACCACATCTTCTAGATCCATTCATCTGTTGATGGACACTTAGTCTCTTTCCATGTTTTAGCTATTGTTGAGAGTGCTGCTATGAACATTGGGGTACATGTGCTCCTATGCATCAGCATTTCTGTATCCCTTGGGTAAATTCCTAGCAGTGCTATTGCTGGGTCATAGGGGAGTTCTATTGTTAGTTTCCTGAGGAACCTCCACACTGTTTTCCAGAGGGGCTGTACCAGTTTACATTCCCACCAACAGTGTAGGAGGGTGCCCGTTTCTCCACATCCTCGCCAGCATCTAGAGTTCTCTGATTTGCTCATTTTAGCCACTCTGACTGGCGTGAGGTGGTATCTCAGTGTGGTTTTGATTTGTATTTCCCTGATGAGGAGGGATGCTGAGCATCGTTTCATGTGTCTGTTGGCCATCTGGATGTCCTCTTTGGAGAAGTGTCTGTTCATGTCTTCTGCCCATTTCTTCACTGGGTTGTTTGTTTTTCGGGCGTGTAGTTTGGTGAGTTCCTTATAGATTCTGGATATTAACCCTTTATCTGATATGTCATTTGCAACTATCTTTTCCCATTCCGTTGGTTGCCTATTAATTTTCTGGGTTGTTTCCTTGGCTGTGCAGAAGCTTTTAATCTTGATGAGGTCCCAACAGTTTATTTTTGCTCTTGATTCCCTTGCTTTTGGGGATGTGTCAAGTAAGAAGTTGCTGCGGTGGAGGTCAAGGAGGTTGTTTCCTGCTTTCTCCTCTAGGGTGTTGATAGTTTCCTGTCTCACGTTCAGGTCCTTTATCCATTTTGAGTTGATTTTTGTGCATGGTGTGAGAAAATGATCTAGTTTCATTCTTCTGCATGTTGCTGTCCAGTTCTCCCAACACCATCTGTTAAAAAGGCTGTCTTTTTTCCATTGGATATTCTTTCCTGCTTTGTCAAAGATCAGTTGGCTGTATACTTTTGGGTCCACTTCTGAGTTCTCAATTCTGTTCCATTGGTCTATGTGTCTGTTTTTGTGCCAATACCATACTGTCTTGAGGATGACAGCTTTGTAGTAGAGGCTGAAGTCTGGGATGGTGATACCTCCCGTTTTGGTTTTATTTTTCAGTATTACTTTGGCTATTCGGGGTCTTTTGTGGTTCCATACAAATTTTTGGATAGTTTGTTCTAGTTTTGAGAAGTATGCTGGTGCAATTTTGATTGGAATTGCATTGAATGTGTAGAGTGCTTTAGGTAGTAATGACATCTTAACTATATTTATTCTTCCTATCCATGAGCATGGAATGTTTTTCCATTTCTTTGTGTCTTCTTCAATTTCCTTCATAAGTTTTCTATAGTTTTCATCATACAGATCTCTTGTATCCTTGGTTAGGTTTATTCCGAGGTATTTTATGGTTTTTTGTGCAATTGTGAATGGGATCAGTTTCTTGATTTCTCTTTCTGTTGCTTCATTATTGGTGTATAAAAATGCAACCGATTTCTGTACGTTGATTTTGTACCCTGCAACTTGGCTGAATTCTTGGATCAGTTCTAGTAGGCTTCTGGTGGAGTCTGTCGGGTTTTCTATGTAGAGTATCATGTCATCTGCGAAGAGTGAAAGTTTGACTTCCTCTTTGCCAATTCTGATGCCTTTGATTTCCTTTTGTTGTCTGATGGCTGATGCTAGGACTTCCAGCACTATGTTAAACAACAGTGGTGAGAGTGGACATCCCTGTCGTGTTCCTGATCTCAGGGGGAAAGCTCTCAGTTTTTCCCCGTTGAGGATGATGTTAGCTGAAGGCTTCTCATAGATGGCTTTGATGATGTTTAAGTAGGTTCCTTCTATCCCAACTTTCTCGAGAGTCTTTATTAAGAAGGGATGCTGTATTTTGTCAAATGCTTTTTCTGCATCTATTGACAGGATCATATGGTTTTTATCTTTTCTTTTATTGATATGATGGATCACATTGATTGATTTGCGAATGTTGAACCAGCCCTGTAACCCAGGAATGAATCCCACTTGATCTTGGTGGATGATTCTTTTGATATGCTGCTGGATTCGATTTGCAAGGATCTTGTTGAGAATTTTTGCATCCGTATTCATCAAGGATATTGGCCTATAGTTCTCTTTTTTTGTTGGATCTCTGTCTGGCTTGGGAATCAGAGTGATGCTGGCTTCATAAAATGAGTCCGGGAGTTTTCCTTCGACTTCTATTTTTTGGAATAGCTTGAGAAGAATTGGGATTAATTCTGTTTTAAATGTCTGGTAGAATTCCCCAGGGAAACCATCAGGTCCAGGGCTCTTATTTGTTGGGAGATTTTTGATCACTGATTCGATTTCTTCACTCGTTATGGGTCTGTTCAGGTTTTCTATTTCTTCCCGTGTGAATTTTGGTAGTGAGTGTGTGTTTAGGAATTTGTCCATTTCTTCTAAGTTGTCCAATTTGTTGGCATATAATTTTTCATAGTATTCCCTGATAATTGCTTGTATTTCTGAGGGGTTGGTTGTAATAAGTCCATTTTCATTCATAATTTTGTCTATTTGGGTGCTCTCTCTTTTCTTTTTGATAAGCCTGGCTAGAGGTTTGTCAATTTTGTTTACTTTTTCAAAAAACCAACTCTTGGTTTCATTGATCTGTTCAATTGTTTCTTTGGTCTCTATGTTGTTTATTTCTGCTCTAATTTTTACTATTTCTCTTCTTCTACTGGGTTTAGGGCGTTCTTGTTGCTCTGCCTCTAGCTCCTTTAGGTGAGCTGTTAGATTTTGGACTTGTGCTTTTTCTAATCTCTTGAAATAGGCCTGGAGAGCAATGTACTTTCCTCTTAGGACTGCCTTGGCCGCATCCCATAGATTTTGAATTGTTGTGTTTTCATTTTCATTTGTTTCCATATATTTTTTAATTTCCTCTCTAATTGCCTGATTGGCCCATTCATTCTTTAGAAGGGTGTTCTTTAACCTCCATGTTTTTGGCGGTTTTCCAGACTTCTTCCTGTAATTGATTTCAAGTTTCAAAGCATTGTGATCTGACAGTGTGCATGGTATGATCTCTATTCTTTTATATTTATTGAGGGCTGCTTTATGTCCCAGTATGTGATCTATCTTGGAGAATGTGCCATGCGCACTTGAGAAGAAAGTAAATTCCCTGGCCTCAGGATGTAAAGTTCTAAATATATCCGTCAGATCCATCTGGTCCAATGTGTCTTTCAAGTCCATTATTTCTTTAGTGATTTTCTGTCTGGTTGACCTATCCATTGCTGTAAGCGGAGTATTAAAGTCCCCTGCTATTAGCACATTCTTATCTATAAGCTTGTTTCTGTTTGTGATTAATTGTTTTAGATATTTAGGTGCTCCCATATTCGGTGCGTAGACATTTATGATTGTTAGTTCTTCCTGATGGATGGACCCTGTAATTATTATGTAGTGCCCTTCTTCATCTCTTGTGATTGTCTTTAATTTAAAGTCCAGTTTGTCTGATATAAGTATCGCTACTCCGGCTTTCTTTTGATTTCCTGTAGCATGATATATATTTCTCCATCCCCTTACTTTTAATCTGAAGGTATCTTCCCGTCTAAAATGAGTTTCTTGTAGACAGCATATTGATGGATTTTGTTTTTTAATCCATTCTGCTACCCTATGTCTTTTGATTGGAGCATTCAGCCCATTTACATTCAGTGTTATTATTGAAATATGTGGGTTTAGAGTCTTTGTATCTTTTGTAGGGTTCATGTTTGTGGTGGTGTCTCTGGTATCTTTGTTCCTTGCAACCTTTCCTTCAGAGCATCCCCCTCAGGATTTCTTGTAGGGCTGGCTTCGTGGTGACAAATTCTTTCAATTTCTGTTTATTTGGAAAGGTTTTTATCTCTCCTTCTATTTTGAATGACAGGCTTGCTGGATAGAGGATTCTTGGCTGCATATTTTTACTGTTCATCACATTGAAGATTTCCTGCCATTCCTTTCTAGCCTGCCAAGTTTCAGTAGATAGGTCTGTCACCACTCTGATAGGTTTCCCTTTGTATGTTAGGGCCCTTTTCTCCCCAGCTGCTTTCAAAATTCTCTCTTTGTCCTTGTATTTTGCCATTTTTACTATGATATGCCGTGCAGAAGATCGATTCAAGTTATGTCTGAGGGGATTCCTTGAGCCTCTTGTATTTCCACATTTACTTCCTTCCCCAGGTTGGGGAAGATTTCTGCTATGATTTGTTCCGGGACTTCTTCAGCACCTTTCCCTCTCTCTTCCTCTTCTGGGATTCCTATGATACGGATATTGTTGCGTTTGACCATATCGCTGAGCTCTCGAATTCTTCTTCCTGTTCCTGGATCAGTTTGTCTCTTTTTTTGTCATCTTGTTTTTCTATAATGGTGTCTTCTAAATCACTTATTCTCCTTTCTGCCTCTTCAATCCGTGCATTGGAGGCCTCTAATTTATTATGGATCTCATTTATCGCATTTTTTAATTCTTCATGCCTATTTTTATTTTCCATTCTGTCTGTAGCCGTAGTTTCTTTGATGTCCTCTATGTTTTTTTCAAGCCCAGCTATTAATTTTACCATTAGTATTCTAAAATCTTGTTCAGTGATGCTGCTGATATCTGTTCTGAGCATTTCATTAGCTGTCATTTCTTCTTGGAGTTTCTTTGGAGGAGAGCTCTTTCGTTTCATCATTTTAGTTAGCTTTCCGGCTCTTGTTTGTTTTAAAGACCTCTTAATGCTCTCTGTATCTATGAGCGCTGCTGTATCCAAGAAGACTCTTTGACTGTCCAGGGCCTATCCTTTCACAGAGTGTTTTTTGAATGGTATCTCTTGATCTCTCTTGTTAGGACCTTGGTTATTTTATTTCCCTATTCGTAGTGCTATTTGGGACTCTCCACCTTGTGTACTCTGGCTTATTTCTTGAGGTAGCCCTGGAAAAGAAAACAGACAGAGAAACACAGAGGGAGCAGGAGCACAGAAATGCATAGGCTATTTCAACTAACATGCAGAGCGAGTGGGAAAACGAAAAAGTTAAGGGAAAAGACGGAGGAGGGAGGGCGAATAATAGGGAGTGTAAAATACATAAAAGGGTCAAAAAGGAGAAAAGAAAAGGAAAAAAGAAGAAAACCGATGGACAAAGAACGGTTTAAGACATATAACTGGATTTCCCAGCTACAGTTAAATAGCCGTGTGTATGCAGTGCTGGTTGAAGAGCATAGAGAAAGAGAGAGAAGCCAGGGCGAGGATGAGGCAAAATTGTAAATAGAATGAGCAGGCAGAAGGGATAAGAAGCTTTTTTCAAAGAGCTAAAGGGTTGAATATGTTTGTTTAGGTGAGTGAAGGATGCTGGTTTTATCCAGAGAAACTACTTAGTCTAATTACTCCTGAGAGAAAGATATGAAAAGGTCGGTAGATGTAGAATTTACATCTACAGAATGGACTCTTTGTGATTGTTTAAGCAAGCCGGCGACCAGAGTTAATCAGGTCAGCGTTCTGGGGAAACATGAGAGAAAAGAGAAAGAAGAAGGAAAAAAAAGAAAAAAGAAAAAAAAAAGGGAAGAGGGCAGCTCTCAGGTGGGATGGGCGTGGCGTGATCCAATGCCTCAGGTGGGAGTTCTGCCTTTGCGGTTGTGGGGAGGAGAGTGGCGGTGCTCCAGTCCCTTCTTGAACCAAGCGCTGCACCTCGCTTTTTTGGGCATGTAAACTCCCCGTACCGGGGGCGCAGCCAAAGTGGGTTGCACTCTTCAACTCAGGCCATTCCCAATCTCCAAATCCCTGTCAGTGCACCCCGCTGAAATTGCCTTAGACACAACTTCCCAGGCAACCCCCTCAGGGCAATTCCAGGCCCCCTGCCGAGCTCTGGGGGTGGAGTCAGAATCGCTGCTTCCTTCTCTGGGTCAGGCTGGCGAGCATGGGTGGGGGCTTCCCTGCCGGGTGTGCTGAGCCCGAGCCCTCTGGAGTGAGGAAAACCAGGTCCCTCTATGGCTCGTCACCCGAAACACGAACTCACAGGCTAATTTCCCAGTTTTTAGTTCTTTGCCTTCCCTCTTGAGTTCCAGCCCGCCAGGAGCGCGGACGCCCAGTGTCCGCGTGGCTCTTTCAGGGGCCCCAGCTGCCCGGGAGCTACAATGGCGGCAGGCACGCCGCCACTCTGAAGTCCAGCCGCCAGGAGTCAGCACAAAGAAGCAGTCTGTGCGCTCAGCCCCCCCGGGACCACTTGGCGCGAGGGGACCTGGCGTGCAGGTATTTGGCAAGTACAGTCTTTCTATGCCTCGAGCGGAGGTTTTTCTGTTTCGGACTCTATTTTTCCCCTCTCACTCCCCGTAGAGGGTAGAAGGGGATTGCCTCCCACCCCGGAGTCTCCGATCCCGCCCTGATTTTATCTTCCCCAGTTCGCACTCACATTAGATGGCTTTCTCAGTGGATTCTTTGTCCTTTTTCTCCCAGTCTCTCAGGTTTTGTAAGGTTTCCAATGGCTTCAGATCTTTTCCGTGTGATGTATAGGCGCGAGTGTAAGTACGGAGCTCCTTACTTCTCCGCCATCTTGCCCCTCCTCCTCTGCACTTGCCTTAATGTGCATCAGTTTCTCCTCTTAGACAGCCAAGACAGGATAAGATTTCCAAGAGATTATTTGAAGGAAATGGTGGTAAAGGATAAACTGGAGGGCTGTTGGATTAGGCCAGGAGAGCCTTCAGACTGTGATGCCAGCCTCAATCCCATCAAAGAAGAAAGAGAAAGAAAGATGAAGTAGTAGGAAGAGTGTTAGTCCACAGCATTTCTTAAGGAAGTCTCCATCAAGCTAATAGACAGTTTCTAAGAAAAGATTTCCCGTTGGAATAGTACTACATCAGTCAGAAATGTCCTAATTCTAGACCCCCATACTGCTCAGTAAGGGCTGAGAGCAGCATGGGGAAAGTGTGATCTTGTTATGAACACCACAGTGGATCCCAAGGTGTAGCAGCTAGAGCCTGTCAGTCACCAAGGTCCGGCCTCCCCAGCAGGTTCTTCGGAAGGAGATCTGCACTGCACACCTCACAGTTACCACACCCTTTTGTTCAGAAAGGGAATGGGGGCAATGGAGGGAGAGGTGCTGAGCTGAAATAGGATAACAACAGTAGCTGTTACACTATTTTTCTCTGCAAAGATAGGAATCCTGCCTTTTCTTGGACTTTCAGTCCCCAGTTCTTTGCATGTCTATGTCCGTACACAGTAATGTATAATAATTAAATTTTTAGATTCTGGAGATGATTACAAAAGAAAAGGTGTAAAATACATTTTATGTAATAACAGTACGATCTGACTCAGTCTAGCTGGAGTGATTCCTTTGTGGATAAAAACATGCACGTGATGTGTAAAGTCTAGTGTTTAAAATTTTTTTGCTTGTCTTAATCAGTCTAACTTCTTATCAGTCTAACTTCCTATCATCCTAACTTAAGTTTTCTGCTTAAACTACAGGATGCATGTCAGGGTCCTTATTTCTCATTTAATAGTCATGTGAGTTAGTGGCAGAACTAGAAATAGAAATTAGGTTTCCTCTTTGTTTAACTCTGGTTGCCTCAGTCACCTTGCACAGATAACCAGGCTGGAACACACAAAGGCTAGATTGTCACTCACAGATGGATGGGATGTTGAGATGAGAGACCTGAGTTTGGTTTGGAATAGAACTGTTAAAAATGAAATGGGATGGTACAGCTGCAGTAGAAAAGAGTATGGTGGTTCCTCAAAAAATTAACCATAGGGTTACTTTATGATTCAGCAGTTCCACTTCTGGATACATGCCCAAAAGAATTGAAAGCAGAGACTCAAACAGATATCTGTACACCTATGTTCAGAGCTGCATTATTTATAATAGCCAAAAGATGGAAACAGTTTAAGTGGCTATTGACTGACAAATGGATAAAGAAAATGTGGCATATACATGCAATAGGGTATTATTCAGCCTTAAAAAGGAGAGAATTTCTGACATAAGCTGCTACATGCACGAATCCTGAAGACATTCTGCTAAGTGAAATAAGCTAGTCACAAAAGGATAAGTACTGTTTATGATTACATTAAAAAAAAGTTTTGTTTATTTATTTTGAAAGTGAAAGAGACTGCTAGAGGGAGAGGGAGTAGGGAGGGAAGGCGAGAACCTTAAGCAGCCTCCACGCTTGGTGCAGAGCCCCTCGCAGGACTCAAACTCACAAACCATGAGATCATGACCTGGGCCAAAATCAAGAGTTGGACACTTAACCAACTGCACCACCTATGCACCCCTGTGACTACATTTATATGATGTACCTAGAGTAGCCAAACTCATTGAGGCAGAATGTAGAACACTAGTTGGCAGAGACCACGAGAGGGGAAAATTAAAAAGAAGAAAGAAAAAAAATGGGAACCATCTTGAAAAGCAATTTGATCGTATCAACTAAAGATGAATTTAAATGTATGCTAGAACCCAGCAGTCCCAGTCATTGGTATATGCCCAGGATAACAGAGTGCATCTGTCCACCAAAAGACAAGCGTGGGAATATATATAGCAGCACTAGTTACATGGCCAGAAACAGTCACATGTCCACCTGTAGGAAGTTGGGTAGATAATCTGTGGCCTATTTATATGGTGGATTACTATACAAAAATGGAAATGACTAAACTGCTACACACAACATGAATGAATCTCACAAACATTAGGTTGAGGAAAAGTGATTCCATTATAAAAAGAAGAAACTAAATTTTGGTGTTAAGTTAGAATGTTCCTCTCCCATTTTTGGGGACATGGGGAAGGAGTGATGGAGAGAGCCTGAGGCTGGCTCCTGGGGTGCTGGTAGTGATCTATGTTTTTATTTAAATGGTGGTCACATCCATGTACTCAGCTTATAGAATTTTATTCAGTCTTACTCATGTCATTTAAGCACCTTTCTGTATGTATGCATCAATTTCTGAAAGCTTATTAGAATAATGGATCAGAAGTGATTAGGATTTTAAAGTTACCATAGAGTTTGAAATTCATACTCAGAATTGATATGGTAGAGAGTTTGGGGCCCAAATGTGGGAAGATGGAGAACTTTTCTGCATAAAGCAGGTATCCATGATTGTGTGACTATGTAGGAGTTAGTGGCAGACCATTACTTTTTTAAAATGTACTTAAGGTTAGACTCTTTCAGGTATATTCACTACGATGAGCTCCTCATAACAACTCTAAGAGTAGTAATTGCCACCATAGGCAATTTCCAGGTGAAAAAAACTAGAACTCAGAAAATCCAGTGATTTACTAAGGTGTCTCAGCTACTAAGCAATGTATTCAGAATTGAAGCCTAGGTAGACTGGCCCCAAAGCTTGCGTGGGCTCATCCTCCCCACTCTGCCTCCAAGTAGCTTTTAGTATCTGCCAACTTTCCCTCACACACATGATTTTGTGCCTGGGTAGTGTGGTCCCGGTTATATTATCTATACATTCCTATTGTAGAGAAAGAATTCTGTAATTTTTCTTGGAGCTTGCTTTCTTTGCCAATTAGATGTAGCTTTTTTATTGTTTTAATTTTTAGTTCAGTGCTTTATTAGAATTCTAATACATTGAGTTATTCTTATTTAAGCATAAAAGAAGTATAATGACATTAAAAGAAATTGAGAAATTAAGAAGTCATCCATAATCTTGTCATCTTAATCTAATTACTCTTTAAATTGTTGTATACTTTCTTATAGATCTGCTCTTGTCTGTTTAGTTTCCCCACTTCTTCCACTTAATACATATCTTAGAGCCTTTAAATGTTTTTTAATGTTTATTTATTTTTGAGAGGGGGGAAGGGGCAGATAGAGAGGGAGACACAGAATCCAACACAGGCTTCAGGCTCTGAGCTGTCAGCATAGAGCCATACTTGGGGCTTGAACTCACAAACCGTTAAGATCATGACCTGAGCCGAAGTCAGCTTAACTGACTGACCCAACCAAGTGCCCCTATCTTAAAGTCTTTAAAGCTACACTTTTAGAAAAAAAAAAAAACTTTTTTCTGTGTGTATTGAGAGAGTAAAACATTATTGTTAAAACATTTCAAACTGAAAAAATATAAAGAAAAATAAAAATTATCTTAATTGCACAACCAAGCAAGAATCAGTACTAATGATTTACTGTGTTTCTTTCCAGGGCTTCCTCCCCCCCCTTAAGTACATATTATTCATATAGAAATTATAATCACACATATGAAATTGTATCCTGCTTTTTTTCTCACTTATATTCTTCCAGGCCACCAAATACTCTTTGAAATCATACTTGTAATGTCCACATTACAGTTATTGGATAAAAATATATTAAAAGAAAATTTCTCTACATCACTTTTTCATTCTTAATGTTTTCTCCTAATCTATACATATATAAATATAATTTTGGACATAATTTCAAAGATTGTAAGCTTCTTAGGGGCAGGAGACACTTGGGATAAGTACAGAATCTATCCTTGAATCAATATGATATCTCACCAAAGGTGTTATCCAGAGTGGTGGATAGACCAGTGAATGTTTTGGATTATTTCTGGATGAAAGAGTCAATTGAAACTGGTATCTTAATATTTATTTACGAAGGTAAGATTATCTTCACACATCAAGGCAAATAGTCTTTGGCGAATGATAGCAAGTAATCATATGTATTTGAATATACTCCAAGTATCTTCAGCTTTACATATGTACCTACTGCTCTGCTTGCCATAAATCTGTTCACTGCCAGGTTTCTCTGTGGCATCCCCATGGTGACCCTTCTCCATGCTGTGGTCATGGTGTTGGCATAGTTGCTGGGCTCCCACAGACGATAGCAGAGTTTTCTAGTGCCTGGCCTTACTTTCTCCACTGTAACTGCTTTAAGATTCCTACAGGCTCTAGGTCAATACCAGAGAAATGAGGTGTTCCCTCTCCTTTCCATTCCAAGGACTGTCAAATTTCCTTCCTTGAGCTTCTTTTATTCCAGGATTATTAACAGGAGAAACAACTATTCTCTTTAGGGAAAACACTTGCCTATCTTACTAGGGACAAATTTTATTTTCTTTGCCCCCCAAAAGCAAAATAACAAATTAGTTCAATCTTGGCCTGACTCCCATAGTCTGATTCATTCTTTCTTATCCAGGATTTTCGGAGTGACAGATGCCCCATAAACATAAATAGGTCAACTTAACTCACCTAAAATTAAAAACTAAAAAATGTGTTGGAATAAAGAGCCACTGCTCATGTTCTAATCAGTTCAGGCTGCTTATTTGGGAATACTGAGAAAGAGAGGGAGACAAAAATTGTAAAATCAGGTTACTGCACGGTGTCAAATAACAACCTCTTTGCCAGTCTCCACTTCTTTAAATTCACTATAATGAAGGATACCCTCTGACTTGAAAGCAAAGATTCAGTTAAAATAACTGGCTATACAATGTTGCTTTCCTAACAGGTATGTTCACCAAAGGATTATGAGGATTAGTGTTTAGCTTCAAGGCTATTTATTTTAGTCCTGAATGATACCCCCTTGGTTGGGGGGTATGTGTTGTGCATTCAATTACACATTTAGCAAACTATGGGTGTTCTATATGTTGTGAGTATAGCAGTTAAATGTGTTCTAATCTAAAACTGCATCCTGTTGATGGCCCCAATGGAAATAAACAAATACACTGCCACTTCATTACATTTAAATATTATTTATGATATTGCAGGTATAAATAAGGTTATTGTTAGAATTGTGTACCCATGTGGTTGTATCTTTCTGTAAAAGTCACCCAGCATCTCATGCCTTCTAAGATTATCCTGCACTTGCTATGTTTGTCTGAGAATAAAGAAACTATAATTATGGGAATGAACCCTGTTGGGAATGGAGGGAACCCTATGCTTGCCTTCAACTACCCATGGTATTTTTTATTTCTTCTCCCAGTTCTCACCTCTTCTTGGGACTCTCCTCATTTGCAATATTTATAAGACCCTGGGATCCATTATTTCCTTGGTGCACACTAGAATTATATGCTCTGTGAATATCTGCGCAGCAGGGGAGGAGGGAGAACTGAAGGAAAACATGAGGAATGTTAATAAACAGTCTGATGGAAGTAAAATAAAAGTGTTCCACAGAAATTAACATAGTAATACAATGAAGAAGCCTGTTCAATAGTGTTTAAAAGTCATGAAGCCTAATTTAATTTAAAAGAGATTAGGACCTTTGCCAAATGGCCACATGTTTGTAATATATACATACTCAAATGAAAAAGAATAAATGGTTTAGGTTTTTCTGGGTCAAATATAATTTCTGATTAGATTCCTGCTGAGCTCTCCAACAGATCAGAAAAAAAGCCCAGTAAATTTGGAGTTTGGTTGAGTTTAAAGATTCATTTATACTTAGAGATGTTGTGTTGTTATTCCTCTTTTCTGACATCAAATAGAATAGCAACCTTGGACAGAAAATAATGGTATAAGTAACAATGAGGTTATAACAATGAAGTTTCCCTTGTTGAGCCAAAAGAGCCCATACTTTTAAGGAAAATTTCACATTCATGAGTCTTTCCTAACATCCTCAAGTAGACTTGGCCATTCTCTATTTATGTAGCAGAGTATATTATGACTCTATCATAAACGTTTCATAATGCATATCAATTACTTATCATTCCCTACAATTTATTGCAGCTTTACTCTGTGACAAACATTGGGAATATGAGGTTGTAGAGGGTACATGCCCAGTCATCAAGGGAAGACAAACATAACATGTCAAATGGGACTTTCCCTATTGCCTTAATATTATGCCTACATATTCTAGGAAGGGCATGGGATGTCTCCACGGGAATTGCTAAGAGATAGCAAAGTCAATCCTTTGACTGACTCTTAGCCCCTCATTTAAACTCAACCTGTAAAAGAGAAGTCTAAATAGTTGGGTTTTTTTTTTTTTTTAAGAATTTATTTGAAGGTAATTTATAGTAGTTGAGAACTCCTAGGTAATCTCCTCCATTCCTTATTAGGGGAAAAAGGGAGATACTTCCTGGTTCTTTTTAAGTCAAGTTCGAGCTGTATGGCACCAGGAATGCAAGAAATACGTCTCTTGGACTTTAATAGGCATAGAGAATGATCTTGGAAGCTGGTGGAGGAAACAGCTACAACCGTAAGAAAGAGAGATGGTTGTAAGAGGAATGGCCCATACTTCCAGATTTTGTTGGGACAAGGGCATAAAGTTTATTGGTGAGCCAAGTAGATTCTGCAGAAGGGCTGCCAAGCTGGAGTCCTCCTGAAAAGATCCAGTGTGAGAGGGATGACCCTCAGGCTTCCCTCACCCTAAGGGTATTCTGCTGGAGGGTAGAATCTGAGGAGTGAAGAGGTATGCAAACCATACCAGTTAGTAAGATCATCTCTATAAAAATCACTCAAGAATCTACCAATGAATGTTTGCCATGAAAGAGTCAGCAATTGGGTGAGAACATTTAACAGCCAAATGAGAGCTACAGATAGTATCAGTTGAATAAATAGATCTTTGTTCCTCTTCTTCTATCCCTATCCCTGACCCCATTCTTGGAGACACCATAAGTAGAATCAGAGAAGCAGATGAAAGATGGAAATGGTGATATTGAATTGGACTGCATTTCTTAATATCTGAAAACAAGGCTGTTCTTTAACACCTGAAGATATTAGAAGTGATGAGATACACCCTAGATGTTATCAGGAGGAAGGAAGGGGAGATTTGTCAGTGTTTGAAAGCACTGGTGAGAGAAAACAAAGACAAATTCAGCTCATTGAATAAATCAGTCAAACAAGAAACAGAGAATTAGAAAGGAATGGCACAAGCCTTGTTATACAGATGCATGTGGCCTGTCATGGGGAAAACATGGAGGCACCAGACTGAGTCTCAGTGGAGCAGGGAAAGATTCCTAGAATCAGTGAGTTCACATAGCAAGTAGGAGTTTGCCAGGGAAAGAGTGAAATATTGGAGGGGAAGTGCAGCTGGGCAAAAGGAGGGGCAGGTGCAAATTTATAGAGGAAAGACAAGCAATGACCTGTTTTGGAAATTACAATTCAGTATGTTTTGAGTTTAGATTCTGATCATGGAGCAGTGCAGTGTCATGGAATATATATCATAATAAGGATGTTGAATGTAATCCTGGGGTCTATGAGAATCCATGAAATAGCACATTTAAGCAGGGAAGTAGTATCATGAAAGGCTGCTCTAGATGCGGTGTTCTGAGACACCTGGAGTCAGGGCAGACCTGTTAAGGAGCTGTATCAGTAAGTAAGGTGAGGGATACTGGTGGTTGGAATTAGAACTAAGGTAATGGCAGTGAGAGTGGAAAGAAGTTGACAAATAGCCAGAGCTCTTCAGGAAGTATCATCTAAAGACTTGGTGACCAACTGAATGACAGGTTAAGTAGAAGGAACGTTTCCACGTTTCAAGCCAGATTCATCCAGTCATTCAATAATTTCTTTTCCAGCTCTTCCAAAAGGCTAAGCACTGTTAGGAGTGTTGGGATATAGGTTTTATAGTAATTGGCAGAGTAACTGAATTACAAAGGAAATGGAAAGAGAGAGTGTAGACAGCTCTCTTTTAACAATTTGATGGCAAGGGGAAGAGTGAGAGGGTAGTATGTAGAGAGAGATGAAAAGTTGGGAACAGGTTTTCTTTTTTCATGTATGTTGAAATACTTCTGGAAAGAGACTGGTAACAAAGTTGGAGTGACATCCTGGGGGAGGTGGGATGGGAAGGGAGAAGACTGGTGAGAAATTGATCTTCGGAAGGACCATTCCATTGGGATCAAATGTGAGAGGAAAAGCTGGGCACAGATGTAGGCTAGTTTGCAGGGAGAAACCAAGCAGATGGATGAAGTTTCCCTGTCTGCTGAGAGTGAGGGCAGGAAGAGTGAATGAATACAGGGACTAATGAAATGACTCAGGAACAAAACCTATCCTTTTAGGAAAATTATGCTAGTTGAATCTGAATAAATAAATACCACGATAAACTGAATAAGGAAGAAAAAACAATAGAAATCACACAAATGTTCAATAAATTATCAAAAAGTATGCAATTTACTAATAATGAAATAAATAGTAGAAACTGAAACAACTGTGAGATATGATTCCTCTTTATTAGACTGATAGAAGTTTAAAAGTGATAATGCTCAGTGTTCATGAAGATTTGGGGGGATCTTATTGGTAGGACTATTAAAGGAAGTACTATCTGAGGTCAATTTGAGAAAATGTGTGATAATTAAAATATGTTTCCTTTGATCTAAGGACATTACTTCTAAAAATTTATTCTAAGGAATTTACAAGAGCATATACAGACATATGTGCAAAGATGTTTGTTTATTGAAGCATTTTTTATTAGTAAAAACAGAAGCAAATGAAATGTCTAACAATATGGATACTCAAATATTATATGTTGTACTTATATCCATACAATGGAATGTTATGAGTCACTAAAAATAATGATAGAAATCTATAGTTATTGACATGAAAAGACCAGCATGGTAGATTAAGTGGAAAGCTGGTTAAACTGTAATAGCTTATTTTCTCAGAGTTGTAAAAATACATATGCGTAGAAAAGCACTGAGAGTAATTCTTCCTTGGAGAAAACATTTCCAGTGCTTTTTATTTTCTTCAATAAATCTTCTGGTATCAACTGATTTTTTTTCACAGTTTATGTAATTTTTTTGCCACTCTTTCCCCCCGCAGTTACATATATTATTGTTTTTGAAACAATATAGCTAATGCCAGTTTTGTTCTACAAAAAGTAAAAGTAAAAACAAAGTGCCAAGAGAACTTTTTTAGTCATACTACTGCTTTGGGGTGAAATGACACAAAATGACAATTTAGCATGCATTTTTCCACTCTTTCCTACCTGTTATATGCTATAAAATGTGTTTCCTACTCTGTTGACCTAAAGATTGAGGATCCAGCCTGGTGAGTTATGCAGATTTTCATCATTTTGGTCTCTGGTTAGGCCTCAGCTTCTTGGAAGGTAAAGCCAAACTAAATCAGAGAAATTGTCAAACCCAACTAAAACCCCACTTAAAACTGCCTGGTGAGGGACCTCTGGGTGGCTCAGTCCATTAAATGTCCATCCAAGGTCATCTCAGGTCACAATCTCATGGTTCGTGGGTTCAAGCCCTGCATTGGGCCCTGTGTTGACAGCTCCAAGCCTGGAGCCTGCTTCAGATTCTGTGTCTCCCTCTCTCTCTGCCCCTACCCTGCTTGTGCTCTGTCTCACTCTGTCTCTCTCAAAAATAAACCCTAGAAAAATTTAATAAAAATAAAAAATAAATAAAACTGCCTGGCAGTATAGGGAAAGGTCCACCATGTTTGACCTGCTGCTGATGTGACTCAACTTGCCACCAAAGGTAGAAGAATCAACTGTTGTTTATAAGCTGTATTTTTGTCAGCCACACAAGAGACTTCATTTGGAGTTGGGAATGTGTCACTGATAGCGCATAGATGATGACTTCTGCCCTCTCATCTTACAAACCCAGTTTGCTGCTGAGAAAGACTGCGCCAATAGGGTCACAGTTTCCAATCAAGGCATTGTCTCCTCTGGGTGTGCATGGTGGAATGCCAGTATGGCCAATGCATACTTGAGATGGAAAGTAGTTCTATGAGTCTGTCTTAGGTATCAAAAAAAAAAACAAAAAAAACCCAGCTTATTCCCATGTGTGGTCCACTTGTCAGAATAAACAGTCAAATCGTTAGCTGCTGCAATCTGTGTGAACACAGTATTGACAAATGTACACACAGGAGACTCAGATTTACAGAAAGACAGACTTGAGGATGCTGGTTTTTGGTTGAGTTTCGATGGCCATGATGGACATTGCAACCTAAGAGCTGAAAGGAGACTCAGAAATCCCCTAAGTCCTCATTTTATCATTTAGGAAGATGGCCTCTATGACTTATCAAATATAATAGGGATAATAGCAATACATCAGTAACAGATTGCATAAACATGCTTTTGGTGTTATAATTTTATATAACAGATAACTAATATACTATTTTATTAATGTGGTATCATGGTTGAGCATAAGATTTTGCTGGCTTACTTTTCTACAAATTCATTTGTTAGGTCAACAAAATTTACACTATTAGGAACTTCATTTGCAATCAGTATAATTCAAAGTGACATTAGTAGCTTTTGGGAAATGCAAAATTGCAAATAATTTTTGATAATTTTTCATTTTGAGGAAGATATTTTTGTCAAGGAACAATTTTTCTGGGACAGTTTTTTAAAAAGATTTACCTCTTTATAGAAATCAGTTTCATCTAAGTCTGAATTTAATTTTAAATATAAAGCTATACAATGACATTTTAATATTTTCTTTGACATTTTCTGTAACTTGCAGAAACTGAAGATGGCTTTATGATTTGTGTATGATTCAAAATAGTTGTTTGTGCATACTATTGCTGTATATTCATTTATAAAGAAAAAATAATTTAAAAAGTGTTTCCTTATTAACAATTAGCTCATTTGAAGCTTCAGATAAAAACAGTTTGCTCTTCCATTGAATAAAACAATTTTTAAATTTAATTTCTATTTCTAAACCTATGGATATTTGTTCCTAATATTACAACAGTTTTCAATACAAGAGAATCTAAATTATTTAAAGCCAAATAACTCCCTGATATGTCCTATTGCAATGCCTATTCTATGTGCTTTTATTTTGTAATAATTTATTGACAAATTTTACTGCCCATGTGCTGCAGTTCCTGTCCCAATGTGTAGCTGCAGAATTAACATGTGTGCAGATGATGTAAGAATGGGGTCTGGATATACACAGGCAAGCTGATCTCTCATTGCAGACATGGTGCTACTCCATGCAAAGCCTCTCCTTTCTCTTGGGGTTGCCCACTGCTTCTATTATTTCTGCCATTACTGCTAACATTCTGGGTCTGACCAGGTCTCTTGGTTCTGACCTCCTCCTTGGGGTCCCATGGCAGCCTAGACTGCTGTGGGCCTGTGTTCAGGTGCTGGATAGCCAGGCCAACTGGTCTGTGCTCTCACTGCTTGCTGTTTGCCATGCTTGTGGACCTGAGCTCATGCCTACATACAAAGATACCTGCTATATCTCCTCTGCCTATATACACTTTCCATTGTCCCATCGGATTTCACCTGTAAAATACAAGTTCAAAAATCAAATGGCAACAGCAGAGCATTGAGCCAAGCCTGGGGCAGTTTCAAAGAGCTGCACCCTCTGAAAATGGTGCATGAAAAGGTTGCATGCCCATGAAGCTGGCCCTGTCCACAATAAAGAATGATCCAATCCAAAATGTCAATTGTACCAAGGTTGAGAACCTTGCTTTAGATTAGTTTTGTCTGGTTTAGATTTCATGTAAATAGAATCAAACTGTACTTTCAGAGTCATTCTTTACAATTTAATTTACATTTCTTGATGCGTAATTTCACATGCAAGTAAAATCTATCCATTTGAATGCACAGATCTATGAGTTTTGACAAATGCATAGACCTGGGTAATCAATACCACCACAGTCAAGATATGGAACAGTTCCCTCACCACCCACCCCAAGTTTCTTTCATGTGAGATTAGAGTTGACAGGATAGAGATCTACTGTTTGAGAAAGATGAATTCAGATTAATGCAAGAATCCTCAGCATGGTATGGAATGGACTTGATTTGGGAGGTTAAGGAAAAAGAAGATGCCCAAACTGGTAAACTCTGGCCTGCACCAGGGGGTCTGTTAATGGTAAGGGGAAACTTATGAGGAGTTAATCAAGTTTTTCAAATTTAGGGCCATTGTGTATTTTTAATATTTTGGCCATCTAAGGGTCTAGAGTTTTCTGAAATACTTCCCCTTCATTCAGATTCAAATTGGGACTGCTTAATATACTTCCATTACCTCTGAAATTACTTCTTTCTGTATAAGTAGAACAAAATGTGCAACTAGAACTAGCATAAGGAAACAGCTATATGGACAGAACACACACACACACACACACACACACACGCACAATCTATGTGCCATAGCCTGAGGCAGATGAGAAGACCTTATCATAGAGAAGGTTTGTCATGGGTGACTTGCTTCAACCTGGGGTCATTTCTCAGGGTGTTACAGATTTGTCTTCTTGATTAGAAATGCTCACAAGTACATAGATTGGGTGTTTGAAACGAAAATATCACACAGTCTAGCTGAGAAAAAGAAATGAGAGAAAGAGCATAACTCTCCAATACAAGAAAAATAAATCAATTTAGGGAGTGCATTTGGGGCAGCAGCTTCAACACTTGATTGCATGAAATGTCAGGTGGCAAAAGTTAGTTGCAAATGCCCAGACCAATTTTTTTCTATTATTCTACTGTAGAGGTCAACTGAATGGGCTCCAAATTTTATACAGCTGAACCTGAGAATTCTGGATGCCCAGGTAGCATAATTGGAGTGGGTCAACACATTTATATCAGCTCTCTGCAAATTCCCAGAATTGAATATACCTAAGAAAATATAGGCTTGGACTCTATATGTAGACACAGACTCATACTCGCACTCTATTATTTAAGTAGCCATTCTCTAGACTTTTATAGTTTTTTTTAGTAGGTGGTATGTGAATAAAAATTAAATATGCATGTACTTTTGTTATATGGGCCCTAAGCTTGATTAAATAATCAAGCCTTTGCTTATTGAGCCATGATGTTGTCCTTCTGTTTTTCTGGTCTATATGCCAAGATTTTGGCTTGACAACTGGTGAGAGGCATTTTCAATCTAGAGAATGTTTATTTCTAGATGTGAAAGGATTATCATGAGGGGGATAATTGCAGAAAACAAGAAAACAATGGGACTTGATGCTTAGGAAGGCATAAAAAGAATGCATCTAGAGGCAAAGTGAATGGTGGATAAATGTTTGTGGGTGACGGCAGGCATAGGCAAATAATAACATCAGAAATATTTCTTGGATGTGACCTTATAAAATAATGAATTGAGATAGAATATATATTAATTTGATATTCAACCTATAGTGGTCCCTATTTTTCTTCTAGGGCACACATATATGTATGTACTATAACTTGTAATTCGATTTCTGAAAGTCATTGAGATACCTCCCCTCTTTCCCTTTATAATCAATGAATAACATGGGCTATGAATCATGCCTGGGGGCTCTTAGAATAACTTCACAAAGTAATGACATGTCAACTTTCACTTGAGTTTTTATGGCAGATTTTATGGAGAGGAAAAAAAATAACTATTTATTAAACTGACAGTGACTAGAATTATCATTGTCTGTGTTTCTTGAAATGCAAACACTGCCACTGCCTTAACACATGTACATTTTGTCTATGATTCTTTTGTCTTGATGTTATAAAGATTGTTCATCTTTATAGCTTACTCTTGGGGCACCTGGGTGCCTCAGCTGGTTAAATATCTAGCTCTTGATTTGGCTCTGGTCATGATCCCAGGGTCATGGGATTGAGCCCCACATTGGGCTCTGAGTTGAGTATGGAGCCTACTTGGGATTATCTCTCTCCCTCTCCCTTTGATTTCTCTCTTTCAAGAAAGAAAAAGAAAAAATATATATGTATTTCTTATTCTGGTTCAGGTAAACCCAGGGGGTGTGATGTGTCATTAGCCTGAATATGATCTCAGTCTAGGTCCACTGGATAAAGTCCAAAGTAGGATTTATCACATGATCCTGTTCATTCTTGAATGTTCTGTTAAGCCTGTATATATATTGAGAGAGAGTGTGGAAAGAAAATAGAAAATGAGGGGAGGAAGAAACTGATATTTAAAGTTTTTTTAATGTTTATTTATTTTTGAGAGAGACAGAGAATGAGCGGGAAAGCAGCAGAGAGAGAGACACACACACAGATTCAGAAGCAGGCTCCAGGCTCTGAGCTGTCAGTATAGAGCCCAGTGTGGGGCTTGAACACACAAACTGCAAGATCATGACCTGAGCTGAAGTTGGACACTCAACCAAATGAACCATCTAGGTGCCCCAGAAACTGATATTTAAAAAACACCTATTATGTTTGGTCAGTGCAATAAAAGTTGTTCTCAGAGTCAGTGTAGTGATGTCCACCTGCATTGGATGGACTTCCATGAGTAGGAGAAAAGCAAGATATTGTCACTGTGTGTCTAGAAAGTTAGGAAACACCCAAAATATTAATCACAGTTATCTAGCAGTCATCTTAGGGTGATAAAATATGAATAGATTGGATATTTTGGAGCAGAAATTACTTTCATTGTATACTCTTTTTTAAAGATAGGGTGGACAGAAAGCATTTTTAAAAGGAGAATAAGAGAAAAACCTTGTCAGAGCGTGTGGAAACACCATCCAAGAAGTAGAGCCTGGCAGATAACAAAGGCTTTGTTAAAAAGAGGAGAGGAGTTCTTGGCTCATTTGCTCAGAGTTATGCTGCTTCCAGAACCAGATTATGCCTACAGAGAGTTTGGTAAACACAAAGATGTGGCACCCAGCTCCTTCAGGGTCTGCCTCTACTGCAAAGTGCTTCAAGCCCAGGGTTTTGACACTCATGGGTCAGAAAGCCACTCTTACAGTTAGGCTGGAAGGGCCAAGGGAGAAGGTGTTAATATCAGAGTGCAGAGGCCAGGGTTACCTGGAAGAAGCCAGAACCACAATGAGACCTGTCTAGCATGGTCTACATGCTACATGAACTACAGCAATGAAGGAGACCCAGGTGCAGTAGGAGAAGCTGCTGAGACAGAAAGGATGGGGGGAAAATACTCTGACTTCTACCTTCCAGACTCCCACCAGCAACTCTCATTAACCAAAGCCAGCTGACTGGGAGCCTGGAGACTGAAGCCTACCAAGTCAGCCTGAGTGCCACACAAAGTCCAGGGCCATCGTTATCAGGATACATTTCTGACAACTCCCATGAAAAACCTCAGACTGATACAGACCGTTCACAACTGAAGATCGTTCCACTTATGACTTTATCTTCCCTTGAAACGCTGGACAGTGGCAGCGAGCTGTAACTCCCAGGCAGCCACGTGATCATGAGGATAAACAACAGATACACGTACTACCATTCTGTTTTTCACTTTCAGTACAGTATTCAATGAATTAAACAGGATGTTCAACACTTTATTATCAAATAGGCTTTGTGTTAGTTAATTTTGTCCAACTGTAGTCTAGTGCAGGAACATTTAAGGCAGGCTAGGTTAAGCTATGATGTTTGGTGGGTTAGTTATATTAACTGCATTTTCAATCTCTGGCATTTTCTTTTTTTCAGAATTCTTTTTTGTTTGTTCATTTGCTTACTTATTTATTTTTAATTTACATCCTAGTTAGTCAGCATATAGTGCAATAATGTTTGCAGAAGTAGATTCCAGTGAATTATCCCCTATGCATAACACCCAGTGCTTATCCCAACAAGTTTCCTCCTCAATGCCTGTTACCCATTTAGCCAATCCTCCCAACCATAGCCCCCCCACCCCAAAACCCTCGGTTTGCTCTCTGCATTCAAGAGTCTCCCATGTTTTGTTCCCCTGCCTGTTTTTATATTCTTCCTGCTTCCCTTCCTTATGTTCATCTGTTTTATATCTCAAATTCCTCATATGAGTGAAGTCATATGATATTTGTGTTTCTCTGACTTATTTTTCTAATCATAATACCCTCTAGTTCCATCCATGTTGTTGCAAATATATATATATATATAATACCATATCTTCTTATCCATTCATCTGTCGATGACTATTTGGGCTCTTTCCATACTTTGGCTGTTGTCGATAACACTGCTATAAACATTGGGGTGCATGTGCTCCTTTGAAACAGCACACCTGTATCCCTTGGATATGTACCTAGTAGTGCAATTGCTGGGTCATAGGGTGGTTCTATTTTTAACTTTTTGAGGAACCTCCATACTGTTTCCCAGAGTGGCTGCACCAGTTTGCATTCCCACCAGCAGTGCAAAAGAGATCCTCTTTCTCCACATCCTCGCCAACATCTATTGTTGCCTGAGTTGTTAATGTTAGCCATTCTGACATGTGTGAGGTGGTATCTCATTGTGGTTTTAATTTATATTTCCCTGATGATGAGTGATGTTGAGCATTTTTTCATGTGCCTGTTAGCTATCAGGATGTCTTCTTTGGAAAATTGTCTATTCATGACTTTTGCCCATTTCTTCACTAAATTATTTGGTTTCTTTTTGTGTTGAGTTTGTTAAGTTCTTTATAGATTTTGGGTACTAAGCCCTTATCTTATATGTCATTTGCAAATATACTCTTCCATTCTGTTGGTTGACTTTTAGTTTTGCTGATAGTTTCCTTCTCTGTGCTTTTTATCTTAATGAGGTCCCATTTTTCGCTTTTGTTTCCCTTGCTTCCAGATATGTGTTGAGTAAGAAGTTGCTGTGGCTGAGGTCAAAGAGGTTTTTGCCTTCTTTCTCTTCTAGGATTTCAATGGTTTCCTGTCTTATGTTTAGGTCTTTCAACCATTTTGAGTTTATTTTTGTATATGGTGTAAGAAAGTGGTCCAGGTTCATTTTTCTGCATGTCACTGTCTAGTTTTCCCAATACTGTTTGCTGAAGAGACTGTCTTTATTCCATTGGATATTCTTTCCTGCTTTGTCAAAGATTAGTTGGCCATATATTTGTGGGTCCATTTCTGGGTTCTCTATTCTGTTCCATTGATCTGAGTGTCTGTTCTTGTGCCGGTACCATACTGTCTTGATTATAGCTTTGTAATACAGCTTGAAGTCTGGAATTATGATGCCTCCAGCTTTAGTTTTCTTTTTCAGTATTGCTTTTGCTCTTCAGGATCTTTTCTGGTTCCATACAAATTTTAGGATTGTTTGTTCTAGCTCTGTGAAGAATAATGGTGTTATTTTGATAGGGATTGCATTGAATATGTAGACTTCTTTGGGTTGACATTTTCTACTTACCATTAGTTTACTAGGATGTAACCCCATTGTAAGTTGAGGAAGGTCTATACAGCCATTTGGGGGACCATCAGGAGCAGGCAGCCTATATTCCTTAGATGATAATATCTACCATGAATTGTACCCTTGTTGGAGTGACAATTATGTGAACCAAACACTGTGCCAGACACTGTTTATATTCTTTATTATAAAGCAGATCTGGGGAACTTGGGTGACTCAGTCTGTAAAACGTCTGACTCTTGATTTCAACTCAGGTCGTGATCTTGCAGTCATGGAATCAAGTCCCATGTTGGGCTCCGCACTAGCACCATGAAGCCTACTTGGGATTCTCTCTCTCTTGCTATCTCTATCCCTCCCCCACCCTCAGTAAATAAATAAATAAATAAATAAATAAATAAATAAATACACATACACATATACATATATATATATATATTTTTTTAAAGAAGATCTAAATATCCAATGTAAATTCATTTAACTCCAAGGAATTAGCATTAATAGGGACTAACTTGAAATCACATCCATTAAAGACTTTTCATAAGCCACACAATAAAAGGTGAATTTAACCCTAATCTCTTCAAACTGAACATCCATGTGCCATGTGAATAAGGTAGAAAACAACTTAATTGAATTCTAGGGAATGGAGAATGAAGAACGAATTGTCAAACCCTGAAGGAGTATGTTTGTTTACTGTATTTTATAGGGAAAGAACAATTAAAGCTGGAAAGCTTCTGAATAAACATTCAATTTGCTAATAATATGCTTTTTAAAATGTCAATTACCTTACACAAATCCTTCCAGAAAATGAAATGAATTGGGTTCCTATTTTCATTGTTGTTTTACCTCTAATGCATGTTTTCTTTGTGTTTTCATGAAAAGAGCCTGTCTCACTATAAGGTAGGAGTTACTTATTTTTATATATTTCCAGCAGAAAAATTATACCTTTTATAGAAAAAACATTTTTAGCAGATGATTCAAAGCAACTTGCTTGTGATGTTTCTCTGGTATGTCGGTGTAATAACCACATTAGTTTTAGAAATCGTTAAAGTCATAGATTATCCATTTCATTCTTGCTTATGGAAAATTACAAAGGAAAAAAGATACTTTTAAAAGAAAAGCAACTTTTGATTTATGGACTAAACAATTAGAATAAATAATTTAACAATATAAGGATTTTAAATGTGTCCTAAAGGAAACTGGGTTCAAATGCCAACTTTTTGATTCAAAGATGTCTTTTAAAGTGTAAATAACTGAAGGTTACTATGGTGCAACACCCTTACTCAATTGAGAAAGAAATAAACATGATTTGTTGCAGGTAATGTATGAGAAGTGGTAGGATTTAGCTTGGACACAATAATAAAAACGACCTAATAGCCAACCCAGCCAAAATGGTAGCAATTTAGTTTAGTATACCTGAAACATTCCACAGCAGTTGATGATCTCCAAACACTGATTTCCAGCTTTGCCAAAAGAAAGTCTGAGAAGAATTTAGTTAAAGTTTCAGAGATTTATATTCCTTCCTGCTTCCAGACATAGGATTATGGAGAAAGGGAGCTAATAAAGGCTGACTCTACAATGCTTAGGATTAGGGTCTTTCTTAAAGGTAGTGTAGATGCTTGTACTGCAAATAAAAGTTAGAAAAGATTGCATGTCTGAAAAATCTCTTAGACTAAATTCAGACTCCAGAGTAAAAAAATTCCAATAGTTTATCAAGTCAGTCACAAAGGTCCATTTTCCCAAGTAATGGACTGTAAGAGATGAGTTTCAAGACCATAAAAATGCTGAGACGCATCCCAATTCTTCTCTCCTGTCTCTTTACAACATTGTTGTCATTCTTTTCACTTATCCATATGTTGTAATCACTCAATACATTGTTGCTATTTTTATTTCAGTTATCTGTTAGATCAACTGTGAATTTTGAAAAAGTGCTATTTTATTTCATTTATTCTTTCTCTAATGTTCATCTTTTCTTTACATAGATCCAAATTCCTGAACTATCATTTTTCTTTTTTCCAAAGAACATCTTTTGACATTTCTTACAATGCAGGTGATCTGACAATGAATTTTCTCCATTTTCATTTGATTGAGAGAGTCTCTATTTTTTTCTTTGCTTTTATTTATTATTATTATTTTTTTTTACAAATAGTTCGTTGTCAAGTTGGTTTCCATATAACACCCAGTGCTCATCCCCACAAGCGCCCTCCTCCATGCCCATCCTTCCCCTCCCCCCACACCCATCAGTCCTCAGTTTGTTTCTCAGCATTCAAGAGTCTCTCATGGTTTGCCTCTCTCCCTTTCCCCCACCATTTCCCCCCTTCTTCTCCCCCACAGTCCTCCATTAAGTTCCTCCTAATCCTCCTATACGTGCAAACATATGATATTGGTCCTTCTCTGCCTGACTTATTTCGCTCAGCATAACCCCCTCAAGGTCCATCCATGTTGCTACACATGGCCAGATTTCATTGTTTCTCATTGCCATGTAGTATTCCATGGTATAGATAAACCACATCTTCTTGATCCATTTGTCCATTGATGGACACTTAGGCTCTTTCCATGTTTTAGCTATTGTGGAGAGTACTGCTGTGAACATTGGGGTACATGTGCTCCTATGCCTCAGCATTTCTATATCCCTTGGGTAAATTCCTAGCAGTGCTATTGACTTTGCTTTTAAAGGATAATATCACAGAATATGGAATTCTGGATGGGCGATTTTTTCTTTCATCACATTAAATATTCTACTCTACTTTCTTCTTGCTTGCATGAAAAAGTCCACTGTGGTTCTTATCCTTATTCCTGTATAGTTAAGGTGTTTCCCCTCACTTTGGCTTCTTTAAACACTTCTGGCTTCCTGCAGTTTGAATGTAATATGCGTAGTAGGAATGTCTTTGGTTTTTATTCTGCATAGTGTTCTCTGAGCTTTCTGGATTTGAGATTTGGTGTCTGTCATTAATTTTGGCCAATTTCCAGTCATTTATCACTTTAAATATTTATTCTGCTCCATTTTCTCTTTTTTCTCCTTCCCATTTCCAATTATACATATGTTTCATCTTTTGAAATTGTCCCACAGTTCTTGGATATCATGTTCGATTCTTTTCATAATTTTTTTCTCTTTGCATTTCAGTCTGGAAAGTTTCTATTGCCATATCTTCACATTTAAAGATTCTTGGCTGTATCCAGTATGCTGATGGACCTATGTAAGGCATTCTTCATTTCTGTTACAGGGTTTCTTCTTTCTAGCATATCCTTTTGATTCTTTCTTAGAGTTTCTATCTCTTTGTTTACATTACCCATCTGTTACTTCAAGTTGTCTGCTTTTTCCACTAGAACCCTTAACATATTACTCTGTTATTTTATCATATTTTATGTAAATCCCCTGCTTTGTTTTTTAAATTTAATTTCAGTATATTTAATATACAGTGTTATATTTAGTTTCAGGTGTACAATATAGTGATTCAACAATTCTGCTCAATACTCAGTGTTCATCATGATAAGTGTACTTTTTAAAATGTTTATTTAATTTTAAGAGAGAGAAAGAGGAGGAGGGAGCGAGTGAGCAGAGAGAGAGGGAGACACAGAATCGGAAGCAGGCTCCAGGCTCTGGGCTGTCAGCACAGAGCCTGACATGGGGCTCAAACTCACAAGCTGTGAGATCATGACCTAAGCTAAAGTTGGATGCTTAACCGACTGAGCCACCCAGGTGCCCCATGGCAGGTGTACTTTTAATCCCCTTCAACCTATTTCATCCATCCTCCAACCACCTCCCCTCTAGCAACAATCCATTCTCTATAGTTAAGAGTCTCTTTTCTAGTTTGTCTCTTCTTTCCTTGTCTGTTTGTTAAATTCCACATATGAGTGAAATCATATGGTATGTCTTTCTCTGACTGACTTATTTCTCTTAGCATAATACTCTCTAGCTCCATCCATGTTGTTGCAAATAGAAAGATTTCATTCTTTTTATGGCTGAATAATATGTGTGTGCATGTGTGTGTGTGTGTGTGTAGATGTGAGATATATATATATCTTTTTTATGCAGTCCTCTATTGATGGACATTTTGGCTGCTTCCATAATTTGGCTATATTAAATAATACTGTAATAAACATAGAGATGCATGTATCTTTTTGAATTAGTGTTTTCATATTCTTGGGTAAATACTCAGTAGTAGCATTTCTGGGTCATAGGGTAGTTTTCTTTTTAATTTTTTGAGGAATCTCCATACTGTATTCCACAGTGATTGCACCAGTTTTCATTGCCACCAACAGTGCACAAGAATTCCTTTTTCTCCACATCCCATCAACACCTGTTGTTTCTTGTGTTGTTAATTTTAACTGTTCTGACTGGTATGATATCTCATGGCGGTTTTGATTTGTATTTCCCTGGTGGTGAGTGATGTTGGGCATCTTTTCATGAATCTATTAGCCATCTGGATGTCTTCTTTGGAGAAATGTCTGTTTATGCCCTCTAACCATTTTTTAAAACTGGATTATTTGGTTTTGGGGTGTTGAGTTTTATAAGTTCTTTGTATAATTTGGATACCAACCCTTTATCAGACATGTCATTTGCAAATATTTTCTTCCATTTAGCAGGTTGCCTTTTAGTTTTGCTGATTGTTTCTTTGATGTACAGAAGGCTTTTATTTTGATGTAGTCCCAGTAGTTTATTTTTGCTTTTGTTTCCCTTGCCTAAGGAGACATATCTAGAAAAATGTTGCTATAGCCAATGTCAGAAAAATTACTACCTGTGGTTTTTCCCCACAAATTTTTTTGGTTTGAGGTCTCACATTTAGAGTTTTGAGTTTATTTTTGTGTGTGATATAAGAAAGTGGCCCAGTTTCATTCTTCTGCATGTAGGTGTCTAGTTTTGCCAACACTATTTATTGAAGAGACTGTCTTTAGCCCATCGTTTCATCTTGCATTGTTGAAGATTAATTAATCATATAATCATGGGGTTATTTCTGGCGTTTCTATTCTGTTCTATCGATCAGGAATATCTGTGTTTATGCCAGTCCCATATTGTTTTGATTACTACGAGTCTGTAGTATATCTTGAAATATGAAATTGTGATACCTCCAGCTTTTTTTTTTTTTCTCAAGATTGCTTTGACTATTTGGGTAGTTCCATACAGATTTTAGTATTATTTGTTCTAGTCCTATGAAGAATGCTGTTGGTATTTTGATAGAAACTGCATTAAATCTTTGGGTGGTATGGACATTTTAACAATATTTGTTCTTCCAACCCATGATCATCACTTCTATTGTTTTTGTAACATATTCAGTATTTTCATGTATTTTTTATAGCAATGGTTTTATTTTTTATTTCTAGAAATTCCATTTCACTCACTTTCAAATTGACCTCTTATTTTCATTTTTATGTTGTATTACTACATTTGAATTTTTTATTTCATTTAAGAGGTAATAATCTGCCATGATCTCTATCCTAGTAGATCCACCATATCTCTGTCATAATAGAATCCACAAACAGAGTTAGGAACCTAAGGACTTAAACAATAGGATCTAAGAGACTGTGAAAAAAAACTATGCTTGAAATAATTAAATAACAGAATTCTCATTTCAAGCATATTTTTTCACTGTTCTCTATTTCAAGCATAGTTTTGTTTAGAAAATGGTTTTGCATTTATTTATGCTGAAGAAAGACAAATGCTTCACTGGTCCTAGAAGATACTTTACATTAGTTTCTCCATTTGGGATTCCTACACTCCATGATGAGTATACATTTAAGTTTCCTAGCCATTATTTAGCATAGACTTGTAGTTTTGACTGTTCAAACAAAGCAATAATTTACTCAGAAATTCAGGTGGACAGCAAGTTTTCCTGGGTTCAGGTGGAGGGTGTTTATAGGTCCCCTTGCATGGAGAGCTATATGCAGCTGTATTTCTCCCCCTCAGGCATGCCCCTGTCACATCTGACTCAAGTGGGTGCTAAAACACAGCTTTTAGACACAGGGACCTATATTTAGGTCTCATACCCCTCTGTTTCTAGAAATTGTGGGACTAACTTTATTTTGAGCTTTGCTTTGTATAAAATATTGTTTTGTATAATGGATATTCCACCTCAGTTGAGCCTCAGCTGATAGCACATGATGCAAGAGGACCCCCACATAAGTGAGGGGGTTGCTTTTTTTTAAAAATATTTTTATTTTTATTTCTAGGAGAGAGAGAGACAGCATGAGCAGGGGAGGGTCAGAGAGAGAAGGAGTCACAGACTGAAACAGGCTCCAGGCTCTGAGCCGGCAGTCAGCACAGAGCCTGACGCGGGGCTCGAACCCACGAACCGTGAGATCATGACCCAAGCGAAAGTCGGACGCTTAACCGACTAAGCCACCCAGACGCCCCGGTTGCTTTTTTTTTTTTTTTAACTTTGGTTGTTATATACTCATAGATAACCAAATTACTCCTGTCATATCCAAGCTTTCTGTAAGGTCTAGTTAAAGGTTACCATCAAGATGCTATTATCACTGGCAAGATTTGAGAGAAGGGGATTGCCTCCCTCCTTCCACTTACAGGTAGGATAGTATGGGAGAGTGGCTGGAGGGATACCCCTACCAATATTAATGTGACCCATAAAGGAGTATACAGAGGTGGTGTAGGGGAGAGAACAGCATTTCACATCCAGGTGATGATCAATGTAAATCCCTGAATATTCCAAAAAGTACCTCTGGAGGAGAATCTGGCAGACTCGGTTATACCATCACATGAAATAGAGACTTGAGTCATAGTGATTGGTGCTTAAAAATATGATCTCACAGCCCAGTGGAGACTCAGGAAAAGGAGTACCACCTGGAAGGTAGTGCTGACTCATAAAGTGAGACATAAGTGGGGCCAAAATCTGGAGAAAAACACGAAGGCCAACGACATTAATTCCAAGGGTGTGTGTGTGTGTGTGTGTGTGTGTTTAGTTTTTAGAAAGAATAGTCAATACCCACTCTCAAAACTACAGACAAAAGAAACAAGATAAAGTTCACACATATCTATTACATTTGGCAACGAGATTTATCTCCTGCATGAATAGTTGGACTAGATAGATAAGATCCCTTTCTCCCCTGAAATTATTTGATTCTAATGCTTCCATGTGTCACTGTCTTTTTGATTCATGTCTTAGAGCTCCTCTGTGTTTTATACTGTTCTCTGCCTATGGGGAAATAAGAATTTGACGGTCTATGTTCTGAAGATGGTGTAACCCACTTGCTTTTATCAGCTTGATACTCTTGATCCTAATCAGGTAACATGTTAGTATATATATTTCTATGCTTACTTCCCACTAGCCCTTTCAAAGTGTCTAATACATAAGTAAATAGATTATTCCCCAATAGAACCTAATTTTTACATATTAGTAATAGTGGTTTTTTTTTGAACAAGGAATCCAAGCATGACAGATATTAACTCTTTATCCACTCTATGGTGATGACTAACACTTGTCTGGCATTGCATGAGCCAGCCACTGCTCATAAGCACTTTACAACTATTAGACAATTGAATCCTTACAGCACACCAACGGAAAGATACTGTTTTATTCTCATTTTTCAAATGAGAAAACTGAAGAACCAGAGATTAATTGGCATGGCCAAAGTTCAAGCATTTCAAATGCTTGATTAGTGTTATTGCAAGTTGGGTTCTTCAGAAAGCAGATCTATAGTGGAGTTTGGTGTACTGAAAGTTTAATAAGTACTCTCAGGACAAGTACCTGTAGAATGGAAGTGAAGAAAGTATCACTGAGCAGAAAGAGAACTTGGAAAAATGCCCTCGTAGCAATAACCTTTGTGAAGACCAAGGGGATCTCTGAAGCTGAAGTGGCCCTTCAGAGTGGTTCCAGGTAGGGTGAGGGGACCATGACTTCCACACTGACCCAGTCATCAATGAAGGCTGACCTTGGAAAAGGGGGCATGACCATGGTGAAGCAGCTGTCCAGCCAAGGGCATTTTCCAGAGAAGGGCAGCATCCACAGCAACTAGGAAAATAATTGTTCAGCCCTGAAGGGGGCACAGAAAAGCACATCCGGCAACTACTCCATATGTACTTATGAATCATTCAAGGATCTTAAGATGTAGCTTCTGATTCAGTGGGTCTGGGCTGGAGCTGAGAGTCTGTATTTCTAACACGTTCCCAGGTGAGGCCAGTGCTGCTGGTTTGTGACAGCAGGATCCTGGTTTGTGACAGCAGGATCCTGGTTTGTGACAGCAGGATCCTGGTCATGCTGCCTCAATGCTGCAAAGAATAGAATCTAAGCTGTCTGGTTATGAGACTGCTCTTACATCTCTGCTGCACTACTGCTTAAAGA
The DNA here is from genome assembly GCF_003009895.1 of Hyaena hyaena. Classification (NCBI taxonomy): domain Eukaryota; kingdom Metazoa; phylum Chordata; class Mammalia; order Carnivora; family Hyaenidae; genus Hyaena; species Hyaena hyaena. The sequence continues at coordinate 1,838,787 of NW_024080865.1, read as the reverse complement.
AATTCCCTACTACATTTTAATTCTGAAGAACCAACTCGATCTAGCAAGCCAGACCGACTAGCTTTAAAGCATTTTCAAGTCTCCTGGCCTACATCTTCGAGGGACATGCTGTCCCAAGCATTTGTTTATTGCTGCAGTCTATCATTGCTGGCTTTCTTAGTGATGATTCCATCCAGGGTGTTCTTTTCTTGGCTGGCCTGACAGGCTTTGTTTCCTCCAACAGTTAAGCAAGTATATCAAACATGAGAATGACCCTAGCTACTTGGCATTCATAATTTGTGGCGCACATTGGCTATTATTATTTTTATCAGAAGGCTACCATTTTTCTATCTAAAGAGTTTATTATATTCTAAGGTATGATTTTATTATGTGTTAAAGCCATTTTCCCCCCAAAGGAGTCTATCTTTAATTTCATAATGAGAGCCAGTAAGAGAATTGGGTTTGACATCCAGGTTCATTTATACTCATTTTTTTAGAAGCACCTCTATTCTATAAAGTCAAACCTATACTAAGAATTTTCCAGGTTACAATATCCTGTTAATTACATGATGATACTTTTCTCACTGTATACTCCCCATGAAGAACCAAACCAGCGCCATGACAGGCTTCAGAAGGCCCCAGAGATTAGAAGACCCAAGTCTCTGAGGTCTGACTCAGCAGGCTTGAGCCACCGCCCTTCCCTGTGTCCGAACCAATCACTGGAGGTTAGGAGGTACCGGACGTTCCGGCCACTATTCTGGCCCACCTTGCTCTAAACTCACCAATCCCTCTGTGCCATAACAACCTCTGCTGTCACCTTGTCGTATCACGTTGTAGTCCCTGTCCATCACCCCTTTCCCGCCCTAGAATTAATAAAAACCCTACTCCTCCTTTGTCCGGGGCTCTCAGCATGGATTCATTGCGTTGGTGAGGTCTGGGAGCCCGAGCTTAATCCCGTAATAAATCCCTTTGCCTTTGCATACGTGACTTGGACTCCTTGGTGGTCTTGGGATTCTGGGGACATCGCGATCTGGGCATAACACCCACAACCACAGAGGGAAGAAAATAAAATGCCATGCAATTTTGTAATGTCCACACAAAGGACAAACGTGAGAATCAGTAACAAGTGTGTTAACTCTTACCTTTTTTTGAAATTCTTATACAAGGCAGTGACCTAATTATTTTACTTTTCATTATTTTAAAAGAAGTATCCCATTGTGTGTGCATGTGTGTGTGTGTGTGTGTGTGTGTGTGTAAAATCCTATAGATTAGGCAAGAAAGACATGGAAGAGACACGTGATCTTTTTTAAATGCTTATTTAATTTTAGATAATATTTATTTCTTTTTAGAGAGATAAAGAAAGTTGTGGAGGGCAGAGAGAGAGAGAGAGGGAAAGAGAAAGAGGGAGAAAGAATTCCAAGGAGACTCCGTGCTTTCAGCGCAGAGCCTGACATGGGGCTTAATCCCAGGAACTGTGGGATCCGTGACCTGAGCCGAAATCAAGAATTGAACCCTCAGGGTGCCTGGGGTGGTTCAGTCAGTTAATTGTCTGATCTCACAGTTCGTGAATTTGAGCTCCGGGTCAGACTCTGTGTTGACAGCTCGGAGCCTGGAGCCTGGAGCCTGCTTCAGATTCTGTGTCTCCCTCTCTCTCTTTGCCCTTCCTCTCCTCACACACACACACACACTCTCTCTCTCTCTCTCTCTCTCAAAAATAAACATTAAAAAAATTTTTAAAAAAGAGTTGGATGCACAACTGACTGAGCCACCCAGGCACTCCCAGAAGTGATTTTAAAGATGTTTATTGGATTGTAAGAAATAAAATCTTGAACTGGGCAACACTCTGGTTAAGAAATGTCTTCTAGCTCAGTTTGTTCCCTAGGCAACAAGTCTGTGTTTAAAAAGAAAAAAAAGGGGGGGGAGGGGGATAGCACTTAGTTAAGATTTTATAGCTATTCTTCATTCAGGAGATTCACAATGAAACATCATTTATTCAAATATTACAGTTATTAATACTATAAGAATTTGGGTCGGTGTATAGAGTAGCTGTGTTTCTAGAATGATGATTCTCAGTGTGGTCCCTGGACCAGCAGCATCAGCATCACCTGGGAATTCATCAGAAATGTGAATTCTCTGTCCCCAGCCTAGATCTGCTGAATCAGAAACTGGGGCTAAGAAGGGGGAAGGACAGTGATCTGTTTCCCAAGCCCTCCAAGTGGTTCTGAAACCCAGAGAAGTTTGAGAACACTGTGGTTATGAAACAATTTAAATCAGTTTAGAACCATTTCTGTTCCAGAATGTTTTTTCTACGCATCTATATGGACATACATCTTTGAAACATTAGTTTGAAGGAACTCTTACTAAAATTGTTGTATCAGAAACAAATTTCTTACTCAAGAGGAATGGATTAGAATTGTCTCTAAAGTTCCTTTTAATACCTTTTGTTATACCTAAACTATAAAAGATGCAAGTTGCATGGGCTGCCTCAGTAGTGAAAACGCCACCATTGAATTTAATTTCAAGGAGTATCTGGAAGAATAGTCAGCAGCAGGGGACTTCTTTCAGAAGGAAAAGGACACCTTTATTCTTTAAATCGAGTGGGAAATGACTCCCATTGGAATGTTGAAAGCAGACTTCCTATTGAGGTGGAGCAGTAGTTGGCCAGGCTCGCTCCTCTCTTCCTGCAGCTTGGAGAGAAGGTCAGGGAAGATAAGAGCGGTGAACACGAAGGGAAATACTGTATTTTGTTCCTGGCTTTTCTTCCTTTCACTAGTTGATGCTGGGGAGATAGCTGTGAGATCAGTAACCACTGGATGAGAAGAAAAGACTGGACCCTCTTTTTCAAAACCATAGAAGAGATAACCTAGGGTATTCACAGCCAATACCCAAAAAAGAAGTTGGAAAGTCCCAAGAGAGCATACTTAACTAAAATCTTGCAGCCCTAGAAATAACAGAGTAGAAGCTAGTCAGTTACAAAAGGAAAAAAGTTTAAATAACATCCAGAGACAAGAGCAAAAAGCTGGCTTAGCTTTAATTTAAATATTAAGACTTAAATGTGGCAAGAGCTACATGGAGTTTTTTTTAAACTTGTTTCTTCAACTAACATTTATTGAGTGTCCACTAAGCCAGGTGCTGTATTAAGCACTGAAATACAAAATCTATATTTGAATATCTTATTTAAATATAGTGTGTTACAAATAATTTTCTGTATTTGTTCAAACATATGTTTAAAACTACGAAAACAAGGGAATTACTGCTCTAATACGCGGTAATGGCTTATAGTGAAGAGCCTGAAATTAAGTCCTCCATTAAGAGCAACCTCAGGCTGCACGTAGCCCAGTTCCAGGAAAAGCTTCAGCTGAAACCACCCTCGGATCAACCAATCAAAAGAAATGTGTAACATTCCTGTGGTCTGAGTCAGGGCTGGGAACTGCAGGTAGTTACTCTGTACAAACTAGCCAATCACTCACCGCTTGCCTAAACCCCACGTAGGCCCATTGAGCTCATCTCATAATTGGTCATTTTCAAACGATTCTCAAAGGTCATGATTGGGTCCCGCCAAAAGTAATGGACGCCTCACACACACTGAATGGTCAAAACTGTTACTATAGGTACTGTACAATTATGATTGGTGCTTATGTGATGATGCAATATGAACAACGTGTGCACTGTAACACCCCTCCCTTACCCCATAAAAACCTGCCCACTATTGTTCAGGGTTTCACCTTGCTGCCATGACACCAGTAGGCAGGTGAGCCCCTGCTTGAGCTTGTAATAAAGACCCTTTTGTACTTGCATCGGTGCCGGCTCCTTGGAGTCTCTGGGGGCTCTGATTCGGGCACAACAATAGCTACCATTTATATTTCCAAAATATGATCTCATTTAATTCTGACAATTCCCTGAGGTTTGCACCATTTAATGTTCATTTTGTATGTGGGAAAAAGAAAACTGTTTTCTAGAAGTTCAGTCGAGTTTACCCATCATGTAAATTGTGGAGGCAAAATTGACCCCTGATCTGACTCCAAATCTTGCTCTTTTTAAAAAAACTTATTTATTTAAATTCAAGTTAGTTAACACACAGTATAATATTGGTTTCAGGAGTAGAACACAGTGATTCATCACTTACATATAACACCCAGTGCTCATCTAAACAAGTCCCCTCCTTAATGCCTATCACCCATTTAGCCTACCCCCACCTACCCACCTCCCCTCCAGCAACCTTCAGTTTGTTCTCTGTATTTCTCAAAGGGGCACATGCACCCCAATGTTTATAGCAGTGCTATCAACAATAGCCAAATTATGGAAAGAGCCCAAAGGTCCATCAACTGATAAATTGATAAAGAAGATGTGATATATATATATATATATATATATATACACACACACACACACACAATGGAATACTACTCTTGCCATTTGCCACAACGTGGATGGAACTAGAGTGTATGCTAAGTGAAAGAAGTCAGGCAGAGAAAGACAGATGTCATATGATTTTACTCATGTGTAGAATTTGAGAAACAACAGATGAGCATAGGGGAAGGGAAGGAAAAATAAGGTAAAAATGGAAAGGAAGGCAAGCCATAAGAGACTCTTAAATACAGGGAACAAATCTTGCTCTTAATTTTTATACTCATTGGCCTCAATCAATTCCTCATCACCTCTTAAGGCTGGTGGTTGACCATGCAACCACCATATACACTGGTCCCTTGTGGCCTTGTTTTCTAATTTCAAGTCTAGTTCTTCAATGGGGCAAATGTATCTTATAAAAATGGACTGTGTATATTTCATATATTCAGAAGTCAAGGTCAGTTAGGAAAAAGAAAAACAATAATAGACCAAAATATAAGTTTTTAAATTGAGGCAAATCACCCACTGTAAATGTACATTTCAATGATTTTTTAAAAAAAATAAATTACCAAGTTTTGCAACCATGATTATAAATGAGTTTTAAAACATTTCTAATACCCCAGTAAGATCCCTCATGCTTCTTTACTTTTAATTCTCATCACTACCCACCCCACCCAGGCAACCAATAACATTTGCTTTCAGTCTCTTGTAGTTTTGCTTTTTCTGGAAATTTCATATAACTGAAACTATACAACATGTGGTCTTTTATTTCTGGTGTCTTCAACTTAAGACACCAGATTTATCCATGTCATAGCATGAATCAATAGTCCATTAGTTTTAATTGTAGAATGGTATTCCATTGTGTGAATATACCACATTTTATTTATTCATTTTCTGGCTGATGGATGTTTAAGTTGTTTTCAATATTTGCCTATTATTAATAATTTTGCTAAGAACATTCATATACACATAAGTCTGTGTGGATATATGTTTTTATTTCTCTTGGAAAGATGCTGAAGAGTTGAATTGCTGGGTCATATGGTAAATTTAGAGCTAATCTTTAAGAAACTGCCAAACTGTTTTTTTTTGTTTTTTAAGTGGCTGGACCATTTCATATTCCCACCAGCAATATATGAAGGTTCAGTTTCCTCCATCTTCACCAACATTTGATATTGTCTGTCTTTTTTTTTTAAATTATACTCATTCTAGTAGGTATGAAGTACTATGTGCCTTAAATTTGCATTTTCCTAATGGCTAATGATGTTGAGCATATTTTCATGTGCTTAAATGGTATCAGTATATCTTCTTTGGTAAAATGTATTTTTAAATCATTTACCCCTTTTATAAAATTAGGTGTCTTCTTATTATTGAGATGTAAGAGTTCTCTGTATATTCGACACCAATGTAAATTAGGTAGTCCTAAATCTCTGTCTCAATGTGCTTTATAAAGACAGTGTACAGCACCCCAATCTCTATACATCTCAACCACATTGAAGCCACACCATATAATTTCTATGTTGATAAGTTTAATATATCTGCAAACACCCTATATTTTCTGTGAGGTCTTATTCCTCACAGCTGGAGTCAGTAAACACAACCTGCCTTTTAAAAAGAAGCCTGTTATCACAGTGTGGTGGTTTTTAAAACATGGCATCAAATTATTTGCCATTCTTCCCCTCAAGAGGAATTCCTCCCCTTTCTTTCCTGCCCTTGATTCTGTGTTGGTTTATAAGTGCTTTGATGAATAGAGTATAGTGGGAGTGATGCTATGAGACTTCCAAGCTTCATTCAATCGTAAAAGGGCAACTTGCTCGTGAAGCCCTGAGCTGCCATGTAAAATGTCCATCTATTCTGAGGCTGCTATGTTGTGAGGAAACGCAACCCATAGGGAGAGGTCATGTGTGGACATTTTAATCAGCAGCTTGAACCAAGGCACCAATTTTGCAAGTAAAGAAGCTGCCAGATGAGTCTACCCTCCAGTCATTCACATATTCCCAGTGGAGGCCCAAGACTTCATGGAGCATGGAAAGGGATAAGTCATTCCTGTTGAAGCCGAGTCTGAACTCCTCACCCACAAAATCTATGATTATAAGAGCATGTTTGTTATTTCATGCCACTACATAGAATCTTATTGTTCATTCAGCACTCTTGTGACTATAAGGGACAGAAGTCCCCACAAGATTAGTCAAATAACATGAAATATGTAATAAGGATCTTCTCATGGAGTTGAAGGACAGTAGAAAACCATTAGAAACAAGTTTCACTCCCTACCTCTCAGGAACATTTCCTGTTCTCATTTTCATGCCTGCTCCATTCCTCCTCTTTGGCAGACAGAATTATTTGGTATACTTGTCAATCTGTATATCACCTCATGGCTTCCTCACCTTGGCATCTAGCTACATCATCACTTTCTAGCTTTATGTCACACTGCCAACCTACAGTCTTTTAGGTCAAATTCTCAAGTGGGAGAACCTAATTAGTCTAGCTTATTTATTTGGACTGAGCCATTCAAGCTATACATGAACCAGTATTGGCTACTTTGGGGTAAGTTATGCACTCCTAGTGATGGGACGTGGGTCCAGGGCATATAGTGCAGAAAGATGCTCTTTATGAACCGTGGGCAAGGAAGGAATCATGAAAATTATGTATTTCACTCATAACTGCACAATATGATGAAGACTCTGGGGAAATGTACACAACATGCTATAAAAAGGCAAAAGGAAGGTGATTAATTCTGCTGGAGAAGTCACCAAGCCATCCCGGAATAAGTAGCATTTGAACTTGGTCTTAAAAGATAAGTAGAACTTACTAATTTTTCAGGGAAAGGCAATGACTCAGGTCAGGGCAGAGACACACTAACATCATGTAGAGATGGCATGTACTTTCATGAGATTATGTTGCCAGAGAGCTTGGGGACATGAAGCCAGAATATTAGGATGACATACCTGGATTGCCCCTTTTTATTGTAATCTGACCAGAGGAGGAATAAACTTTGAGTCAATCAATGTGACAGGTTATGCAAGATTTAGATTTATTCTCTAGGTTTGTAGTTCTGAAATTTGAGTGTGCATCAGCATCACCTGGAGCCTTTAAGAAAAAAAAAAATATATATATATATATATATATATAGTTAAATAGGCTCCACACCCAATGTGGGGCCTGAACTCATTACCCTGAGATCAAGAGTCACATGCTCTACCAATTGAGCCAGCCAGGTACCCCAACCTGGAGTCCTTTTAAGAAAACAGATTGCCAGACCCCATCTGAGTTTCTGATTTAGTAGGTCTGAGGCAACTCACGACAATTAGCATTTCTGACAATTTCCCAGGTGATGGAATAATGCTCTAAGGATCACACTTTGAGAACCATTGCTTCCTGAAGATTGCTTTTAGAGCTCATCCCAATCTAGAGCCAGGACTTAGAATGCACAAAATGCTGTCTGTTTCTGATGTAGACTCACATTACTGAAGGACTGGATTTTCCCTCTACTTATACATCAGCAGTTCGCCTGGTCTAGGTTGATGAATGGTCAGGCTGTATGAATGTTTCACAACAGCAAGTAAATCGTTGCCATAGTGATTGTCTTATTATAGGGATGTATTTGTACAAGACTTGGAATTAAAGTTGAAAATGGAGTCTATCACTTGATAATCAAAATGAGTAATCGCCATGGTCTCTTTTGATCTGACTGCACTGGTGAAGGCTTATGAGCAGATATTATGATCAGCACTGAGAATACATAAATGTCACTGCCTCTTTATCACAGAGGAATGCTTGTTCCCATCTTAGCACTCACTGCATTTTATAATTATTTAATGTTTTTGTTTTTGCTTATAAGTGCCATGAAGACTGGGATCACGTGTGACTTGTTTATAATTTTGTTCCCAGCTCTACCATGATTAAATAAATGAATGATAAGAAAGATATACCTTGGTCTCAAAGAACTAATTGTCCTTTGACATGTGATTACATTACAACGTAGTATGTGGTTTAATAGCTGAATGTTGAAAAAGCTATGTAATACAGAAGAGGAAGAAAGTAATTCTGCCCCAGGAGAGTAAGAGAAAGTATTATTGATAAGAGTGTATTTTAGATGAGGGCTTGTGGGATAAGAAGGAGTTTAGAACATAGACAGGGATGTTATGGGTTGACATTGAAGACAAAGAAAATATCATATGTGAAAGCATGGCTATGTGATGGAATACGGCATGTGGGAGTAGTTGATATGATGGCGGCAAAGGGATGATAGAAGGTGATGAGATAGGAGATGGAAAAGCATTCTAGGATGAGAGTGTAAAGGGGCTGGGACACTATGACATGGGCTTGAATCTCACCTCACATTTGTGGGGAGCCATTAGAAGCATGAGAGTTATGTCATTAGATTGCAGGAAGATGTCCCTGATGGAAGGAGGAGGGGTGTCTAATGATTCTAAAAGACCAGTTAGAAGAGTATCATAGTCATTCAGGCAAGAAAGATCCTGGGCCAAATCATAACCATGGAAGTCAGAAGAGTGGGAGAGATTTGAGTGGTATTTAGAAAGCAAAATCAGTAAATGAGTCCTGGAAACATAATAAAATATGATGGGTTTGTGTGAGGTAACATTTACTGTGTTTCCACCTAAATATTTGTTAAATACTGTTCAAATTACTCTGTAGCCATTAATTCATTTAATTTTAGCAGCCTTGTGAAATAGGTACTATTATTTACTCAGTTTTACAGATGAGGATATCTAGGTACAAAGGTATTAGTAACTTGCTCAACATTACACAGGTAAATGGTGGGAGCCAGGATTTGAACCCAGAAAGTCAGGTTCAAGGTCCATGCTACTAAACACTAACGGAGCAATCTTACAATTACCTTGGCTCCAACAACATGATATCTGGGAGCAATTGCAAAGTACATAAAAGGAGTAAATTCAGTTCTTGGAAACAGTGATTTTGTCCTTCAGCTTTCAAATGCTAACAAAATACTCTTGCATTTCCAATATTAATGGTTTCAATGACTTTCTGAATGGAATCAACTGGGGCTGGAAAGAGAGACCGTTGGTTCTGAACAGGGGCCAAAGAGCAGATTTGGAGCCTGATGAATGGCAGTAGATGGGTTCTGCAGAAAGGACTCTATGTCTGAGGAAAGACCAGGTCATCTTTGTGATGAATGGGGCTCCTCATAATGACTACATCCTGTAAAGACCATCTTGTTTGCTTGCCAGAACCCTAGCAAGCATGTACAGTGGGTTGTTGTTTTCCTGTATTTCTTAGGAAATGCTTCTTATGTAAAATGCAATATAGCTTTATGCACTTTGATATATCTAGAAGTTAAATCAGATGGACATGGAATTTTCAAATCTACATGCCATTGGATGGGAAAAGACAACTTTCTAAGGAATAAGCTAATAATGGCTTTTCCAGTATCTCACCTGTATATTCCCCCTTAATATCTGGCCTAATTTCTCTAAGCCAAGAGCAGAGGATGTGGGCCTGGCCCAGTAAGTTAGAAGCAAAACCACCAGGAAGTACAATAGTTAAGGTAAGTGGTTCTAAGACTCATTTGGGTGGTGGCAAGCAAGTAATCATTAGAGAAATGTTTATGTCCTTATTGTGTACACGCCTTTAGTGTACTGTCCCACTGATAGCATTTGAATCTTCATGCATTCTCTGTTCTGTGGTGCTGGCAGAATTTTAAAATTACTCTATGAGTAGAAATTATGTTCTAGCACTTCCAAGAACTACTAATAGGATCTCTGCTTGTGTTGGGTGATTTAAAATGGAAATCCCTAATATATAAAAATAAATGCAATCATTAAAAATTATAGTTTGTTAACAAACTGAGGGTTGATGGGGGGCAAGGGAGAGGGGAAAGTGAGTGATGAGCATTGAGGAGAGCACTTGTTGGGATGAGCACTGGGTGTTGTATGTAAATAATGAATCACAGGAATCTACCCCCAAAACCAAGAGCATGCTATATATACTGTATGTTAGCCAATTTAATAAAATTATATTAAAAAATATCGTTTGTTAATAAGAGTAAATCAAAGTTTGGCGACGTATGGTTTGATGTACTGTTGAGCATCAAGTACAATGTTCTCTCTATAGGTTGGAGTCATTTTAGTCTCAGTTCTGGTTGGAGAAGGCTGACTTGACTTTGTAAAGCCTAAATTTACTGAAATTATTGACATGGGATGGCAAAAGTATTTTACTCATATTTTTCTAATGCCTATAATTGAGAAAGGATTACATTTTTCCTCATAAAATTTGTTTTGCATTTGATAGAGGGCTATTGCCTTGGTATCTCTATGTGGATGTCAAGGGCAATATGTGAAGTTAAAAAAGGAAAAATGAACATTAATTTTTGAAATTGTGATAAAAACATAATATAAAAGTTGCCATCTCAACCATGTCTTTTTTAAATGTTTATTTATTTTTGAGGGAGAAGGAGAGAGAGCACAAGCAGGGGAGGGGCAGAGAGGGAGGGAGACAGAGGATCCGAGGCAGACTCTAGGCTCTGAGCTGTCAGTGCAGAACCCAATGTGGAACTCAAACTCATGAACTGTGAGATTTTGGCCTGAGCCGATATCAGATGCTTAACCTGCTGAGTCACCCAGGCGCCCCCATCTGAACCATGTTGAAATGTACAGTTCAGTAGTATTAAGTACATTTACATTTGTTGTGCAACTATCACCACCATCCATCCCCAGAACTTCAATTTTCCAATTTATAAATAACAATAATCTGTCATATATATTATTACCCATCCATTTATATTAAAAGGGTTCTCAGAGGAGAATGAATGTAAGTCACCAGCCTCACTAAATTAAAACACCTAACCTTCCCTATTCTAGCAAATTCTCATCAATATCTCCACCCCTTCTCTACTGGGAAAGTGTGGCTGGTGCCTACAGTCAATTCTATTTGGTCCTAATGAAGGACTCTTTAGTGTTTAGATGTCACAGTGCTCTAAAAACCATCAGTTGTAAGTGGCAGAGTTTGTAGGACATCCAACTTTGGGTCTCATGTTAATAATGTTAATAATAATAATGTTAATAATGTTAATAATGCTCTTGGGAATTTGTTTACATACTCTCTATGGTTGGTAGCCCATAGAAATAGAAATAGAAATAGAAATAGAAATATGAAGAGACTGTATTTCTTCTCTGACTGGCTGGGGTTTTTGCTATTATTAGATTATAGATTAGATTATAGATTAGGTATAGATTAGCTTCACTTGTCAGTAAATCTGAGTTTTGAAATTGGCCTTCTGTATTTCCTTGGGTAATAACTTAGCCTACCCGCTTCCAGATGAGTGAAGACCTAAGAACTCAATAAGAGTAATAATCATTATACCATATTTTGAGTACTCACTGTATATTATTATTACATGTATTATTTCAAATAATCCCCCAAATCACTCTCCAAGATAAGGGTGAGGTTTCCATTTCCAACTGCTAAGTGTCTGTCTCTGCTACATATGCCATCTCACTTAATCCTTAAAACCCCTTTGTTACATGCTTCATTTCACTAATGAAGAGACTGAGGTTCACAGAGGTTAGAGACCCCTAATGGTTATTTAACTGTTAAGTGACAAAGCTGGGATTCAAATTCAGGCCTGTCTGACTCCAAAGCCTATGTTATTTCTTTCAATCCTCTTTAGATTTCCCTTTGAAATCTGAATTCAAATCCTACTTGTACCACTGATCTTTGGCAGGCTTGGTTTGTTTGTTTTTATATATCTTGGCTTTTTCTTGCCATCCATATCATGAAGAATGTGAATCAGCTATTCAGAGTTCTAGGTCTTTGGGAAAGGGATTGGATAGATAATTTGCTTCTAGGAGGAATAGTCTGTCAAGGCTTGTGGCTATTTTAAAAAACTGTAATTACAAAAGGCTTCACATCAAGACCAGGTACTGGCCAAGTGGACTTGAACATATAAATCGACCTTCATTAACACCATCTGAGAAGAAATGGGAAGACTGACAGTCAGGAAGACTGATACCTCAAAGTCTCTCTGAAGTGTTCTTTATCTTAAATGAACAAAAGGAGAGAAGACATGATAGAGCTGTGGTTGTTTTATCACATTAAAAGAATCAATATTAATTTTTGGTAACTGGTTTTGCAAGTCTTTGTATGTGAGGTTTTAATAGACTTTACCAAAAATAATTCGATAGTTCTGTCCTTTTTTTGCTTTTCTCCCCTCATTACAAAAATAGTGCATTTTTATTGCAGAAAAGTTGGAAAAAATAAAAGAGCAAAAGAAGAAAATAAAATATGCCCCTTTGTTGACCTCCTTTCTTGATGTCAGCAGAAACAACCCCTTGACTTGCTGTTCCACTAGAGAATGTACTGCACGTTAGCTTTCTTCCTCTGGTTTGAGTGTAATGGATAGACTTCCAAATATTCAAGACAAGAATGAATTCATGTTATATAAAAGACTGAAAATACTTGTTAATATACTTGTCTTAAGAAAGTGAAGACCTCCTGATGGTTTGCAACCATTTTCAGTTTGTGATTCTGTTTCTCTATATATCTTTTTTTAAACGTTCCAGGCTCTGAGCTAGCTGTCAGCACAGAGCCTGATGTGGGGCTCGAACCCACTAACCAGTGAGATCATGACTTGAGCTGAAGTCGGACGCTCAGCCAACTGAGCCACCCAGGCACCCCATCTATATATCTTTTTTAAAGCATTTTTAAAAATATTTATTTTTGACAGAGAGAGAGAGAGAATGGGGGAGGGGCAGAGAGAGAGAGAGAGACACAGAATCTGAAGTAGGCTCCAGGCTCTGAGCTGTCAGCACAGAGCCCGAGGTGGGGCTCTGAACTCACGAACCACGAGAGCATGATCTGAGCCAAAGTCAGATGCTTAACTGATTGAACCACCCAGGCACCCCTGTTTCTCTATATATCTTAAGGATAATTTGATCATAGAAAAAATTAGTATACTTCTTGTTGAAATTTTATTTGTATTCATTTTTTTATTTTTCATTTTTTTAGAGAGAGAGGGAGAGAACACAAATTGGGGAGGGGGCAGAAAGAGAGAGAAAGAGAGAATCCCAATCAGGCTTCACGCTCAGCATGGAGCCACACATGGGGATCGATCCCACCACCCTGGGATTCATGGTCTGACCTGAAATCAAGAGTTGCTTGCCCAACCAAGAGAGCCATCCAGGTGTCCCTGTATTCATTTTTTAAAAGTTCATTTTGAAATTACATTGAACTTCATGGCCTGAAATGTGTCTATTGCTGGTTTATTTGCAAAATACACATTTTCTCCCTAGCAGAATTGAGCTATTTCTATGGCACGTTTTCAATTATTTACAGGGTTGAAAATGCCATATTTGGGGAAAGATGAGATGGGATACATGAAAGCACTGGACACAGAGTCTTGCACCTACTGGGTGTTTGGTGCATATTGAGTGCTGATAATATGCACATAGCATCCAAATGCAGCTCCAGCAGCTGGGGAATTTTCTTTTGTGCTGTTGTGGCTGAAAGGACTTAAGTAGAACTCAGAGCTCACCTCTCCCTCTGTGCAGTGCATGTTCTTTGAACTTGTGGTACTTTGCAAGGCTCCTCAGGGCAGAAAACACAAGTCTTTTTAACAGTAGATTAAGGGGGAGTGCTTTAATAAGGACAGCCTATTAAATTGTAAGGATTGTTCAAGAAGTACATTTATAAGAATAACTTTCAATATATTTGCTCATGTGCTCCTGTCTGGCTGAAGGCCATTTATGAATTTTCAGGTGGCCCCAATTAGATATTCCATAGCACTGTAATTCCAACAGGTGAAAATAGACAAACAGAATTTATCTCTGTTCACTGCACTATCCCCGGAGCTTAAACCAGTGCCCGGCATGGTGGACACACAATAATTTATCCTATCCCTCTCCTCATTTTCCTTCTTAATGGACTTTCCACCAGGGTTATCTTTGAACTCATCTCTTCCTTCACACCTGTGTTAGTCTGAGCTGCTATAACAAAGTACATGAATTGGGTGGCTAATAAGTAACAAATTTATTTCTCCCAGTTCTGGAGGCTGGGAAGTTCAAAAGTAAGGCACTGACAAATGCAGTATCTGGTGAGAGCCTGCTCTCTGGTTTAATAAACAATCATCTTTTTGCTGATGGTGGGAAAGAAACTCCTTGGGATCTCTTATAAGAGCACTAATCCCATTCATGAGTGCATCACCTTCATGAGCTAATCACTGCCCCAAAGTCCCACTCCAAATACCATCACATTGGGGATTAGGTTTCAACATACAAATTTGGGAAGGACATAAACTTTCAGTCTGTGGCAATCCCCATATCCAGTTTGTCACTGTATCTATCAATCCTGCCGGCGGTATGTCTGGACAATCACTCCCTCATCTCTGTTCTCACTGCCTGAGAATAAATATGCTCACCTGGTTGATATAATGTGGAATTTCTTCTCAGAATTGGGAGTGTGGGGATGTCCAGGAAAGAGTGGAAGGGATAAAAGATAGAGAATCCCTACAAGCCAGAGACCTTGCTCACCGGTGTCTCCTGTATAATGCAATGGAGACCATGGCAACTAGACATTTCATGAAACCTTCAAGGACACAGTATCTTGATTACCTCTCCTCAAAGTCAGTACCACAGAATTCTAATTCTGTGGGGTAGAATAGGTTTTATTTATTTATTTTCAAATTTATTGATTTATTTTTTAGAGAAACAGAGAGCACAAGTGAGGGAGGGGCAGAGAGAGGAGACAGAAAATCCCAAGCAGGCTCTGCACTGTCAGCCCAGAGCCCAATGCAGGACTTGAATCCACAAACTGTGAGATCATGACCTGAGCTGAAGTTAAGAGTTGGACACTTAACCGACTGAGCCACCCAGGCGCCCTGAGTAGGTATTTTTTTAAAAAGTCAAATAGTAAAGGTAAATTTGTAAAGCTTGGGGGTCAGATAATATTAAGCCAGGGATTTCTTATAGTTTTTTTTAAGTTTATTTGTTTTGAGAGAGAGAGAGGGCAGAGATAGGAAGAGAGAGAAAATACCAAGCAGACTCCATGCTGCCAGCACAGAGCCTGACATGGGGCTCAATCCCACAACCCTGCAATCATGACCTGAGCCGAAATCAAGAGTTTGATGCTTACCCAACTGAACCATATGGTTACCCCTCTTATGGTTTTTAATTTGCTTACATTCGATTGTGAAATTGTAAGCATCAATGACAGTACACATATTTTCCAAACTTACTTGGAAAATACAGTCCTCTTTCTCCAGACTCAGTTGAGCAGGTTTGGAATAGGGCAGGCATGGCCTAGGAGCATTACAAGAGAACAGAGATTACACAGATCAGCCTGAATGCAGAAGTGGGACTGAACAGGTCAGATTGTGAGAGCTTTCACTGATTATATCATAATTTTCTCATAGTCAATACTATTAAATCACAAACAATATTTTATTCTATGTATTAGGGTTCACCAGAGAAACAGAGCCAATAAGACATATCTATGTATCTATACTTCTCTATACAGCTGTACGGATTTATCGTGAGGAATTGACTCATGTGATTATGGAGGCTGAAATGTTCTATGATCTGTTGTCTGCAGGCTGGAGACCCAGGGGAACTAGTGGTATAATTCAGTCTGAGTCCAGCAGCAAGAGACTTAGTGGAGACAATGATGTATATCCCAGGCCAGAGCCAGGAGGAGATAAGATGAGATGCCCCAGCTTTATCAGTGAGGCAGGAAAAAGGGACAAATTCTTCCTTCTTCTGTCTTTTGTTCCATTCAGGCCCTCAATGGATAGGATGACACCCAGCCACATAAGGGAGGGCAGTCTGCTTTACCACTTCAAGTGCTAGTCTCATCCTGAAACATGCTCACAGAGGTGCCAGAAACAACGTTCAATGTGGGCACCTATGGTTGCTTGGGCACTCAAGTTGGCATGGAAAATTAGCCATCATATTCTACAAAGAACTTATGCAGAAAAGTGACAAGAAGGTACTGTTGACATTCTTGTGACAATCATTTTGCATTGCTAACCATATCTTAGAAGTCCTGTAAAATTACTTTATGAACAACCTTTGTGGAATATAAGTGTTTACATTTCGAGTAAATGTTATTACCCAACAATATTCCACTTATATGGTTTTAGATGTGAGATTTGATGTTTTTCATTTTAAGAATATAGATGAAAAGTCTTTAAATATATATATATATATATAATTTAAATAAATTAAGACACTTTAAAGACATCTCAGAAGAAATTTAGAGAAAAAAATTTCAATTGAAAAATCCCTCATGATTTCATGAATGATTGATTTTGGAGAGGAGGGTAGGAGAGCAACTTTAAGAGTCAACTGAAGATAAGCAAGAAATTAAGATAAAACATTGCTAAGTGATGACAATGAGGGGGAAGTGATTCAATTATTTATTTTTTTTATTATGCACAACTTTTCAGGAAAAACATCTGTTCTGTAAAAAGGATGACACATGTTCCCGGGGTGTTAAACAACAACTAGAAGTACATGGTCCCTTCCAAAGTTCCTTGCAGTGGCTCTGTACTGTGTCAACTTAACTAAGCTAGAGTTTTAATTCTCCAAATTCCCTTTACTCTACAGCTTCGGGTTAGGGTTGGCCATAAGAGGAATTTTTGCAGACGTAGAAGGTGGAAATGAAGCAGCAAGGTGAGTGTAGGTCACTGAGTGCCCCTGTAGCTTCCCCACATCTTCGCTATCTGCTGCCCAGCCTTGTTGGCGCGGGGCCACAGCCAGCTCTGCACTGGCTCCCCTCCTTCCATGCCTGCCAGTTCCGGGCCAGGTGCGTGTGCAGCAAGGGAGCAAAGGGCAGCAGCATTTTCTGCAGATCCCTGTGTCATCAGGTTGGAGGTGGTGAGAGACAGATGTAGATTTCATTTGTCCTTCTCTTCTGCTTCCCACCCAGTCTCCCCCCCCCCCCCCCCCCACTATTAGCCGTGCTGACTTGCAGATACTCCTGGCCTACCATCCGATGCAGAGGCCGCAAGACTTTCAAGGACTTCTTACTAGATCCCACAGTTAGCGTAAATCCAAATTCCTGCAATGAATCCTTATTTTGCATCATTACCAGTGGGCCCACTTCCCTGATTGGACCCTGACTGACACGTTTCTATGTAACATTGTACCTAGAACCTTTTTATAGAAGTCACTTTACTGGATGATCCTTCTTAGGGGCAAATTACCAGTTTATTGCCTTCATAAGAGGTCAGTTGCAGAGGTGAGGTCATGTTTAAAGCAGTATGGAACAGTTGTAGCTAAGAGTATTGTCTGAAATGTTGGGGGCAGGGGGGTCCAGGTTTAAACCCGAGATCAACTACTTCCTGGCCATACTTGGGCCTGCTCCTTAATCCCCCTGAGACTTGGTTCTTGCATTTGTAAAATAGATACAATAACACCTACCTCACATGGTTGTTGCAAGATTTGAATGAACCCAAGTTACATAAGCACCTATCCTTGTAGAGGGCACAAAGTAAACGAATAAATCGAAACAAAAACACATCAGTGTAATCATTTTTCCAGAGAGATTTCTTTTGTCGGTTAATGATTTAGAAACATTAGCCAAATCTTCCGCTAATATGCGCTTAAAAGAAATCCTTATATCCCTAGAACACCATCAGGTCAGGTAACTTCACCTCAGCCTTCATTATTATTTAAGAACCAAACTATGAAGAAACTCTGTGGAGAGGTAGGTGGGAGGAGTGCACAGAGCAGAGGAGGTAAAGTGATAGGCTGTTTTCAGTCGGTAACAAATATGGTTGATGAAATGGAACCCAAGCCGATAGGGATGTGCAGCTGCCATCGCCCACACATCTGCTTCTGCTGCCACGTGACAGATGAGGCTGGGAACCACACTTCAGAAAAGATGAATGCCTCTGAGCTATTTGATTTGTGAAGCTCACCAGAGAAAGCTTTCCACATGCTTGCATGGGTTTTCTTTTTTTTTTTTTCTTTTTTCTTTTCTTCTTGCTCTTGTTTTGTAGAATGCTGTCTGCCCTTACCCAAGCTGCTGATGGCTTATTAGAGGCACAAAGAGGAGCAGATCTCTCCCAGTGGGGTACACCCACCTAACCCTCAGTGGGTCCTCAACAGTGCTGGGAGAATGATGTCCCACTACAATGCCCTACCCTGGCATGCGGTTGAAGGGTGTTTGTGGTTCTGTAGAACACCTACAGTTACTATTGTCATACAGAGAGAGGAGGCTGAGTAGTTGGTTTTTCTTTTTTCAGACAAAGGAAGAGGAGGGGATTTCAGGCCAAGTTTAGGCTTTGGTACAAACCAATTAAAAAGTAAGGGAGAGAGGATGGAATCCTAATGAATGTGACTGTAAGGGATTCACCCTTTTTAATTGTGTCCCAATGTGGCTGGTTCTCTAGGAGGAAATTATATTTCAGAGTTTAAATATCATGAAATTTTATCAAATGCTCGTGTGAATTTTTATGGATGAAGAAAGTCATTTTTAATAGTATATTTTAATGATGGAATTAAATAATGGCTTTGACTCCAAAATTCAATAGCCTTAGGTTATCATAAGAAAGATGATAAAATATTCATTTCTTTGTAATTAGTCTGAGTTAGAGGTAAAATGAAAAAAAAAAGGCCTGTAGTTTTGAAGTCCTGGCTTAAGAAGGATGCTTTCTACAAAAGTGGAAGAGTCAGTGGCACTATGTTTAGTAAAGACTATAAGGTCATGAAATAGCGCTACTTCACTAATCTGGTGTCCAAATTTCCATTTGCCTACTAGCAGATAACACCAATTAGTACCCACACTGTTGGGTCACATACTATCTTACTATCTCATGTTTATTTTAGTTTTCACATAGCCTGTAGTTCAAAGGAGAAAATTTTTTATCCTCCCCACCTCCTGCAATAATTATGGGGAATGTGAGATTATGGCTCAACTGTTTATACCTACATTATATCCATAAAGGTAAAGTTGTTTGTATTTTCTGAGTCAAAACCCCTTTGAGAATTTAATAAAAGAAATGAATCTCTTCTCTAGGTAAAAACTCCCACACATTTGCAGACCCACACTATATTTGCATATAATACCCAAGAGTTCATGAACTCCTCAGGGCATGTCTTTGGACTCCAACTTGAGAGCAACTGATTGTAAAAATGGATGGCTATTTCCATGTTGGGAATGGAGTCAAGAGGAGGGAGAAATCAAATGACTTCTTATTTTTTTTAGATTTAAATATTAACAGGTTGGTTTTAAAATGAATTTCCAGAGCATTAAACATACCCATACCCAAATATAATTTTAAATGGATCACTTCTTGATAACTTATCTCTGGAGGGCAAATTGGTGATATGTATCAACAGCTCACTTGGTTAAGTGTCTGCCTATGATTTTGTCTCAGATCATGACCTTGTGGTTAGTGACATCAAGCCCCTATTAGTCTCTGCACTGACAACATAGAGCTTGCTTGGGACCGTCTGCCCCACCCCCACTAACACACGCACATGCTCTCTCTATCTCAAATAAATATACATTTTTTAAAAACCTTGTATATGCAAATAGTGGTATTATAGATTATTTAAAATTTATCTTCTTGAGGCACCTGTGCGGCTCAGTTGGTTAAGTGTCAGACTCTTGATCTTAGTTCAGGTCTTGATCTCAGGCTTGTGATTTCAGGCTCAGCGTTGGGCTCTTTGCGAGGCATGAATCCTACTTAAATAAATAATTAAATAAATAGATAGAAAGATAAATAAATAAATAAATAAATAAATGAAAATAAAAATAAAACATTTTTCATCTCTATGAATCTATATTTTCCTGATAGTTTAAATAATGAATTGGTTTATTTTATTAATTGACTATGCCGATATTTATTGTATACTGATTATATGGTAGATTCTATGCTGTGCCTATGCTGAGTAATACATATCATTAGGAAAAAATAAATGAAACCCACAGGTTTCATGGATAACAGTCACCAGACACCTGAAATTTCTCTTCCACTGGTTCCAGTGTATGTTTTCTTTTCCTTTTATGATGTAACTTCCTGTAGGGTAGGATTTCATTGAACCCACCTTTGGTGAGTATTTCTTTGCTTTGGGTGCTTTTCTAGGCACTCAACTTGTCCAGCACTTTTTAAAGTCCTCGGCATCATTCAGAGTCCTATAGAGTGCTTTATAAATGCCTGTTGAATTAAATTCTAATGCCAAAGAGAAATACATTTGGGCTTTGTTATCAGCCAAATAAGATCAATCTCTTGATAATTTTGAGACAGCAGTATCTTACATCTATGAGAATGTTTCTTCTTTTTTTAATATGGAGCTAATATGACCTGCCTCCAAGTGCTAATGAGGAAATTAAAGAAAATACTGCACACAAATGTCTGTCCTAATATCAAGCAAGTAGCTGACCTTAGCATTTCTTTTCCATTCCCTTATCTATATATTGAACTTAGTTATATTCAACCATTTTTAATCTATAAAATGGCAGTGTCTTATGTTTCTAAAAACAAAAAAGTCAGAACTATTTGACCACATAAAACTTTTAAAAATCATATTAAAGTGCTATAAATAGTAATGATTGATTGATTGGCTGTGTTTCATCCCTGGAATATGAAGTCTAGTGGAAAGGGATTTTTGTCTATGGTGTTCACTATTGAATCCTTAGTACATATAATAATGTCTGGCACCTAGTAAGTATCATTATAAAAAATCCTATAAAAGAGTCAATCAATAAAAAATAGATGTGAAACAAATATTTGCAATAAGAGAACAAAGCGTTAATAATTCCAATGCCAAGGGGTTCCAAAAAATTAACAAGAAGGGGACATGAAACTCATAGGAAAATAGGAGGCTCCAATATCCAAGGAATAAATGAAAATATTCTCAAACTGATACATAGCATAACCACTTCAGACTGGCAAAAGTTGAAAGGACTGACAACCTCCTTTGCTGATAGGAATGTGGGGGCAAGGGTATTATCATACACGGGTGGTGAGGAGGTGAATTGCCTGAGCTATGGTTGAGCTGTAGCTCAATGCTATCTGCTAAAATTTTAAATGCATGTACACTTTAACCCACAAATGCACGTACTTCTGGGCATCGGTTCCACAGAAGGGAAAGCACAAGTACATAGCACATATGCAAGGATGTTTACTGCAGCATTATTTGAGAGACACAACAGAGAAAAAAGTAGAAGCAATATGATTGTCCATCAATAGGGGAATGGTTGAATAAATCATGACACATTGCAATATAAAATGTTATGCAGCCATTACAAAGAGAGTTATTGTTGAGAAAAAAGCAAGGTCTGAAAATATATGTATGTTCCAATTTTTGCAAAACACTGACAAAACCTTTCTGTGTATCTGTGTATTATGAATATATATGTAAATTTTGTGTAGTCATTTATTTATGAACACATGAGCATAAAGAGTGACATGAAAGCACATGCAGTAAGTTTACCATGGATTACTTTGTGTCTATGAGGAGATGGTGCAGACTAAGAGAGGAGTATATGTGAAGAGAAAAGCCAAACCAAAATAACAATTGCGTTTAAAAAACCAGTAGGTATTATATGATTACACATATTGACTTTATGTAAAATTATATGTGACTGTTTATATGTATAAATATTTAAAAAGAAAATAACAAACAGAATAAGGGAAGTGAGATTTATCGAGCCCTTGACCATTTCAGTGCAGCCGACATGTCTTGGTGCGGCCATAAAGAATACAGTAATACAACATTGGAAATGGAAAATAATATAAGGCAGGACTGCCAAGTCCATTATGAGGGAGGATGTAGAGGGATACACTTCCACACCAGATAAATCAAAATGAGTTAAGCAAGCCCAAAGAACCAGCTCCTACAGACCATAAAAAAAAAAAAAAAGCCAACAGGGAATTACTAGTAGAAAAATATGAAAATAGAAAATAGTAAAAACCATACCTGTGAAGCACATTTCTTAGAGGCCTGAATCAAGATTCTAGTTAAACTTCAGAGCAGAGAGAAGCCCTGAAGAGAAACAGAAGACTTGAACTATACCTTACACTGGCTGATTTTCTATGGTATGTTCATGCTCCAAAAGCCCATAACTGTACAATGCAATGGTTGTGTGCTAACATGTAGGATTCATACAATCATGAAATTTTGGAGCTGTATGGACCCTGGAGGACTGTCTAGTAGTGGGTTCAAAGGTTGGTTTTTGTGGTTGTTGTTTGAGATTTTATTTTTAAGTAATGTCTACACTCAATGCAGGGCTCCAATTCACAACTCTGACATCAAAAGTCATATATTCTACCAACTGAGCTAGCTAGACACCCCCAATGGTTTTTTTTTAATTTTTTACATTTTTTTATTGCAGTAAGATACATATAATTTAAAATTTACCATCCTAATCATTTTTGAGTGTACAGTTCAGTGACATTAAGTGTATTCACATTGTTGTGCTAAGCTTTTTTTTTTCTTTTAATAGGCCCATTGGAGTAAACTGGATGAAAGTATACAGTACTTCTCTGTATTATCTTTGCAACTTCCTGTACATTTATAATTATTTTGAAATTTAAAGGTTTTATTTTTTTTATCCTATCCCTCCATTAAATGACAACTCCTGGTCTCCCTTCTTTCCAGCTAATGGCAAACACCATTCTACTTTCTTTATGAGTTTGACTACTATAAGGATCTCATATATGTAGAATCATACCATTATTTTATTCATAATGTCTTCAGAGTTCACCTCTGTTATAGCATGTATCAGAATTTTCTCCCTCTTCTTAAAGAAGTATAGTTGACTCACATTAGTTGCAGGTATACAATTTAGTGATGTGATAGCTCTATGCATTCTGCTATGCTTCTGAGTGTAACTACTGTCACCATACCACACTACTACAATACCATTGACTATATTCCCTATTCACTTTATTGTTGTTGTTGTTTCTTTTTGTTTTTGTTTTAATGGCACACCCGTGTGAGCTTCAGTATCTTCCTTGCAAGTACCAGAGAGGCAGTAGGGACAAAACTCCAGAAGGAGCCTCTCCTAACCACCTTCACTCGGATCAGCAGCACTTTGTCTCTTTCAGTATTGTGCTTCTACATGAGATTTCTGACGTTTCTTTTATTTTTAAAAAATTTTTATAAGTTTATTTTGAGAGAGAGAGCACGTGTGCCTGAGTGGGGAGAGTCAGAGGGGAGTAGAGAGGATTCCAAGCAGGCTTCCCACCAACAGCCCAGAGCCAGAAGTGGGGCTTGAACTCATGAACTGTGAGATGATGACCTGAGCCTAACAGAGTCAGGTGCTTAACTGAGCCCCCCAGGCACCCTGAGATTTCAAGAATTTCATGTTAAAAAACAGTCCCACTAGAGGTGCCTGGGGGGCTCAGTTGGTTAGCGTCCTGGTCATGATCTCATGGTTCATGAGTTTGAGCACAGCATCAGAGTCTGTGCTGACAGCTCAGAGCTTGGAACCTGCTTTGGATTTGGTGTCTCTCTCTCGCTGCCCATGCGCCCATTGTGCTCTGTCTTTCTCTCTCTCAAAAATAAACATTAAAAATGTTTTAATTAAAAAACAAAAGTCCAACTATAAAAAATAGCTTTAAAAGCTGACTCTACTTTTTATTTATTTATTTAACACTTTTTAAAAATGTTTTATTTATTTCTGAGAGAGAGAGAGACAGTATGAGCAGGGAAGAGTCAGAGAGAGGAGACACACAGAATCTGAAGCAGGTTCCACGCTCTGAGCTAGCTGTCAGCACAGAGGTCAACACGGGGTTCAAACCCATGAACTGTGAGATCATGACCTGAGCTGAAGTCAGATGCTTAACTGACTGAGCCACCCAGACGCCCCCTGACTCTACTTTTTAATTTTATGGATAAGAGAGCTGAACTTGGTTTTCTGAGGTTACTAGGCTAACAAATGGCAGGACTAGGACACAAATTCAGGTCTGTTGACTCTCAGTCTGATCCCCCTTACACTCTACCAGATTGTCTCCATTCAAATACAAAGATTTTTGTTTCTCTTCCTGGCTCTCACACCATATATTATAACCTAAAATGAACACCATCATATAGCAATGAAGGTAATGTGGGTAGTATAGACATGGAAGAAAGCATGGTTGAGAACAAATCTAGAGACTTATAAATCTAGGATTTTGAATTCCAATGTCTTCCAAGTTTGTAATCTTGACCTGATGGGTATATATGCATATGCTTTAGTCTCTTGAAAGAATGAACAATGAAAGGTAACAAATCTGACCTGAGTCTCAGAGAAATTCCCACTTTTAAATTCATTTGGCACATGTTTAATGAGTGTCTACTAAGTGTTAGGAACTATGACAGACACGGGATGCAATGATGAGCCACAGAATATGCCTTTGCTCTCATGAGCTCACTGGCTGCAAGCTTGAAATACACAGCTATTAATCCAATAATTAAACCAATGAATAGATATTGCAACTGAGTTAGAGGAGAGGAAGGGGTTGAGCATGTATAACAGAAAATGACCTAAAAATGGTTTGAGAAAACTTCCTTGTAGAAGTCATGTTTGAAATGAATCCACAGAAAAAGTAAGAGTTAACTGGATGTGTTTGTGGAAAGCTATTTGTAAATAAAATCATAGTTTAATTTTTCTTTAGGGAGGTTTTCTTGAAAAGATAACTATTGTAGAGGAGAGTGTCATTTAGGTTCAGCAAATACATGCCCTTCTGAGTGCCAGGCTCCCAACACTCAACCACTGCAGACATCGCCAATCAATTACAGTCCCTTTTCTGGCAAATCTCCTTTCACATTCTTAACAGAGATCCAGGCAGTCCTTGCCAATCAATCACATTTGGGGCTTGAAATGAAATGTATTTGCCATCTTGGGTATAGTGAAAAAAGATCTCTGGCCTCAAACGTAGAAGTCCTGCACTGTAACTTCATGACTTTAGTGATATAAGGGGACTGACCAACATTTGGGCATTTTAACCTCAATCCCTTTAATGCTTACTTTTATGTATCAACTGAATTGTGCTAAGGGATGCCTACGTGGCTAGTAAAATATTACTTCTGGGTGTGTCTGAGGGTATTCGTATTTGAATCTGTAGACTGAATAAAGAAGATATCTTTCATCAGTGTATGTGGACATCATTCAAAACACCTAAAGCCTGAATAGAGCAAAAAGGCAGAGGAAGATTGAATTTGCTCTCCCTGCTTGAGCTGAGACATCTGTCTTCTCCTGCCCTTGAACATAAGTTCCCCTGATTATTAGACTCAGACTGAGATTACACCATCAGTTCCCAATTCTCGGGGCTTTGGACTCAACTTGAATTACATTACCAGCCTTCCTGGTTCTCTGGCTTGCAAATACCAGACTGTGGGTCTTCTAAGCTTCCATAACCACATGAGCCAATCCTTATTATATATATATATAATATATATATAATAATATATATATATATACACACATATATATATACATATATACCCACTATATATATATATACACCCACTATATATATATATATATATACACACCATATATATATATATATATACACACCATATATATACATACATATATATACACACCTTATTGGTTCTATTTCTTTGGAGAACCCTAACTAATACAGTCCCCAAAGAAGACAACAGGTACTGCCTCCCCATCCTATAAACTATATGAGATAGTCAATAAGGTAAGAGAGGCCTCTTTGAGTTACAGCCCTCAATTTATGGATAGAAAAGTTAGCCAGAAAATACTGTCCTCTGGGCGGTACCAGAATTTGTAAATTTGCCTGGGGATTACAAAAATATTTTGCTGAGATTTGCAAAACTCAAACTAAAAAGATTGTGAGTATCAAAGGCATGGAATTTCAGGCCAGAAGGGGTGACATTAAAATTTTGCAAAGATGTTGAATGCACATAACTTAAAGTTTGTGGGCACTCCCTGTTCTTCAGGCCACAGAGCCATGACAATGTTCTCTGAACAATAAAGAACTGATTATGCTACAAACTCTGGTTGAGTAGGAAAATGGCTGCTTGCTAGAACTTCTATTTATTTTGGGCTTAAAATGCATATTAATACGTTTTTATAGTTTTTCTCCTAACCCCTACTTTCTATATGTTTGCTTGCCAACTGAACTTTTTCCAATCATGATACTCCAGAAGTTGGCAAAGGATTACTGGATTTCAGAAGTTTTTTTCCTTTTAAAAATTCTTTATCTCGACACATGGTAATATTTTTAACGCTGGCTGTCATACTGTTGAAAAAAGATGTTTTGCATATCCCGTGCTCTGTTTAGAGCCACTCTGGTACCCTGTCATTTTAATCCTTTTGTTATCATCAGCACAGTCCTGATGGGATGGACCATGGACTCTAGAGTGAACTGGTCCTCACTTTGATCTAGTTGAAGAGACAGACACTTGATTCAGGATGAAATCTTCATGCTTTTCAACTCTGGAATCTTATGATGGGTAACTGGCATTATGCTAATAATAACAATTGTCTTTAGCATTTTGATTATGTATCTTACCTGGCTACACATTCTTTGAATGTAGTCTTTCACAACAATGCCAAATTGTGTGAGAGTTACAGAGGAGATTTCAATTTAAGAAGTGGAAAGGATGCTAATCTTAATTCCACTGTGTAAGTATGTTGGCAAATGAATCTGAATGACACAGGTGACTCTGGATGTTGCCACAATTTCATTTACTCCAAAGAAAGATGAATGTTGTGTCTTCTGTATAACTATTGTCATTTTCTTCTTCCTTTCCTCCTTCAAGCTCTCAGTCGAGAGGTTTTAGAGGGGTGGACAGGCAACAGTTAGATAGTGGTGCTTATCAGTGTTCAGGATGTGAACATAATATCCCTTTGGGTGTGTGTAGCAAGAGTGCAACGCACAGAGGGAAAAGCAGAGCTATTCCTATGGCCTAAACTCTTAGGAAGCTGTGTTTGCATATCTGTGTGTTGGGGGGGTGTGTGTGTTGGGGGGGGGGCGGGGATTTCTCCATGGTCTGATGGCTCCTCCTCCCTGATCCACCTGTCAGATGTTTGCCACTTTGTTGTCACTCCCCTACAGTTTTCTCTTCTTTTTTGTTCATTGTTATTTCCTTCTGGTGACTGTGGATCAAACCTTAGGAAAGCAAAACATGCACTCCCAGGGTGTTCTCAGCTCCCTGAGGTTAAGTGTTGGAATGCAAGACTATTGCGGTTGAAACACCAGACAGCCATGCACCTGCAAGGTGCAGCCCTCCAGAGTCCCCACAGACATCTTTTTATAAACTCTTCCCCTTCCTTCATATTTTAAGTTTGGAATATATAAAGGTGCCTGGGGAGGAGCAGCCACAGCCATAGCTCCCCAGGTTCTACAGGAATCTGTTCTGCCCCCCTGCTGGGAGTACATGGTACCTCCAGGAGAGTTTCTTTGGGCAGTTGGTAGGATTTGAGTATTTGGTTCTTTTTGTCTGTTTGTTTCAGTTAAATTTTTATTGAAGTTTAATTAACATACAGTGTTATATTAGTTTCAGGTGTACAATACAATGATTCAACAATACTATACATTGCTCAGTGGTCATCAGAATAAGTGTTCTCTTAATTTTCTTTATCTATCTCATCTATCGTACACCCACCTCCCCTCTGGCCACCACCAGTTTGTTCTCTGTATTTAAGAATCTGGTTTTTTTTGTTTGTCTCTTTTGTTCTTTCTTTGTTATTATTTCTTTCTTTTTTCTTTCGTAGTTTATTGTCAAGTTGGTTTCCATATAACACCCAGGGCTCATCCCAACAAGTGCCCTCCTCCATGCCCATCACCCCCCTTCCCCTGACCCCCACCCCCACCAACCTTCAGTTTGTTCTCAATATTCAAGAGTCTCTCATGGTTTGCCTCCCTCCCTCTCCCCAACTATTTTTTCCCCTTCTCCTTCCCCGTGGTCTTCTGTTAAGTTTCTCCTGTTCCACTTATAAGTGAAAACATATGGTATCTGTCTTTCTCTGCCTGACTTATTTTGCTCAGCATAACAGCCTCAAGTTCCATCCAGATTGCTATACATGGCCAGATTTCATTCTTTCTCATTGCCATGTAGTATTCCATTGTATAGATGAATCACATTTTCTTGATCCATTCATCAGTTGATGGACATTTGGGCTTGCAAATGACATACTGGATAAAGGACTAGTATCCAAAATCTATAAGGAACTCACCAAACTCCACACCTGAAAAACAAATAATCCAGTGAAGAAATGGGCAGAGAAGACATGAACAGATGCTTCTCCAAAGAGGACATCCAGGTGGCCAACAGACACATGAAACGATGCTCAGTGTCCCTCCTTATCAGGGAAATACAAATCAAAACCACACTGAGATACCACCTCATTCCAGTCAGAGNTTAACATATATTATTATTCACTAATATTGTTCTCACAGCCAACAACACTATAGCTTATGCTTGGTTGAAGCCTATCTAACAAATGTACATATTTTCTCCACAAGGCATATTACAGTTTTCTTGCACTTATGAACACTAGCCAGCACTTTAGCACTGCTCTTGGCAGTCATTTTCAATAGCAAAATCATCAACAAAATACAGAAAATTGAGAAAAGTATAGCACTAAACAGTTTGTGATACTTGTTTGCAGTATAATAGCTGAAACAAGAAGGTAGAATATCAAAGCACTAGGCAATAATTGTTTTGCTACTCTGCCTATATCCATAAATGACCACAAAAGTACTATGAGTACTGCTTTTGGAGTTACAAGTACATTTTAGTGAGTAGGAAATTTGTAACCAGTTAATCAGTGAATAATGAGGATTGGCAATGGTATTACTTCATTCATTTTTACTGCTGTATAAGATTCCATTGTATAAATATACCCCTTTTTTAAATTTGAGAGAGAGACAAAAAAATTAACAATAGAACTCCCCTATGACCCAGCAAGAGCACTGATAGGAATTTACCCAAGGAATACAGGAGTGCTGATGCATAGGGGCACATGTACCCCAATGTTCATAGCAGCACTTTCAACAATAGCCAAATCATGGAAAGGATTTGAGTATTTGGAAATCAGTGATTTTAGAAAGTATAGCTTTAGCCAAGATACAAAATTGGTTTTAGTTTTTGAGTAATTTAGATAATACACTGTTCTGAGAGCCTATGATGTTCTAACAGACTCTTGCTTCCAGATCTATTTATAAAACAAGCTGTGTGACTTGAAGGCACGTTGCTTCCCTCTCTGAGCCTCAGACTCTACTATAAAATGAGAGACTTGAACCACATCAGTCGTTTTCACTCAAGGGCTACCTTGGGAGGTCAAAGGAATGTTACAGTACTCCACTGTCCACCTGAGCAGCTCAGTTTTGTTTGTTTTATGTTTTGAGACTCCATATAAGACTTAAATTGGGAGAGGAGAGAGAGAGAGAAGGAAGAGGAAGAAGAAAGAGGAGGAGAAGAAAAGAAGAAGAAGGGGAGGGGGAGTAAAGAGAGAAAGGGAAGGAGGAGGAGAAGGAAAAAAGAAGAAAGAGAGAAAGCATTCTGTAATTTAAGTTGTTTGGGAAAACAATTGAACTACATGATTGTAAGTATTTTTCCGGCTCAGTTTTTTAAATTCTAAGAATCTAGATTCATCCACGAGTTGTAGAGAATGTGCTATACTTGATTATTCAATCACAAAGTCACACATTTTAGCAAAGAGCTATGACAAAAAGAGAGAATGCAGCTTCTAAAGGGTATCTGTCTTATAATTTGTTAGAGATTGGTAAGGAGTCTGAGGTTAAATTAATAACTTGTCTCTGGGCTTTCTCTATGTTCTTTAACTTTAGCTTTCTTCTCTGTCACTTTCTTGAGCCCTAGCCCTAACCCAAAGATTTCAAAGGAAATATGAAGGAACTCTAGCCACATTAGGTCCCAAACCAGCAGGTGGAGATGCAAGGGTAGCCAGTCTCTGAGAGATGGGTTAGTTGAGGATCACTTGAAAGGATGAAATCCCAAGACTTCTTTCCACAAGACTCTTTCCTAAAGTCTCCTTGCAGTCTTGTATGACTGTCTAAATCCCCACACCCTGCCCTGCAGCCCATGCTGAGGTGTGATACTCCAGCCCAAACCCCTGTCACTGAATCATTACCCGACCCCTTATCTGACCCACACCTCATGCCTTCTGCCTAGTTTTCCAACTCAGCTGCCACCAACATTTCTGTTCTCCTTCCCCATTACTCCTTTATTTTGCCCTAAAGTGTTATGTATGTTTTTGTCTCTCTCCCTTCACCTCTAATTACTACTATTTCTCTTTATCATAGAGAATGCAACAGTGGACCTTTCCCCAACTTGACCTAACATTCAGGAATCCTCTGCCCATTTGCTAAGTGCATTTGCTGAGTACTGTCACAGCTCACTTCACAGGAGCCTCTCTGGTGGGACTTGACAAATGTCTCCATGTCAGTATCCAAGCTGCCAATGACTTGGATCCAATTTATATCACAAACTGCATATAAATTAAAAGATCCATTGACAGGGATCCATGTCTCCAACTAACCTTGTGAAATTTTTATTTAACTAGTCAACTTTGTGTGACTTATGTGGTGATCAGTTTGCAATGTATACAAATGTCACATCACTATATTGTCCACTTGAAACTAATATAATATGGTATGTTAATTATACTTCAATTAAAAATGATGGCAAAATGTAAAGTGGGGAAAAAAGGTAGTGATTAAATGATATTATCTACCTCAAAGGAGTTTTGTGAGAATGAAGTGAGATAATGCATATAATACACCAAGAACAGTACCTAGCACACAGCAGGTGACCAATAAATAGTAGTGGCCATTATTACTTATATTGTTGTTGCTTTTGCAGGAGATGCTGTTGGTTGCCTGCCCCAAATTCGTTGTTTCCTTCATTATTGCTGGCAGTTTTCCCATTTTATTCCTCTCTCTGCCCCCACAATGCAAATGATAGAATTGTGTATACAGAGAAAGCTTTCATGATAAGGATAGATTTCTACCTTCTTGACACCCACTTCCCCTTTCTCATCTCTGATCTCCTGCATTGTCCTTTCTGCAAGAGCTAAGCAGGCAGGTCTGGGGCCAAGCCCAATAGAGCAAGTCTGCTGAAAGCTACTTGGTTACAGACAGGGTACTTAGAGGTTTCACAGGAAATAGTTGTTGCTTTATAAAATTTAAGGAAAAGGATGCCACATCTATAAACCAATAAGAAAAAAATCCAACTTGTTAGTGGACTGGTTTATAGGAATCTCTCCATTGTACTAATAAAAACATTGTTTTTAAAACTGCGTGTTACCATCCCATTAGTACTTTGTGAAATTAACAGTAGGTCCAACCAGCAATTTTACAATATAATAAAATTGAATAGAATAGAAAATATTAGATGTGGTTACACATAATAGGAAAAATTATTGTTGCATTAAAAGTTTGATTCAGTTAAATACATGCAAAAATATGAGTGCATGTACAAGGATGCAAAGTTAAATGTATTTCTTATTGTAGGTGATGGGTAAAACATTCGAAAATTACTGACTTGTAACAATTGTATCTGAAAGTCAAATTGGGACCAAGTAGGCCCCCTCTTGGTCTTGGGAAAGTATCTGAAGTGTCTGGGTAAATGTCCCTTTCTTAGAGAACTTACTGCTGCATGGGGGTGCGGTGAGTCTCATGGAATCATGAGTGATGTCCTCTATATCTTCCAGTGAATCCTCACCTATGACTTTGGTGACTTAGGAACTGGACAGAGACCTCTCCCTCGTGTGGGTAAATATTGTAATTGGAGAAATAATCAGCCCTCCTTTAAAGATGAATGGAACCACATATATTATCTTTCATTTATGTTAATGTGACTGCACTGTGAGTGTGGCTTCTTTTCGTCTCAGAAGGGTCATCTGCTCTCCATCTTTCTCTAATCTGGACCATGTTTCAACTTGAGTACATGTACAAGGATGCAAAGTTAAATATATTTCTCACTGGAGGTGGTGGGTAAAACATTTGGAAGATGATGACTTCAAGGAAACTCCTCTCATGTACTCTGATGGCTGATGTGGCTAAATTTGGTGAAAAGAGTTCCCAAGTAATCATAAATATCTGACATATCTTTGTTGTGAGAGAAGTTCTGCTACCTCGTAGCTAGTTGATATGGTCTCATCAACCACCAGTCCTATATCCTCCCCCTTTTTTAAATTCCTTGTCCTTCCTTGTCTTCATAGCCAGGCTAAAAATATATACTTGTTGAGATATATATATAACCTCTGACCTAGGTACACTGATTACCCATCACAGGTCCAATGGAGTCCACTGCCAAGTCCCTAATGGTATTCAGTCTCTGAAGATGACCTCCATCTGCCAATTCCAGGAAGCATATGGGATTCTTCACTGGCTCCACACAGTGAGCATTTTAGAATATTTTATATGCCACAAAAATCTAACATAGGTTTCACTTTGACTATTAGGCTTATCTATTTTCAGAACTTTACTGTTCAAGCTGCCCCAGTATTAAATCTTTTGGACCCAAGCCATTGAATTCTGAGATATGCACTAAGAATAGATTGATGCTTGCCATAAATGAAGGCCGACTGTAAAGCCTATAGCCTTCTGCAGCTGTACTCAAACACTTCTGCCTACTTTAGTTTTTGTGAATGTGTCTCAATTGGAGAAATGGCCAGGGCACCCGGATGGCTCAGTTGGTGGGACACATGACTCTTGATCTCAGATTGTAAGTTCGAGCCCTGTGTTGGGTGTAGAGATTATGTTAAAAATTTTTTCAATATTTTTAAAAATAGAAGAAATGGCCAGTAAAATTCAAGCCAGCAAATTCAGACCTACGTGAGACCAAGCCACATACTGACCCAGGCCACCAGGGGAAAATTCAGGAAACAACCAACAGGATGACCTTTATGGTTAATTGCTATAGGTGGTAAGACTTTTTGCTGATTTTTGCAGGCAGCACCTTCATAGGCTAGGATGCATTTTAGATGCTTAATAATTGAGAATTGTTGGTATTGTTATTTACTTTTGTTATTCTCATCACCTCTGACCAGCCACACTTCAGATATATACTTTTACTATAAGAGGGAATTATGAGTGTGAACGATTTGGTACAAAATCTCATCCATGTAAGGAATAGCTTGCTTGCTCAATCTGTGCGTCATACTACTGGGTCATTATTGCCATCATTTTTAACTTTACAGGTTATATTACCTCAAGAAGGAATGGTGTTGTAAATGGAGCTCAGACATTTAAGCCCTTCCAGGTCCACCTTTGTCCCCAAAGTCCTGAGTGAGTTGGATTCTCTGGGGTACATTCAGCAAACTTACTGTGCCAGAGCACAGGCATACATATCAGTGAACTGATTGCATTTCAGCAGCTTTCCCTGGAGCCAAGTCTTCTCACAACTTTTTCAATAAAATATTCCAGCAGTAGTCTTATCTCTCTCCTTCCCACATACTTACACTTCTTAAGAGAATGATTTCTACATTTACAACTTCTAGTTACTCAGCTCCTGTGTTAGGGCACAGGTTAGGTAAGCCACTGTGACAAAGAGATCCAAAAATACAGTGGCTTATATAATTTAGAAATTCTTTCTTGTCATGTGACATTGCAGAAGTAGATAGTCCAGCTTACTGTAAAGCAGCTGTGGTCCATTCCAGAGTGCGGGCTCCTTTTATCCTGTGGATCCACTATGCCCTAGGGGGATTGTCTTCATCTGAGTGATGAGGACAAGGGTGACTCCAGGGATTTGACCTGAAAAGCTGGGAGAAAGGAGTTGCCATTAACTGAAATGGGAAGGTAGCAGATGGCTC
Source organism: Hyaena hyaena (assembly GCF_003009895.1). Lineage (NCBI taxonomy): Eukaryota > Metazoa > Chordata > Mammalia > Carnivora > Hyaenidae > Hyaena > Hyaena hyaena. The sequence goes on along the minus strand of NW_024080865.1, from coordinate 1,804,734 downwards.
AGTTTTAGGGGACAGAGATGGGCTCACTATTAGTCATGTTAAGTACGTATGTCCAGTGGATTATAAGTAGGTACTTATATAGACAGATTGGGAGTTCAGAGGAGAGGTCCATGCTGTAGACATGACTTGAACAATCATCAGTACTATATCTTGACAAAACTAACAAAGGAATGAGTATATATATATATTTTTTACAAATAGTTTATTGTCAAATTGGTTTCCATATAACACCCAGTGCTCATCCCCACAAGTGCCTTCCTCCATACCCCCCCCCACATCCATCAGTCCTCAGTTTTTGTCAGCATTGAAGAGTCTCTCATGATTTGCCTCTCTCCCTTTCCCCCACCATTTCCCCCCTTCTTCTCCCCCATGGTCCTCAGTTAAGTTCCTCCTAGTTCTCCTATACGTGCAAACATATGATATTTATCCTTCTCTGCCTGACTTATTTCGCTCAGCATAACACCCTCAAGGTCCATCCATGTTGCTACACATGGCCAGATTTCAATGTTTCTCATTGCCATGTAGTATTCCATGGTATAGATAAACCACATCTTCTTGATCCATTCTTCTGTTGATGGACACTTAGGCTTTTTCCATGTTTTAGCTATTGTTGAGAGTGCTGCTATGAACATTGGGGTACATGTGCTCCTATGCATCAGCATTTCTGTATCCCTTGGGTAAATTCCTAGCAGTGCTGTTGGTGGGTCATAGGGGAGTTCAATTGTTAGTAGGAATGAGTATATATTTTTTTAAAAAAAGAGAAAAGAATTCATGACTGATCCCTGGGTCACTCAAAAATGTGGAGGTTGGGAATATGAGGAAGAACCAGCCAGAGAATGAAAAGGGGCAAACAGTAGGATAGAGGAGAATCAACAGATATGGTATCCTCAAAGCCAAGAGGAGAGTGCATGTCAAGGAGGAGGGAATGATCAACTTGTCAGATGCTGCTTGGGAGTCAAGGCAGGTGAGGACTGAGATGTGAAGACTGGATTTAGCTTCAAGTGGCAAGCAACATATCTGCAGAGTGGAGGTGAGACTGGATGGCAAGATGGGCTCTTGTTTTATGGATTCATTTTTCTCATTTGTTGACTCAAGAAATACTGAATCTATACAATGTATCCTACATTCACAACAAATGTCTTTAGGTAGATAATCAAAACAGAGTATTCATCAATTAAGCCAGGTGTCTTAGATTCAGTCCCGTAAACAGTGCTGTTTCTCTCCAAAGGTCCCCTCTATTCTTTCCTCACAACAAATTCCCTCCATTTACTAGACACACCAGCTGCCTCAGTGACCAGTGTGTGGCAAAAACGGTCACCCTGTGAAAGGATGACCCTAAAGATAAGATACAACAATCAGAGAAGACACAAATGAATGATGAAATCATGCTGAGTGTTGAATAGAGAACATGCACAAAACTCTGGGCTTAAGCGGGCCACAATTAAAGTCCTCTCCAGTTTCATGGGTCAGAGATCGCCAAGGGGATTTCATTGCATTGAGTGTACCCAAGTATTCACTCCTGGTGATTTGCTTTGATGAAGTGGAACAATGACATAAATTAGCCAAATCAGCTTTGAAATCACTATACATGCTCGTGCTTGTTTAAATGTTTGTTAAAATGAGCTCACTTATCTGAACACATTTCAGCAGGGAGGGTGGGCCTGCAGCCAGGAGGGCCCCAGGGAGATGTAACGATGCAGGATGTTAAAACCCACCAGTGGAAATCCACAAGGCCAAAGCTAAAGAAGAGAGTGTAATCATCTCACTGGTATTAGACAGGCTGCTCTGAAGCAAACAGGTCACTGACTAAGGGGGCAGAATCCTCTGGTTCTGGTAAAAGCTGTCATTATCTGTGTGACCTTGGGCACATGGGGTTTCCTTTCTGGACCTCCTGCAGTTAAATAAAGGAGTTGGACGAGAGATGACCTTTGAGATCTCTTCTTACACCTCTTGCATTTCAAAACCAAAGTCTCCCAAACATGAAAAAGGTTCAATTTGTTGATAATTAGAAAATGACTTTTTAGTTACACTGTTAGTTTTGACCTGGATGCATGCATTACTAAAAGTGTCAATGATTTTATCCTTATAAGAAGCATATAGCTTCACAGATGTGAAAACCCAATAGTTCAGTGGGAGGGGTATTTGCTGCCTTTAACGTACATGCTCAGAAGGATTTGTCCCCTATATGCTCGGTCAGAGCAAGACAATGGGATGGTCATTGCTAAGAAGTGAAGCATTCTGTTACTCAGCAAAAAAGAAAAAAAATGACAGCAGATGTGTGAGATCAGCTCTGTGGCACAGATCTGACAGTGACGACACTCCTAACGCATGCAAGCACACGGTGTCCTTTTTCCTTCTCTGATTTCTCACACTACTTTCCAAGTTAATTCTTGGCATGCTTTGTGGATGAATATTGCTGGACTTCTGAGCTGGGCTCCATGGCCCTTTTTTGAATTGCATACAACATGGTGTAATTTTTGTTTTGTAATAAAGTTTATTAGTAGATTGGGGTGCCTGGGTGGCTCAGTGGGTTAAGCATGTGACTTCGGCTCAGGTCATGATCTCACTGTTCATGAGATCGAGCCCCATGTCAGCTCTGTGCTGACAGGTCAGAGCCTAGAGCCTGCCTCAGCTTCCCTGCTCATTCTCTCTCTCTCTCTCTCTGTCTCTTTCAAAAATAAATAAACATTTTAAAAATTAAAAAAAAGTTTGTTAGTGGAATTCACACAAAGCCACTCCAGTGCATCCTTCTATTGTGGAAACTGAGAGCCTATGGAAGATATGAACTTGAAAAATAATTTAGGAAATATATCTATATATCTATATATAATAAATTATGAGATATATATTTTAGTAACATATATTAGATATGAGTATTAGTAACAAATATATTAGGCCATACTTGCTGTCCAAAAAGGGGGTGGAGAAATGATCATATGATGGCATGGATCTCAGGCTCCCTGCAGGGAATTTTCTCTTACATTCTCAAAGACAGGGATTGATGCCCCCAAATTCATACCTCGACAAGTGGTAAAATTGGGATTTGAATCTTGATTTTTTTAACTCTCACATTCAGGACCACAACTGTAAGACTCAATTATAATTTTTAGGCCACTAGCACCATTTGATACCATTTGAACTTCAGATATAGCCAGGATCAAGGTGAGCTCAGCCTCTGGATTCCCCGGTTACATGAGCTGGTAAATGGTCTCCTGATGCAAGCTATTTTGACAGTGGTTTCTGTCATTTGTAAATAATTTTTGATAAAGATATACAAGTTCTCCATTCTGGAAACAAGTTTGTGTGCCTATAAAGGAGTGATAATTGCATGTACTAGTGGTGACCTGTGTGCCAGACACTTTGCTAAAGACTGTGCTTCTGTATTCATTTACTCTCAAAACCAATGAGGGACATGTTTTTATTGTCCTAATTTTCCGGTTGAAGTGACTGAGGTGTTAGGTATACTTTCCAGATCATGTATCTAGTAAGATTCAGAGCCAAGATTCAAATCCTGGCAGTCAGGTGCCACAGTGTCCACTCAAAGTCACGTTGCCAGACAGACCTCTCTATGGGTATGCACACGTGTATCTTAACTGGAGAAGAAACTGAAGCTTCTAGTTTGTCAGTCATTTTCTGCAGAGCAGACTCTGATCTCAGGATATGCAGCCACCCAGCGTGCTGAGAACTCCTTCCAGGGAGAAATCAGTGAGTTGGGACTAAGTCACTGGACCATTGACCACAGCAAAGATCTTTTGGAAAGTGGTGGATCATAGCATCGGGTCATTGAACAGGAAGCTTGAAGGAATGAGAGAAGGATTTCTGGAAGCAGAATCTAGCCCAGGGAAGACAAAAAGGGTTAGACTGACTGTCAGGCTCCTATGTTCCCCTTCCCCTTCCTCCATGTGCACCTGTAACCTGAGCAGTATTTAATTTTATACCTTTTCAATATTTATCAACCTTTCTAATCTTTGAAATTAAAATATATAAAGACATATTGTCTGATTTTAATGTTTTGTTTTCTCATGAGATTGTTCCTATATTGGTAATTAGGCAATTGGCCATTTTAAATTTTTTCTATTGTGAATTTTTTAGTAACAAATATATTAGGCCATGTTCTTTTTATGGTAAATGAAAGAAACCCAACCAACTTGGAGATTTATTGGACTTTACAACTGGGAAGTCTAGGGGCACACCTGCTCTTAAGCAAGTCTAGATCTAGGGCCTCAAGCAAATAATCATGAAGTTATTCATTCTCTCTCTGTCTCTGTCTCTGTCCCTGTCTCTCTCTCCCCTTGCCACCCTACCCCGGTGGTCTACCTTCTTAGCCTGGCTATCTCCCATGTAGCAGCAAAGATATTTCTAGGTTTACATTGTCCTCAAGCCAGTGGTTCCAGGGGAAAAAAAAGAGAGAGAGAGACAGAGAGAGAGGGTTTCTTTTATTTTGTAGCAAATGTAACAGCTTGTAGCATCTACAAGAGACTGACTCATTGGGAACGTGCCAAGTCCTGACAAATCAGTGTGTCTGGGGGATGATGTGATCTGGTTTATCACATGCCAGTTCTTGAAGTAGGGAAGGTATTACCAAGCTATACAGTTCCATCAAGTAGTAACAGGATTTTCCTAAAGCAAAATTAGGCAAAATAGAGAGCAAAATAAAAGATGACCACGTTTTAAATGCTCTTTCCATTTAAAATTGAAGTGCCCGGATTTTTATTGATTTGGAAGTGCCCTTTATATATTAGCAACATTAACTTTTGATCTGTACTGTACAAACCATATGTTTGTCACTTGTCATTCACTTTGTTTATGGGCATAGTTTTCCCTTTTCGGTAATTTAAAAATGTAAGCCCCCACCCAGTTTGGTGAGCTTCCTCAAGCTACTTGAGATTCTCACCTATGTCTCCAGGCCACTTACCACCTCACTCCACACACCTGAACAGCTAGATATGCTAAAACATTATTTCCCTGCCTTCCTCAAAGAGATTTTCAGGCATCAATTACTTTCCCCATCTGTAACGTGGGTAACAGTATAACTACAAAAGTATACAGTCACATAGCAGGAGGTCCTTATTTCTAGGAAATGTATGCTAACGTGTCAAGGTGTCCATGGTTTATTTTCTAGTGGGTTGCCTAGAAAAATTAAAGAATGAGAGAGAGGTGGGTAGGGTAAATAGTATGAACAGTTAATAATGTTGAAACTAGGTAGTGAGTAAGTGGATGTTCATTGTACTAATTTTCTACTTTTCTTTCTTTAAAAATTTTCCTGATTAAAAAGTTACAAAAGAGAGTGAAAAGGGACACCAGACAGCTGTGGAACATGTGAGTTCTTGGCCATACCTGTGTTCCTCCCTGTCATCTCCACCGATGGGCTGTCCCAGCGGCCCGGCCGGGGTTTGGGTTCCATGTGCAACACTGTGGAATGCACAGTGCAGTCATCACCCCAGTACCGCCACTGCTGCTGAAGGAGGATTTGGGATGGAGGTGGGGTGTTGGTGTCATGGAAGGGCTGTGGACCTCAGGGAAGTCTTACTTCCAGCTAGTCCTTGGAAAGCTGTGTGAGATGGTAGCTGTGCTACCTGAAGACCTGGCCTGGACCCTGACATCTACAGCTTCTTGTGGGAGCAAGAGGCACATTTTTCATCGGACTCATACTTATTCAGTGTATTTAGGTCAAATAAAAGCCACTTTTTATTAAGGGGGGGGGGAATCCTTGCCCCAGAGCATGCTAACATTGATTTAAAAAAAAAAAAAAAATTGGAACCCTTTGACAGGCTTAGCTCAGTTCAAAAGGAATATGAAAAACTGGAGTCACCTTTGAAGAATTCTAGCCTAGAGAAAGAGTCATCAGAAAGCTGGAGCCTGGAGGAAACTGGAAAATTTAAGGAGAAACTGACTTCCTGAGAATAAGACTTGAGTGAGGAAAGCTCTAAATGCACAGAACAAGAGAAGTTGGCTGCTAAAATGATAAGAACGGTCCATTCACTAGAAGTTGAATTAAAAGTCATCACAGCTTTTCCAATAGAGCACGAGGGTGAGAGCCAACCCCCATGTGGTGCCTCTCCAGCAGATGGACTGTCATTTTGAAAACAGAGCTTCCTCTGTGCTTCACTCAGGTCTCACCTTTGCTACCAAACTATGTGCACCCATCTCTTCCTCCAGTCTGAAGTATTTTTCCTCACTTATTGCTGCTGAGTCCAAGGGAGCAATTTCTGCAAAAAGGACCTTTTCTTCCTTCCTCTAGTTTCCCTGCTACGACCACCTTCATGTCCTGAAAACAAAGAGGATTCATTCTAGATAAACTCAAACCTCAAACAAACCAAATATTCCAGAACCATACTGAGAACTTGAAAACCATACTGAAAACACTGGGGCCTCCTTTTGTCTCTTTCTAAAGAAATAGTTTTGGAATTATTTACCTTTTATTATTGGCTTAAGAAACTGCTGCTACTTTATTTTTGTTCAAATTAGAGCTTGATGAAATAGTTGTTCTCACTGTTTTCAAGATAATATTTACATACCAACTTATGAGTAATATTTCCATTTATTTTATCCACTAGTTAGTGTAAGAACTGTATTTTAATTATAATAGCTATAATCTCAATAATAATAGGAATAATATGCTTATAGTTCAGATATAGGAGTTGTGTTAAATTGCAAAAAACAGTTTTTATTTCCCCAGAGGTGTCTTGATTACCATTATAAAGTAAATGTAAAAGTCAATTTTTATCTAAATAAATGGTGATTAGTGATTTGGTCTTGAAGAGCTATCTGCACTCCCATATTCATTGCAGTATTATTTACAATAGGCAAGATATGGAAACAGCATAAATGTCCATCAATGAGTGAATAGGAAAAATGTGATGTCTATGCATGTGTGTGTACGCACACAATAGAATATTATTCAGCCCCAATAAAAGAAGGAAATCCTGCCTTTTGCAATAACCTGGATGAACCTGAAGAACAGTATACTAAGTGAAATAAACCAGTCACAGAAGGACAAATACTGCACGCGCCCACTTCTGTAAAGTTTATATGAGTCAAACTCATAGAAACAAAGTAGAAAGGTGGTTGTTAGGAACTGAGGGGAAGTGGAAATTGGGAGTTGTGGCTCAATGGAGGCTACACCCTCCTTTAGGTCAACAGAGTCCTCTCCAAGGATCTAGAGGGAAGAACATGGCAGAACGTTTATGTAGAGCTTACATGAGCCAGTCTTAGAAGAAGCACATATCACTTCTCCCCACACTCCACTGGTGTCCATGGCCACAGCAAACTGCAAGGGAATCTGGGAATTTCGATGTGGTAAAGAAGGAATGAAAGCAGACTTTGGGGAACACAGAGAAGTCTGTGTCACAGTTTTGCACAATTTTGTTGTAAGATGAGAAATAGAGATCCTTATTATTTGAAATGTTGGGGTCATGTTGAATAAATCATTCCCACTTGCTTCATTACCCTTATCTTCAATTTGCTTTAGCTGTTCAGTTTTACCTTTTACTCTAGAGCTTAGATGGTTTGAATTTTTTGTATTGTTTCGTTTTCTTTCTCATATAGTGGAAAGAATGACTACCATTTGGCTTCTCTGTATGCAGTGACCTCAGTTTTCCCAGTGTCATCTATCTAATTAATATAAATAAATTATAATTTAAAATTTTCAGTTAGGGGTGCCTGGGTGGCTCAGGCATTACACGGCTGGCACTTGATTTTGGCTCAGGTCATGATCTTGCAGTTTGTAAGTTTGGGCCTTGCTTTGGGTTCTCCCCTCACTGCGTGGAGCCTGTTTCAGATCCTCTGTCTCCCTCTCTGCCTCTTGCCTGCTTGCATGCATGCTCTCTCTCTCTCCAAAATAAGTGTTAAAATTTTTTTAATTAAAAAATAAAAAATTCAGTTAAAAAATGAATGGTGGTCAATTTTTTTTTTTTTTTTACCACACTGTTCTTATTACAATAACTCCTGTTACTGCAATAACATTATATCTCCCATGGCCGGGTCTGGGGAAAGCTGCTAGCAGCCCATGTCACTTCCTCATTGTCTTTGGATTAAAAAATGTCTAAACTGGGTCTTCAGTCATGATATCATTCCACTAATAGTGGCAGCTTTGGGACAAGTGAGATCTAACCACGTGATTTGCAGGCTATATACCGAGGATACAGCGTCTGAGGGAAAGGGTGGCTGTCCTTGTTGAATTATGACCATGATAACCAGGATGAGGGTTTGCTTAAGCCAAGGAATCAAGATAACATTGCCCTTGTCACTTTACGGCATCCAGAATTCTCAGCAAAATTTCCTTCACAGTCTGACTCCAGCCTATTTTTCTAGTCTCACAGACAGAGATAGCTTTGTGTTCATTTTCTCCAGTCCCTTATTTGACATTTGGGAAAGCCAAGCACTTAAATCATTTACCCCAGATTATTTGGTGAATCCTGGGAAAATCCAGGACCACAATCCACATCTCCCCTACTTTGTAAGTATGCTGTGCTTCCCACCACCATCAACACAGATCTTGTACGGGAAGCTTGTCTCTACAGGTCTCAACTCCCTGTTTCTGAATACGTGAGAAATACTGTGTCTCATCATAGATACTGAGACCAGAGAGTGAGGCCTATTCTTCTTTTCCTTCTCTGAATGGTTCCTGATTCTAGTAAAGAGGTGAGTGAACACATGCAAAATTCATTCATCCTACTTCTTTTACTGGGTTGTAGAGATGAAGCTGATGGCCAGCTATGTGAACATGTAAAATCTCCAAGTCTTTACACCAAAAAAATGTAAAGAAAGCTCTCATTATCACACTGTCACATCAGTAAATATCAAGTACTTAATCTTTTTTTAAAAGTTGATTTATTTATTGTGAGGGTGAGAGAGGGTCAAAGAGAGAGGGAGAATCCAAAGAAGCAACGCTCAGCCAGCACAGAGCCCAAAGTGGGGCTCGATCCCATGACCATGAGATCATGACCTGAGCTAAAATCAAGAGCAGGACACTCAACTGACTGAGCCACCTAAATGCCCCAAATATTTAATTCTGTTTTCTTCCATCTTATCATCATTCTTCTATGTATGTTTTAGGAAAGTGGGTACAGAAGTAGAAGTATTCTACTCAGGAACTAAATAAATGACATTCCAGTTGAGAACATAGTATCCTCGCTGGAATAGCATTCGTGCATAACCATGAATAGTCTGGAACTCCTAGGGAAGAGCAAGATGGGGCTATTTGGTTCATGTATATTCACCCTTACGACTCTTAGAAATTATAGAGAAGTTCCTGTCTAATCATTTGAAAAAGGACATACAATTGAGAGCTAAGAAATACACTGTCCATATATAAATTCCCTCTGAGATATCAAGTAACACTAGATAAAACTTAAATCTCACCCCAGGTGTTAGATGGGTAAGGATAAGAATCCAGGCATGAGAAATGGAGGCAGAAAGGCACTGACATGTCCAAAGCCAGGTAAAAATTGAATTTCTGAATTCTTTTATGCTCTGGGGTTATTTTCATTAAGGCCAGAAGCTTCACACCTTTGTGTCTCCTTTTCAGAAAAGTAAAGTCTGCTTGGGGGAAAATGTACTCAGGATGAGAGTTCCCACACTGCTCCTAACTTCAGTATATATTTCTTGAGACAGTAGTTAGCCTTCTCAGGTGGAGAAAGGAAATTATTTGGGGCTGGTAACCGTTGCTGACATTCAAGTGCTATTCCGTGCAGAGACTTATATCTACAATCTTTGAACCAAGGGGCCTTAAAACTCCTAGCCAATAATCTGAGGGGTTGTGGTCTGTACAAGCTTTGACCAGTCTGGGGAGGATGCAGAGGAGATGCGACACAGAGGCACATGTGGGTTGACAATCTGGGGCTTCGCAGAGGCATGCATCCTCAGCATCTGATGCCATTTTTAGGAATTTCAGCCTTCTAACTATATGATAGCCATATCTAGGTCTGTGCATATTCCTTGGGTGTGAATTAAAAATCTAAAATGAGGGGCGCCTGGGTGGCTTAGTCGGTTAAGCGTCCGACTTTCGCTTAGGTCATGATCTCGCGGTTCGTGGGTTCGGGCCCCGCGTCGGGCTCTGTGCTGACTGCCAGCTCAGAGCCTGGAGCCTGTTTCAGTCTGTGACTCCCTCTCTCTCTGACCCTCCCCTGCTCACACTGTTTCTCTCTCTCTCTCTCTCTCCTAGAAATAAATAAAAACATTAAAAAAAATTTTTTTAAATCTAAAATGAAATCCATTTTCTTTAGTATTCACTGCTTTTCTGATGCTGCTGCTACCAAAAAAAATTTACTCAGATTCATTTACAATAATTCCCTTGAAAGAAAGGTCAAGGGAGTTTCTTGGGCAGTTCCTTGAGAACTGACTTGGGGACTAATTTATCTGTTTTAGATGGTGCCAGGAACGTAGAGGCTGCTCTCTCAAGTTTTGTGGACGGAATGGTTGTCCCCATTCCAGAATATCTGTAACAGGAACTGAGGCCCCATCTGCCAAAAGTGGTTTGGATGCCATTTCAGAAAGACAGTTTAACTCAAGGGTCAGACACCATAGCCTTCCCCCCTCCACACCCCCACCTCTTCCACCAACCAGCACCTCTCTCTAATTCTGAGAAATGTCATGGAATAGTGGAGAGATCATGAACTTCTAAGTCAGAAAATTAGAGTTTGAATCTTAAAATTGCCACCCATTATCTGTGGGAGCTTAGGAGAATTACTTAATTTTTCTTAACTTCCCTTTGTCATTATAAAATAAAATTGCTGGGAGAATGAAGTGACAGAAAGTGTAGTGTGTAGGTGGTAGGGGCTTAATAAATTATATTTTCTCCCTGCTCTCCAGCCCAAATTTAAGAAGTGCTGAAGGACAATGTCAGAGGTGGAGGTCAATGTAAGCAGTGGAATAAAAAAACCTCACTGGTATAATTTACACATCAATTCATTCAATCACTCATTCAGTCAATACACATTGATTGACTGTTTTAGTATTGTTGTGCTGAGAGATGGGAATTCAGCTTGGGTTGGGCTTGCTCTCAGGTACCCCACCCTAGTCCCACCCCCACCTGGGGAAAGTGAGGGACAGATGCATTTCAGCAGTGCAGAAAGTCAAGCTCAAAATTTTTTATTACATTTTTTTAATGTTTATTTATTTTTGAGAGAGACAGGGTGTGAGTGGGGAAGGGGCAGAGAGAGAGAGGGAGACACAGAATCTGAAGCAAGCTCCAGGCTCTGAGCTGTCAGCACAGAGCCCAATGTGGGGCTTGAGCCCACAAACTGAGATTGTGACCTGAGCCAAAGTTGGATGCTTAACTGACTGAGCCACTCAGGCACCCCTACCACTCAGGCGACCCTAAGCTCAAAACTTATGTGCTGGGCAGATTCAAAGCCAAAATGGAACTGAGGTCCTGAGGCTATCCATGCTGGTCAGCATCCTCAGAGCAGGCCCAGAGCTCCAGGCTCCTCTATCTCCTGGCGATGACATAGGACCACTGTTTTGCTGACTGACAAGGTTTCCTAAAATGAAAGCAGCTTAATACTGCCCCGGCTTATTGAGTGCCCTGTGGAAATGGCTAGGACTTCCTTCTCTTTCACGTTTCTCTTTTGAAAAGCTCTTGAGGGCAGATAAGATGACCTCAGACTAAAGATGAAAGACCTCTGGGTCTACATAATATATGTTCGTCTTCTTCTTCAGGTCTTCCCCCTCGGAGGGGGGAGGTCCGTGTGTGGCGTGTGCTTTTGCCTGTGACACGGCAAATGATTACTTTGAGTGAACTCCCAGAAAATGTGAGCTTGCCCTTTTACTCTGGAATCTGTAATTTGTAGCATTCCTTAAGCTGTCTGTTATTAGAGTCATAATTTTTGTTTTAGGCAAATAAAAATGTAAGTAGAAACAAATAATATGAATTATTTATAAAGCGAAAGCTTTTGTGACAAGGATAGCAGGATTTTTTGAATGCTTACTTATATACTCATTGTTTTTGTTAATTATTTGCCTTTCTCCTCAATATAACTATATGGGGTAGGTATGACAATCTTTGTTTTGCATGTGAGTAAAACCTGGACTTGAGAGGTACATACTTTGTCCAAGGTCACACAGCTACTAAGCAGTGGAACCATGTTTGTCTGATTCTGAGGCTCACAGCCTGCACAGTGCACCAGCTCTGTATCACTTGAATAAAGCATGTGGGATATATGTGCTATGATTCATAATGCAAGTATGTACAAAGTGCCGCAGCCCACTGTGGAAACAAATCCTTCTCCTAGGAAGGCCATAAAATGCTTCACAAGACAATGATCTCATTTTAGAGCAAGAAAATGAAGCAATGAAACTCAGAGAGGCTGTGACTTGCCCAAGTTGGCAAAGTGGCGAGGTTAAAAATGCAACCAAATGCTTAAGCGGTGCTTTTCCTGCGAAGAACATGCTATCTCACACTTACGGAGTTCTAAGTGTTGGGGCTCCATAGCAGCTGAAATGATATATAAGGTAACCTGAAAGTTCGAAAGTCAAGACAGCTACTAACTTACGGTGTGACTTGGGGCAGGTTCACTCACAGCCAGACTGTCGGTGGTTTCAGAGTAGGGATGATCCTGCCTACCTTGTGGGAGGGGTTGTGGAAGTCCCATAAGATGGTACCTTAGAATTGGACCCTGAAACAAACCTTGACATTAGAATGCATGTGAAGGGACTGTTGGTAAAAACTAGTAGAGAAGTGGGACACTGAGACAGGTTAGGGGAAGGAGGCCGTGTTGCATCTTACAGAGAGTAAGTCCAAGTCATTCCCACAGAGTTCTTTTGTGTGTGTGTGCTTTTATTTTATTTATTTATTTATTTATTTATTTATTTAACAAATAGTTTATTGTCAAGTTGGTTTCCGTATAACACCCAGTGCTCATCCCCACAAGTGCCCTCCTCCATGTCCATCTCCCCCCCCACCCCCGACACCCATCAGTCCTCAGTTTGTTCTCAGTATTCAAGAGTCTTTCATGGTTGGCCTCTCTCCGTCTCCCCCACCATTTCCCCCCTTCTTCTCCCATAGAGTTCTTATAGAGGAGAGCCTAGGTAACAACACAGAAGAGGAGTGAGGGAGCTGGGGAGTTTACGCCCCTACAGGTTTACATTCTCACACCTGTGAGTCATTAGGTAAAGGCTGCTCCCTCCCACCCACAGTATAAATTCCACAGTGCTTCCAGCTTCCCCTGTGGCTGGAAAAGTGGGCCCTGGCAGCCTGAAGGCAGCCCTCCAATGAAAAGATGTAGTTTTAGGGAGTAAAAGCCACACCAGAGGCCATAAAAAGGGACTGGAGGGTATACAAGCAAACCGACAGATGGTATAGATAAACCACACAACACGGTGCGTGTCCTTGGTAGCCCCTTAATAAATAGCAACAATTCTTTTTTTAATGATGTTGCTATTGGTGAATAGTGTAAAATATTTTGTATTTCCCTAAATTCTGGAAGCAAAGCCACCAGTAGATAAGGTAAAATACAGTTTCCCTCATACCCAGAGCCCCTCTACCTCTGCTAAAGTCCCGTGGCCCCCATTATCTCCATATCGTCTGCTTCACATCACTGTTTTGATGAAAAGGAAAGCCGCTTTTCACAATTCCAAGCCAGGGGTGAAAGAACAGCTTTGCCCTTCTTCATCTCCTCCACCACCAGACCCCTCTGCTTGTCAGTGAATTATATGTCTGCGAGCTGGCGTGACTGGGGCCCAAGCTGTTTCTGCAGTTTGATCATTATCTTTTAGATGTGGGGGGGCAGGGGACTGGCTCCTGCATCTCATCTCTTACTGGAATCACTGGGATCCTCTCTGATGCCACTTGCTGTCCACCATTATTTTTTCATCAATATTTCAGTAACATAAAGCCAGCATGTTCAAACAATCTCAGTCCCCTTTCCTCTTTGAAATACCTTCAGAGTCTTGGCCCAAGCTCACTTGGCAAAGAAATTCCCTTAGTAGAGCTGTGGGTGCTTCTTCTAAGCCTTAGTCAGTATAAATCTCTAAGTTCTTCTTGTCCCATGGGCTTCATAAACTATGGTGTTATGGGTTGAATTGTGTCCCCACACAAAATATATGTTGAAGTTCTAACTCGTCATAATGTGATCGTATTTGGAAATAGAGCCTTTACAGAGGGAATCAAGTTAAAATGAGTTCTTTAGAGTGGCCTCTAATCCAGTATAAATGGCGTTCTTATGAAAAGGAAAAATTTGGACACAGAGACACATGCACAATAGGAAGATGATGTGGAGATGCACAGGGAAGCCCTGAGGTGATGACGAGGCAGAGACTGGGGTGAGGTATTTACAAGCCAAGGAACTCCAAGGATTGGTGAGAATCACCTGAGGCTGGGAATCGGCTGGGAAGAATTCCCCTCAGAGCTGTCAGAGAGAGTCTGGGTCTGCTGAAGCCGAATTGCACATTTCCAGCCTCCAGAAGTGTGAGAGAATTGACTTCTCTCAATTGTTCAAAACCACTCAGTTTGTGGAACTTTGTTACAACAGCCCTAGCAAAACAATACAACTGGAATCTCTAATACCCCTGAGAAGGGGCTGAAGGATCTTTGCAAAATGCTTCCCAAGCTTTTCAGACCTTTGCATCTTCCTCTGGAATACGTGGAGGATGGATCTAACAGCTGTGGCAGATTGTATTTTCCATGACATCCACAAGAATGCCACTCATCCTACATGCTTTTCTTCAACTGATCATAACGACTTTCATTAAAAGCAGACCCTCCCCATTTAGCTGTGGGTGTGCTTGTGAGTCAATGGCATCCAATAGAAAGATGCAGAAGCAGCACTGCATGGCTCCTGAGCTGCCATGTAGGAAGACTGACTATCCCAAGGCTGCCCTGCTGGGAGGAAGCCCAGGCCATTGGGGGAGGTCACAGGTAAGTTCCTGGGTCAACAGCCCCAACTGAGGTCCCAGCAGACAGCATGAACATCAATCAGACATGTAAGTGAGGATGTACCCCGACTATTGTAGCTCTCACCCGTAATGTCTCCTCCACTCACAGTTCCCCCAGGTGAGACTTCAAACATCCTCAAGAAGAGGAGAGCCATTTCTACTGTGTCCGTTCTAAATTTCTGCCCCACAGCACCTACGAACATAACAAAATCGTTGTTTTATGCCACTAAGTCCAGAGATAATTCAGTAAACAGGAATATTAACAGGACCACCAACTCTCTAAGGTCTCTGCCAGATCTTACTGTTTAGATTCTGAGAACGGGTCAGGACTATCCCGAGTAGAGCATGAAGAGGCTCTGGAAGGACGAGGTCTGCCTGTGAAGAATGTTCTGCTCTTCACCTGTCTTCTTGTCAGAGTTGCGGAACGAATACCAAAATAAGTGCACGTTTTCAGGATACCTCCAATTAAACCATACAGCATTTCCAAAAAGTTCATGTGACCCTGCTTTCCACAAGCATTTATGAGTATTTCAGCCCCAATTCCATTCAACCCATAGATCCGCAGTGGACTTTCATTATGGTTGCGGCCCCCTGTGCTCACTTCCTGCTTCCTTCCAACTACTGCCATTTTACTCATTTGGCACCCAGTTGATTCATTCGACAAAGTTACCTTATGTCAGCTATGTATAACTATCGTGCGAGCCTTTGAGGGTCTTCAAGAAGGTATACAGAAATGATAGAGTCACTGATCTTGCTCATAAAGGAATTTATATTTGAATCAGAGAACTCCGTTTGCAGGTAGAAGGTGATATGTGCCATACAAGAAAGCAGACGAAGTGCTGAGTGCTGTTCAGGGAGTGCACATTCCCTGGTGTGATGGGCCAGTTATTAAATGATTGCTCTCTCAGCCTTAAACCCACCCTTCTGTATTCTTGATGCTGACGCTGGAACTCTCAAACTGCCTGTCTGCTTTTCCAGCTGCCCTCTCTTAGGCTCTGCCAATAGGGGGCACTAGAAGAAGACTGGAGGGCTGAGGGAAAAAGGATTTGTGTCGCCCGCTTGCTTTCTGTGGCTGTGAGCATCACTCCAGCAATGCCGCTTGACCCTAGCAGAAGTCAAGACTTCTTGACTTTCTTTCGCCAAAGAAGACTTTGACGAAGGCAGTTCATTCGTGGGGTGGCAGCTGAATCCAGTTTGCAGTCTCTCTAACAGAACAGAACCAGCCTCACTGTCTCCTCTCAGAGGCACCAGTGCTACTAGGCAGCTTGTGCCCACTCCTCAGAGGCCTGGATGCCAGCCCACAGGATCCCTTATAAGCCTCTCTACACCTTAACCATCCCTGCCTCTTCCCCTCATTCCCTCAGCTGCAGGGTTAGTTGCCTTCTGCAGCTGCCACCTTCTCAAAAACTTAGTACTTCCTTTTTACTCTTTCAGTTACCTAGTTAACAATTCTTTATATTAAATTCTCTTCATTCAAAAAACTCAGGTCTGATGTTCTTGAAGTTGGGAAAATGGGACCCTGTGCACTGCTGGTGAGAGCGTAAAGTGGTGCAGCCACTAGGCAAAACAGTATGGTGTTTCTTCGAACAAATTTAAAATAGAATTATCATATGTCCAGCAATTCCACTTCTGGGTATATCCAAAAGAATTGAAAACAGGATCTCAAAGAGATGTTTGTGCACCCGTGTTCACGGCAGCATGATTCACGATAGTCAAGAGGTAGAGCAACCCAAGTGTCCACCAGCATATGAATGGACAAACAAAATGTGGTGTCTACACACGATGGAATATTATTCAGTCTTAAAAAGGAAGCAAATTCTGACACATTCGACATTCTGAATGAACCTTGAGGAACTTATGCTGTGAAATAAGTCATTCACAAAAGTACAAATACTGCATGGTTCCACTTAAATGAGGTACCTAGAATGGTCAAACTCGTAGAAACAGAAGGTAGAATGGTGGTTTCCAGGAGCTAGGGGGAGAGAAATATGAGAGTTGTTGTTTAATGGGTATGGATTTCAGTTTTGCAAGGTGAAAAATTTCTGGAGATCTGTTGTACAGCAATGTGAATATACTTACTGTCAAATGGTACACTTAAAAATGGTTAAGATGGTAAATTTTATGTTATGTGCATTTACCACAATTACAAAAAAAACTGGTATGATTTCTGTCTCCCAAGTGGATGCTGAATCACGTGACAATTAGAAAAACTTTTGTACTAGTTGTGGGGTAGGTGCAGGGACGGAGTGAAAGGTAAAGGAGAAACAACTTAGATCCCAGGGGCTTCACACGATAAAAGTTTATTGTTTGAATCTGTCACAATGTGGCCAGAAGGGTGGCTCTGCTCCTCGGGACATCCAGGGACTCAGGTTTCTTTTGCCATCATGTGATCTCACCATCTTCAACGTGATTTCTGAAGTCACCACAGAAGGGAAAACGTTTATATCTAAGATTGTCATGCAAATGTCACATTTCCCAAATTTTCCATTGGCCAGAATTCAATCACATGACTCAAATGTAGCCATAAGGGAAGCTGGAAAGTTAGTTTTCCTATGTTCGCTGGAAAATTAATTGAGTAAATCGTTGCTACCACAGCTTTACAGAGGGAATGGTACTTGGGCTGAGCCTTGACAAATGAGTCTGTCCTGACTTCATCTCATGTATTTATTGCCTTCAGCAAAGGGCCTGACATACAGGACTTTCTTGATATGTGTTTATTAGATGGATAGATGGATGGGTAAATAGAAATGCTGCCTCCTATAGCTACTGAACCACAAAAGAACTAGAATCAATCTATTTTATTTATAGCAGAACTATTGCCTGATCTTCCTTTGGGCCCTGAGATCATAAGACAATGCTGATCTCCATCACTCTTTTTTCTTTCAGCAGGAGACACAGACTCAGAGAAGTTGGTGAGTAGCTTCCTTTCATGGCTCAGTGATGGAGGATGGGCCAAGAACCATGATCCCAAACTGAAACATAGTCTGGTAGATGATCTTGAGTCTACATATGAAGTGCTCTTCAATCAGTGTGAGTTGTGGTCCCTCCCAATTTCTGACACAAGTGCTGGGTATGTGGAGAGTAAATCGTGTCTATCTTGAGACATGTCTCACTTGTCTCATTGAGACTGTGGAAACCAGCCCGTATATGAAGGCATTTGTTCTTTTCTTTTTTTGGCTTGTTTGAGGAGGTATTAATAAAAATAAAGCCAGTAAAAGCAAAATGATCGTAATTAATGCTAATAAAGGGGAAAAACAGATTGCTGAATGCATCTGTTCAATCTGGCTTCTTGAGTATTTGGCAGAGGTTTCATCATCGGTAAGTGGGAGATAGTGAATTCAGGGCCATTACCCATTCCTAATACACTTACACATGGGTAATGATGGTGCAGTTACTGTCCCTAGAACTTGGACACCTGCCCAGTAGGTTTTGTGTAACAATATAATCAACTGTAATCTGGGTGAGAAGATTGTTCTTAATGTTCTCCACTGAAAGTGCTTCTGTTTGGAGTCTGTGTTTTGATTATCTACTGCTATGTAACAAACTTGCCAAACTTAGTGACTTAAACAACAAACAATTTGTTGTGCTCATAGATTCTGTGGGTCAGAAATTAAGAAATTGGGCTGGGATCACTCAAAGGCTAGGCTCAGCTGGGACTATCAGCTGGGGTGCCTGTGTTTAGCCTCTCCTTAGTTGCTTGGGCTTCTTACAGTATGATAGCTGGGTTCCAAAAAAGAGGAGGTATACCAAAAGACCAAGAAGAAAACGAATGGCCTTTATGACCTAGCCTCAGAGGTTGCCAAACATCACTTCCAGGACTTTAAAGATCCAAATAGTCATAAGCCCACCTGGATTCAAGGAGAGGAGGCATAGACTCTCAAGATGAGTGAAGTATTAAAGGATTTGAGCTGGGTTTTTTTTTTTCAATTTTATTATTTATTTATTTTTTAAATTTTAATTCAATTAGATTTTTTTTATCAAGAGAGAATTTTTAAAAATTTTTAAACATTTATTTATTTTTGAGAGACAGAGACAGATCATGAGAAGGGGAGGGGGAGAGAGAGGGAGACACAGTATCAGAAGCAGGCTCCAGGCTCTGAGCTGTCAGCATAAAGCCCGACGTGGGGCTTCAACCCACAAACTGTGAGATCATGTTGAGATCACGTGAGATCACGCCTTGAAGTCAGACGCTCAACCGACTGAGCCACCCAGGCACCCCGAGCTGTTTTATGTTTTATTTTTTTTAAGCCACCACATGTAGACTCACTTTTTGGTGTGTGTTAACCAAATTCTTTCGGTTCTAACTTTAAAACATATCTTGAATCCAACCACGTTTTACCACCTCCATTGTCATCACACTGGTTCCAAGATTTTACCCCCCGAAATTATCACAAAAGCGTATTAAGAAACTTTTCCTCTTCTTCATCTCCCTAAAGACTATTTTCAACAGTTACCAGAAAGGTCCTATAAATCATTACTTATATAATGGCATTCCTTGACCCAAACCCTCAATGGCTCCCCATTGTTCTAAGAGTAGAATGAATTCTTATGATGGCATGTATGGCTCCTTTTGACCTCTCTGCTCTCCTCTCCTACTCTCTCCCCTGATGCTTCTGTTCCTGCCACACTAGCCTCTTTGCTGCTCCTTGAACACACCAAGCACAATCCCATCTCAGGGCCTTTGTACTAGCTATTTCCTCTGCCTGGAATGCTTTTCCTTCAGATATCTGCATGCTTTACTCCTTCACCTCATTCAGGAATCGATTTATATATCACCTCCATGAAACCTTTGCTTACCTATTTCAAAAGAGCACTTCAGCTCACCTTATCCTTCAACATTCACTTCCCTACTGCTTTTTCATAACACCAATCATCACCAAACACATAATATATTTTATTATTTGTCTTGTTTTTTGATGTCTCCCCCACTAGAATGTGAGCTACATGAGGACAAGAATTTTCTCCTTGTTATTGACTGTTGTATCTCTAGAACATAGAACAATACTTGGCACATAATCAACGAGTGAGGGTATTAGTGAGAGGATGAATGAATGAGAGAAAATTGTAAGTTCTGTCAACTTGTGCTCAAAAACTGTTCTGATATGATAAAATGTTTCAAAGAGACCCATAAAGGAAAAGGGTTTGGCTCCATTGAATCAATATGGGTGGTCTGCTTTCTTTTCATACGGACGGTGTCCCAGCTTCATGTTAGTTGAGTTCTCTCCTCATCCTTAGATATATGTAGCTGTGTAGAAGAAAGAAGAAGAGACCCCAGCTTTCATTATCTATCTGTGTGATCAAAGATAATCCACTTAGTCATCCTGAGCCAGAGTTTTCTCTTCTATAAATTGAGAGAAATAGCATTTGAACCACATGATCTATCTGTAAAATCCCTGCAGCCTTGACACTTAATTCATTGTTTTTGCTCACCAGATCATTCTTCACTGAATTCTAGGAGAAATCTAAGGGCAACATCTCATGACCTAGGAATAAAGAGGATGAATCAGAAAGAAAGAGGAAGTAAGCCAAGGGATCAGTGTAACCCTGAGCAAAATAAAACATATATTGCACTGGAATGTTTCACGAAGGGAACAACTATTGGACATGAAATTTTGACACTTGTTGAAATGAGAATATTTCTCACCCTTTGTGGGTGGGGGTTGAGTAATACCTGGGGAGGGGGGAGGAAGGGAACATTAGGGGGCTTCTAGGGTATTGGAAATGCTACTTGCTTATCTCAGTTGTGGCTGTACGGGAGTGTATGGTGAAATTCTGTCCATCTCTCATCCCACTTATGGTTTATATATTTTTCTCTATATATGTTACACTTCAATTTAAAAGTTCACCAAAAAACTCCAATCCAGAATGATAGACAGGTAGATGATAGACGATAGATGATAGACATGGCCTTTTCTGTGAATAATTATTAAGGGGAATCTGGACATTTTACCTAACTAATGACCTGGATAAAAACAAAAGATTTAAAAAAATTATTTAAGTGGTAGGAATTGGCAGGAGGAGTTCTCAGCTTCATTCCTGAGAAAAAATTATGATGATGAACTCAGAGTGGTTGAAATTTATACACGGTAGCTCTTAAATATGGCTTCTTCTCTTCTCAATTGTCCTAGGCCTCCCTAATCTCTGTCCCATGCAGAGGATTGTATCTGGGATGCTTCTGGAATTCCCAATAAACTTTTGGACCTATTCTGGTTCTAATCATTCATAGCACCATCTCCACTGTAGTCTTGGAGGTGCTTTCACACAGTCTATTTCTGTAACTTTTCTGATCTATCAAAAGCTTTTAGGGACTCTAAAAGGCCATTTTAAAAGCAAGGGAGGAAGATGTACAAATGGCCCAGGAGAAAGGCTTCATGCTTTTCAGAAGTCCCATGTGCCAAAAAGTACAGCTAGTCTTTTGAAATTATTGTGCAGGCAGGATTTGGTGACTAAGACCAAGGTATTTGAAGAAGGTGGTTAGATTTCCCACTGTGAGGCACTCTGGAAAAGACAGACACTTTAAGCTCAGGCCTGACATCCTACACCTCATCTATTATCCCTAGCAGAGAGAAATCCCTTTTACAAAGGTCCCAGGTACAGAATTTATTGTAGCAGCTCTCCCACACCATTTGTTATTATGAAACTTGGGGTAGTCGAGTGTGCTGATTATATTGTTAATCAAACACTAGTTGGTCTGCTTTGTGGAGAGATCTGTTCTTTCATACTCAAACTCATTCATGTTATCTGGTAAGATGCTTCATGCTACTTCTCATAGTTCGTCTTTTGTGTTGCCACCTTTAAGATTTACATTGGTTCGGTAGTTGCCAGTTTGTTGCTATGTGACAGATCGCTCCAAAATAACCATTTATTTTGCCTACGAGTCTAAAATTTGGGCAATTCTTGGCAGGGATGGCTTATCAGTGGGGACAACTTGACTGGAAGCTGGATGCTACACTCTCAAGATGCCCTACTCACATGACAGGCTAGTCGATGCTGGTTGTCCGGTGGGAATTCAGCCAGGGCTATAGGTCACAGAACTCTTTTCCTTTCCACATGGCATCTCCACAAGTTTCTTGGGCTTCAATTTTGTGTGTCTAAGAGAGCGTCCTAAAAGGACAAGATAGAAGGACATATACTCTAGCTTTGGAAGTCAGGATGTCACTTCTGCCACATACTATTGGTTGAGTTAGTCAAAAGACCCACTCAGATTCAAAAAGAGGAGACCTAGACCCTATCTCTTGATGAAAGAATGACAAAGTCCTAAAAGAAAAGAGAATGTGGGAGGGGCCATCTTTGGAAAATACAATGTGCCACATATATTGAAATAGTTGCTAACCCAAAGGAGTGACAATGAAACAAATGTGTTTGTATAGACGTGTGTGAAATGTACATGTGGAAAAGAGCCTTTGGTTCCCTTTCCACATACATTCACAAGAGAATTTCAGTGCCAGCCATTGGAAGGAGGAAGTATTAAAGAACGCCTTTTTAAAAAAGTTATTTATTTTTGAGAGAGAGAGAGAGAGAGAGAGAGAGAGAGAGCCAGGGTAGGGATAGAGAGAGAGGATCTCAGGCAGGCTTGCATTGTCAGTCAGGAACCAGACATGGGGCTCAAACCCACAAACTGTGAGATGGTGACCTGAGCTGAAATCAAGAGTTGGAGGCTTAACCAACTGAGCCACTTTAGGCACCCCTAAAGGAATTTCCTGATCCTCCCTCTTCCTTTTCTCCCCAAGGAACAAAAATCTTCCAAAGCCACTTCACTGAAATTCAGACAGGGCTGTTTTTCTCCCTTAAAAGAAAGCCAAAGGCAAAATATGTACAATAGATAATTGGAGCTTATGCTTTTTGTCTTCATGTGGAAAGAAAACTGAGTGGAGCCTAGATTGACAGATACTATCTTCCAAGTTCTCTATATCTGGATGGGTGAGTTAGGGTCCTGTGGATCCCTACATCAGAAGGGGGAAGCAGGGGAGGATTTACCACATTCTTTAATTCAACCTTATGAATAATAAGCAGATGTTCAATGCTTTATTTGGCTCCTTGCTATTATTTATCAATTGATTAAGAACCAGGCCACATAAAGAATGTAATTAGCATCCCTAAACTTCCAAAATCTGTATCACTAAAGTTTGATCTATAGCTCAAAATTAGTCATTCGCTTAAAGGTAATAGAGTTTGGAATCAGCTACAAGGCATAGATGATCCTGCTTGAGCTGGTGTCGAAGAGACAGAAGAGCATGTTGTTAAGAAGTTTGCAGGTTTTTTCAGAGGTCTTGAGCAAGTCAGTCAGTTTGAGCCTTTCTCCTAGCTCCATCCTATTTTTTGGCAAGGAGACCCCAGACATCCACAAGCTGCTGCCCTTCTTTCTCAGATTCCCTTAGCTGTATGTCCAGAGTCCCAGCCCCACCCATCACTGGGCTGCATGTTCCCCTGCTCCACAATCTAGGGTTGAAGTACCCAGGGATTTCAGCCCGACTTTCTGGGTCCCTTTTACCTGGCATGTTCAGGCATCACAGATTATTCCAACTTCACCCACTGAGGTTGTGGTGCTTGGGGGAAGCCTTGTCTTTACCTAATGGCATTGACTCAGTCAGTCAGTCAGTCAGTCTGTAATTATGTATTGAATGCCCACTGTGCCAGGCATTGTGGTAGACACTGGGTATAAGAGGATGAATAAAGCAGACCCAGACCTTGGTTTCACAGGGTCTAAGTATCTAAAGGAGGAAGAATACAATAAGCCAGAAACAGACAAAAACCCACAAATAATATATAATTACAAATCATGGTAGGTGCTTTGAAAGAACTAAACATGGTACAGGGGGATGAGACCACATGAGGGACACATCAACTTAAACAGGCCCAGCATCTTGTCTAACTCCTTTTTCTGGGGAGTTACATCGCTATTTTGTCTGTGCCCCACACTGAATAAAAACAACAGTGGTACCACTAAATAATAACAATACTTAACACATATAGCATTGACTATGTCCCAGTGATTTGTAAATAATTTTCATGTGCAAACTCATTTAACATGGTGTTGGTTACTGGCCTGGGTTGCACCAAGATTTAAGGTCTGCTGTTACCCATATCTCCCAAAACCTGTGCATTACTGCCTTGCTCTCCTTCCCTCATCTGTCAAAAACCCAGACTCTCTCCTCCCTATCAGCTTCTCCTTGCACCCTAAGATCTGTGTGAATGAAGAATGGAGCAACATATCTGTTTGGTCTACAGTTGTGATGGCTGACCCCTTTTTGGGGGCAATGCTTCTGTCAGTGTGTGTGTGTCCTGCATAATTCTCCCACTCCCTGTTGTCTTCTCTTTACTCAGTGTCCCCAGAACAGTACGCAGATGTAGCACTGATCTACCCTCGCAGGGAGCCAATCCTATCAATATCCAGCTGGAAAGGAAGATAACTATTGCAAAGATGTGGGAAATTTAGATAGGTCTGGAATTTTAAAAATCACACAGGAGAGATAAACTTGGGCGTACTAGTTTTCTAACATATTTTTAGCAGCTGAACCCTTTTTAAAGTGAAATGTTATTTGGAAATTCCAATATATAAGACAGTTAAAGAGTGAGTGTGAGATTCATGGTCTAGGTCTACCCTTCCTATCCTTAGGGGACCCGAGTTAGCCACATGGAACTCTACAGCCCTATAGAACTCAATTTTAAAACACTGCATTCAGCAATAAGGAGCAATTTTGAGTAATCGAGTAGAGGATTGACATTTTTTTTAAGTGTAGTTTTAGGAAATTAATTTGGCAGTAACATACAGAAATAATTGAATGAGGAAAAATGGGGTTGAAGAGACTCTAACAGTTTGTTGCTGATCTTCTGATTTGAGGTGATAATGATGACGTCTTAGCTCTGTATAGTATATTCTGATAATTAAACATCCATCATGTACTCCACAACACTGCCATGTGACATGCAAGAAGACTGTCATTATCTCCATTTTATATTTGAGGAAGGCTCATAGATAAAGACTATATGAGATATGTAAACTGAGAAACATAGTTCTCAAACTGTAAGATCCTTCTCTTACATCCAAAGCAATAGCTTTCAGGTGTGGACCTGAAGGAATGGAACACAGGAAAGATACATTTCAATAGGGAAAGGGGAAGAATTGATATAGAGCGGTATTTCCTACTCTGTGTTCTTGAGATATTGACAGGCATATTGATGGGCGTTATTTGGAGAAACTGGGCCCATCTTCAAATGAGGCTGGGAAACACAAGGCTCCACTTATATTTTCTTTTCTTTTCTTTTTTTAATGTTTTATTTATTTCTGAGAGAGAGAGAGACAGCGTGATCAGGGGAGGGTCAGAGAGAGAGAGAGAGATACAGAATCCAAAGCAGGCTCCAGGCTCTGAGCTAGCTGTCAGCACAGAGCCCGATGCAGAGCTCGAACCCACAAACCATGAGATCATGACCTGAGCTGAAGTCAGATGCTTAACCGACTGAGCCACCCAGCACCCCATCCACTTATATTTTAAACCCTAGTGCTGTTCAGAGATTTGGTAAGCTAATATGCATTAGCTCTCTCTAACTAGGGTATATAACATATAGAATCTGCTACTTGGGGCTCTGTCTTTCAAGGGCTTCTTAGAGTTTAGCAAGATTATACAAAATGAATTTAGAGAAACAGTAGTCTAGGACAGAAGTTGTCCAACTTTTTCTATAAAAGGAGTGATAGTAAATGCTTTAGGACTGGCAGGCCATATAGTCTCTGGCACAACTATTCAACTCTGCCACTGTAGCAAGAAAGTAGCCATTGACGAGAGGCAAACAAATGGTCATGCTGTGTTCCCTCAGGGATACTGAAGTTTGAATTCGTGTAATTTTCACATGTCATGAAATATTCTTCTTCTTTGGATTGTTTCCAACTGTTTGAAAGGGTAAAATCCATTCTTAGCTCTTGCACCTTACAAAACAGCCAGGGAGCTCGATTCTAGAACTTAGGGCAGTACTTAGGAAGGACTGGCTGTGGGGTGGGAGGGTGCATGGGGTCAGAAACATCTGTGGTTTGGGAAAGACGATGATGGTGAAGACTGGCCTCACTGCTCTCAGAATTCTGCCCGGAGCCTGGCACTGTCGTAAAATGTAACTTGGCGAGAACTTCAGTTCACCTCAGTTTGTTATAGGGCCTGTTATAGTAGCAATAACATTTACGGTAAATTCACCCTATAACTCTTATTCAAAAGCAGTGACCTAAACAACAGTAACAAGATGGCTCAATGACTTTCTTATCTGAAGAAATTTTGTTAACCCTTTTTGCCATCTTGCTCCTTAGTGAGCCCTAATTTCTTCTGCCAGATCCCCTTCCTAATAGTAGGCAATTATATTTTGGCTCTTTCTTAAAGGTCTTAGGGTTATCACTCATTTGTCTCTCAACACAGTGTTTGAAATGAAGTGAGTCCCTTGTTGTACACACTTTCCATTCCTTCCAGTGTACCCGTTGCAAAAGCTGAGAACTACTTGAACCAACTTTTTCCCTCATTAATTTCCCACTTATGCCCCATTTGCCAAAGTACAGGTTGAATGGGTTTGAGGGTGGAAAAAGCGGGAAAACGTTTTACCCCTTCACCTCTCCTGAACTCACTTCCACTTCTACCCAACAAGCTAACAGTATTCTCCCTCAAAGTCCAGTAAGCATTTGTCCTTCTAAAAATGCTAGAGGAGTGTTGGGGGAGGGGGAGGGCATTAAGGAGGACACTTGTTACATATAACACTTGTTGACGTTATATGTAAATGATGAATCATAAGTTCTATTCTGGAAATCATTATTATACTAACTAACTTGGATATAAATTTAAAAAATAATAATAATAAAATTTAAAAAATAAAATATATTTTCTTATTACAAAAGTAGCAAATGTTCATCATGAAGACTTTCAAAGAGACAGAAGAAAAAAAGAGGGAGAAGGTAAAGAAAAGCCACCTTCGGGGTGCCTGGGTGGCTCAGTTAGTTAAGCGTCTGACTTCTTGATCTTGGCTCAGGTCATGATCCCACAGTTTGTGAGTTTGAGCCCCACATTGGGCACTGCACTCACAGTGCAGAGCCTGCTTAGGATTCTCTCTTCCCTCTCTCTCTGCCTCTACTCTGCTTGCCTCACCCCTCAGTAAATAAATAAATGTTAAAAAAAAAAACTTAACGAAAGCCGTCTTAACACACCACCTGGAGATAATAGCAGCTAATATGTTGTTCTTTATCTTCAAAGTTTTTAATGCACCTTTAATTTTAAAAAATGAAAGAGTCCATTCTGTACATACTCCATCAAAATAGAATTTTTTTCCACTAAAGGTAACAATTTTCCAGTGATGAGTTCCATGTGTTTTAGCCTAAATCAGTACTTCTCAACGTTTCTTCCATAGAACACTATTTCCATGTGTAGTTATTACACAACTGGAAAAAAATGAGAGGAAAGTTATGATCATATATATTTGGGAACTGAGAAGTGCTGGGTCAAATACACTTAAACAGGCTTCTTTATTTCAGGGTTTCCAAGTATTGTTAATATGCTCGTGGGTGTTATAAATCCTCAGATGAGGACTAGAGTATATAGACTTCCCAACTTGTTAAACTACAAAACTCTTTTCTCCTCTAAGAATCTCATTCCTCCACGTGGTCTGGGAAATGCTGGCCAAAATCACCAGGAGCCGAAATCAAGCTTTCTCATTTCTCACAGTTATACATTTGGAGTTATTTTTATATAGTATTACGAGATCTTTGGGGAAAATGGTGGACAAGACAAACTTCAGAAGACTGGCTGTTCCCAGCCACCTTCTGAAACACTTCTTCCAAGTTTATGGTGGTCAAAGCCAATTATCTCAGGGAAGAAAATCTGACCCTAAGAGAGCCCATCTACAAAGCACAGTGATCACCTGAAGCAACCAGATTTGGAAAGCTAAGCTATGATTCAGAGAGGCAGTGAGTTGATGATATAAGTGGATCCATGGAGCAAACTGAAGGTAGACGGAGTAAAAGAGTCACACAAGCAGATTCACACTAAGGTAACAGATATAGGAACCCATTTTTGGAAACTCCCTGAGGCCTGAATGACCTCCATGACCCCACCCCATGAGTTCCCATTGACATGTCACCATGAGGCTTAGCAGTGCAGGTTTCCCCGAGTGAGGCTAACCAGAGAGACGAGATTCTTGTTTTGCTCACATCCACAGGTTTTTTTTTTTTCACAATGGGCAATCTGGGGCAATAAGGAGTACAATTGTCACTTACCATAGTAGCCCAGCTTGCACAGCTGGAAAACACAGCTGGAAAAATGGGGACTTTTCTCCCTTCTTACCGCTCCCTTAATAATAATGATAATATACCATATAATAAAAATGATAGAACACCTGTCCCATTTGCCCAGGAAGGACAGGGGATGTGTCCTGATATCTTTATCTTTTAAGCTGGAAGAACCTTGGACATTATCCTAGAGCTTCAGATCTTTAGCCTATCAGTCACGATAGGTGGATGGGCTTCAGCATCTTTGTGAATCCTCTGACAGCATATGTAAAATTTTTTGTCTGCGTATATTATTCTGGGGTGAAGTGCCATTCATAAATTTCTTTGTTTCTTTTTTTTTTTTTTTTTTTTTTTTTTTTTTTTTTTTTTTTTTTTTTTTTTTTTTACAAATAGTTTATTGTCAAGTTAGTTTCCATATAACACCCAGTGCTCATCCCCACAAGTGCCCCCCCCCCCCCCCATCAGTCCTCAGTTTGTTCACGCAATCAAGAGTCTTTCATGGTTTGCCTCTCTCCCTTTCCCCCGCTATTTCCCCCCTCCTTCTCCCCCACGGTCTTTAGGCCCTCAAAGTCATCTGTAACTCAGAAATGGTTGTAGTTAGAAATGAAAATCTAGGCTTGTTTGTTTTTGATCCATGAGCTCTTTCTATAGATCAAATATCTTGATTTTCTATATTAAAATCTTAGGAATTTCTTATAATTTCTCTGAATCCATTGCATAACTTTATTTTCCTTGGATCTCTCCCAGCTTGACATTACTACTTTCATCTTAAAAGAATTGGGAAATGTCTCTATCTAATGTATAAATAAATATCTAATGTATAAATAATGTATAAATAAATACACTGAAAAATGTACAGAGAGTCAAAGTCTTGTTTAATGTTGTAAAGTGACATCTTTTTCTGGCCTTGTCGTGTCTCACGCCAAGGCTTTCAAGTTGAAAGTACGTCCACCTTTAAAACAGTCTGCATCTCTATGCCTGATCTGTCTCCTTCCCTTTTTCTCAGGTATGTATTCTCTTGCTCACTCTCTCTCTCACCCACAAATATAGTTCCAAATTCCAGGGGATGTAGGAAGAAAAGGAGAGAGCTAGTGAAATCACTTTGATAATGAATAAAAGAATGAAAATCTTTGAAAATGCCAAAAACCAGGCACTAGCTAAAAACTAAAACTATCTCATGAGAGTGTTGAAATCTACCCCCATTAGGAGAAACAAGAGCCAGTGAAGTCAGTTTTTTTAATGAATACTAGAATAAAAATCCTTGAAAATGTCAAAAACATGAAAAGCTGAAAAATAAAACACTTTCTCATAAATGTGTTAAAATCTACCCATAAAAGTAGACATTTTTAATTGAAAAAATTTTTTGGCTTTGCAATAATGATTTCATATGCAGAGAGAGCAAAGCAGGCTAAAAAGGTTATGACCTCAATTTAATGAACAGTGAAATGTTCTGTGGATATGCAGCAAGATGGCAACCTGGCAGGGTCTGGAACTCTGAGTGTCCCTCCCTCAAGCCTGTGGTTAGTTAGATCAATGACCCACGCACTTTTCATGCTTGTGTCCATCAGAGGAAGATCAGATAGCAGGAGAGTAATAGATCTGAGGTGAATCGTCAACTTAAAGGAAAAGGGCACACAAGAGCTCTTGGTCTCACAAGTTGGTCCCTGTTGAATAGTCTAGAAATATAAATCCTTGTAAAGCTTTCAAGTGATAGCTTCCAAACATTACTTTTATTTCTCTCCTTTTGGACTGAGGACAGTGATAGTTTTAATTTTTAGAAAGATTTCTATACTCTAGGGGTATCTGTGTGGAGTAGTCTATTAAGTGTTTGACTCTTGATTTCAGCTCAGGTCATGATCTCATGGTTTGTGGGTTTGAACCCCAGGTCAGGCTCTGTGCTGACAGTTGTGGAGCCTGCTTGGGATTCTCTCTCTCCCTCTCTCTGCCCACCCCCCTCCACTCACACTCTCCCTCTCTCTCAAAATAAATAAAATTAAAATAAATAAATAAAAAGATTTCTATGTTCTAATTCTTGCCTTATTAACTCTTAACTGGAAATATAATCGCCTTGTTTAGACAACAAGAGTAAATAGATATTTTCAAGGATTAAAACTGGGTAAGGGTTCAACTTAAAAAAAAACACTTAGAAATACAACAATGGATTTATTGTTAAATTCCCTTGACAATGTGTAGGGCAAAGATAATTTTGTGAAGAAACCTAAAATATGTTATTCATATTTTTCCATTCTTTTTAAAAGTTTTGAAATGTAACAAGCATATTGAAATGTGCCCCAAACATCATGGTTGTGTGGTATTCCATTGTGAGACTATGCCACAGTTTGTTTCTCCCTTTGGCTGTAAATTGACTGCGTTTTTTCCACAAAGGCTATTATAAGGAATGCTGCTGTGAACATGCTTACGTTCTTTTGGGGCACATAAGCATGTGTTTCTGTAGGGTACGTACATAGGAATGGAATTGCTGGGTCATTAAGGTATGTGTATCTTTGCCTTTGTTAAACACTGCCAAACTTTTTCCAAAGTAGTTATATCATGCTTAGACTTCTCTATTTTTAATTATTATAATGGTGTACCCAAGTCACATGGTTAAGGGCTGCGCCTGGTTTTCCTGGCAAGAATAGGTTGGTAAATTGGTCTGGAAACAATTCTTTTTGCCAACTCTTGTTTTCCTTGATTAAATTTCCCCCAGTGATACACAACTTCAGACATTATTTCTCTTGCCTTTGCCATGATAATACAGTCATTTTTTATCAACCTCTGACCTGTATCAATACAGCTATATGCAAGTTGGGACTAGGGGACCGAGAAGAAAGCCAATATCAGGGAAATAATTTGCATAGGAATAATTTCCCTTGGGCCTAAAGCATCTATATTAAAGCTTCTGTGATGTGTAGTACAATCTGTTTTTTTTTTTATTCTTTTTTTTTAAGGCTATTTAAGTGATGCCAATGTAACAGAATGACTTAACACTGCTAAATGCCAAACTGGGATTTCAAATACCAATGTTTTCTTCTTTAAAGTTGGATCCCTCCAGGATATTATGAAGATGCAAGCATCTTCACAGCAGTCTGTCACCTTGTGGCTCCAGAAATTGAGAGCTCATCATGTTCATGGATCAGCACCATTTTTACTTATTAATATTTTTAGTGTCTGCCTATAAATCAGGCTCAAAGTAAAGGGCTTTTAAAAATAGGCTTCTCAGTCTATTCAGGCTCAATATACTCTGCTAAAAGGAATTGTTGATATCAGCATCTTCCTCTTTTTCCTTCCCCCTTGCTGGCCTCTCCCTGCATATGGGATGCACCTGTGTTTGATCCAGGCCAACCAAGTTCTCCAAAGATTTACCATTGCTTGCCTTTGCTTCTGCAAAACTCTTATGGTGACCATTATCTTGTTCTTTCATCCAAAAAGAGGTTCTAATAATTCAAAGTTAGGTGCCAGAATCTGGTCTGTGGCTATGTTTTAGTCCAGCTTACCTAGCACTGGACAACAAAGAGATCTCACATTAAATGAAGTAAATAATTTGCCTGCTCAAAGGGAAGGCAAAAATGGTCTAGACAGTGACTATTGTGACAATTGTATAGTATTAAGGGTTTAGGAAGACACACACACAAATATGTTTTGCAAATTTGTCATTTTATAAGTTATATGAAGTTAATGATACAGTCTTTGACCTTAAGAAGATTGAAATATAATTCAAGGGATTATACATATCTATGGCAATAATTAAAGAGCAAGTGCTGGCTGTAGAACACAGTATAACAGGACTTTGGGATTCAGATAAGGACTAACACCACAAAGTCAGGAACTGAAGTTGGACCAGAAGAGGGTTTGAAAGAGGTTGGACAGGCAGGGAAAGAGCAGTGGAGGGAAAAGCACCCATTGGATGGGATGATGGCATGTGGAAAAGGTAGGCTGGACTGATATGGCTGGATCATATTTGGAAGAAATGATGCTGGTTACCTAGGTGTGAAGACCTATCCATGGGGAGTTTCCATGCCAGGTGGAGAAGCGGTAAGGAGGTGCCACTGAGTATTCTATACTTGACAGACTAATGACAGGTGTGACTTCTAGAAAGATGAATCTAGGAGCACCTGTGTGTCTGTCGGTTGAGCTCTGACTTTGGCTCAGGTCATGATCTCACTGTTCGTGAGTTTGAGCCCCACGTTGGGCTTTACGCTGACAGTGCTGAGCCTGCTTCAGACTCTGTGTCTCCCTCTCTCTTTGCCCCTCACCTGCTCATGTATGTCTGCGTGTGCTCTCACTCTCTAAAAAATAAGTAAATATTTCTAAAAATCTTTTAAAAAAAGGAAAGATTAACCCATTACAATTAACATCAGAAGATGGACAGGCAAGGGAAAATATTCTGGGCTCATTGAAAGAGAACTAGTTAAAGACTTACATTGCCACATGCAGTTGAGCAGATGGTACATCATGATATAAATGGCACCCAGTAGAGTTTTGCATGTACAACCTGAAAGATGTTTTGTTTAAAGACAGAGAAGACTGGGAGAGTAAAGAGCCATCTCATTTGCTACGAGAACTACAGTATTTGAATTTTATAAAATGCCCCCCCAAATCAGCAAAGCCATATATGTACATTAGAACTTACACTATATATACATTGACATTAACATCTTAAAAATAAATTGTTTGACTTCCGTACAAGCACTTGTATAAGAATGTTCATAGAAGCATTACTGGAGACAATGCAAAAACCCATCGTCAGGTGAATGAAGGACAAACTGGAGTCCATTCATGCAATGAAACAATACCCGGCAACAAAAAGGAATGAATGACTCCTACACACAACTACCTGGATATATTTCACAGGCCATATGTTGAGTGAGAGAAGCCATGCAAAAAGAGAACACACTGTGTATGTAATTTCATTCATGTAAAAAGAAAATGCATGCTGATCTACAGACAGAAAGCAGATCAGAAATGATCTGGAGGACAGAGGTAGATCTAAGGAGGGACTGCAAAGGTATGTAAGAAAACTTTTGGGAGGGATGGAAAAGGTCTTCATTGTAATTGTGGTGGTTTTAGGAATGCATCTGTTAAAAATTCGTTGAATTATACAATTTGAATATGTGCAGTTTACTGTAAATAAATCATAGCACAATGAAGTCAATCAGAGAGGCCAAAATTGCAAATCTTTTTAAAAAAATTATATTGTTAGATACTAATTAATGATGAATTCTTAGTTTTTAATCCTTCAACGTATTTTTTAAAGATTTCCATGTTCCAGTCCTTGCCTATTAGCAGCTTTTGCTTGAAAATGTAATCTAATCACTTTGGAGAACAGAAGAAAACAGGTATTAGTACGAATCAGGATATCAAAAGCAATTGAATTATAAGAACTAAAAATTATTTTCCCATTTATATTACCTGATTTTGTATTTTAAAATGCAAACACGTTCAGAAATCTTGTTAAGGATTTATTGTTATTACTTCATCTTATTGTTTCCTGATATCATAGAAAGTCAAATTGAATCGATAAACTGGATCACTTCCCAGTCTTTCTCTTATTAGCTACTTGCTGAGTCTGCAGAAAATCAGTCACGGTTTAGCTCCAACAAATGAAATGACAGCTTGTGTCACATTTGTCATAGAAACCAGGCAAACTGAATAATGACAGGCAAACTTTAAAGCTCCTCCCTCATATGGGATGGAAATGGCTTTCTTTCTTCATGATAATCGTTTCTTTTTCTCTGCTGGAAGATGAGCCAATTACAGTCATAGCTCAACAGGAAGGGGCTCTGACATCTTTGATCATAAAGATATTAATAACTATTCTGCTAGTGATTCTCTGTGGTTTGGTCATATCAATTATTAATTTGTAAAGTGTGAGTCTGTTATTTCTTACTGAAATGCTGGTAGCACAGACTGGTACACAGTGGAGCAGAGGAGGAGGATGGTGGCTAAGAAAGGGGCTGTCACTTCAGCATTGTAAATACATTAGAGCCTTGTTTGAAAAAACTGTTTGGAAAGTGTTTCACTTTCATACATTCAGCTGGTACCATCCACGACCTAAGCCTTATACCTTTTAAACATACTATTTGTAGCGTCCATTATAATGCGTTTATAGCAGTGGTTCTCAACATCAGCCGTACTTGTGAATCACCTGAAGGGATTTTTTAAAAATAAAGGCTGAGCCCCAACCCCCAGAGATTCCGACTTAATTGGTCTGGGATGAGGCCCAGGCAAAGATATTTTTGAAAAGCACTTCAGGTGTTTCAGATCTGCAGCCAACATAAAGCACTACTGATTTAGAAGCAGGACAGTGCTTTTTAAGTCGTCTAAATACATGCAATATATGAAAGTTTTTATAGTTCACATTAATTCTAAAAGGCTTTAAAATGGGTTCCGGAAATATATTCATCCAGAGATTTTTTAAACTCTGGAAATTATAATTAAATAAATGGAAATTAAAACAAAAATATATTCATCCAAAGATTATTTTTAACTCTGGAAATTATAATTAAATAAATGGAAATTTAAAATATCGTTTTTTCCCATTGGCAAAAATATAAAAAATTGATGACATCCAGTGATGATGTGAATGCATGGAAATGGTAATGCTGATACAACACACATAGGAGTGAAAATTGGTGCCAGTTTCCTGGAGGGCAATTTAACAACATCTATCAACATTTTCATGTCTCGTACCAATTGGTCTAGCAATTTCTGCTGGAAATTTACTTGCAAACTTTAACCAAGATATAGGTTTAGGAATATTTAAAATGTTTAATAGTGAAAAACTAGAGAAAACCAAGGGCCCATTATTCAGAGAGTAGGTTAAGTAAATTCTGATATATTAATAATATGGAATACTATGGATACATTTAAAAAGAAGAGCTCCCTCTATATGTGCTGACAACAAAATCCAAGATATATTACTAGGTGAAGTATTAGAGATACTATTATAATATTATATATTCAATATATAGATATATTATGAGGTGAAAAATTTTCTACAGAAAATTATGTAGAATATTATCTCTTATGTGTAAATTTAAATAAATATAACTTTACTTTAAAAATGTATATTTTATTTCTTCAAGGTTTTCTTTTAATTCCAGGTAGTTAACATACAGTGTTATAATTAGTTTCAGGTGTACAACATAGTAATCCAACAGTTGTATACATCACACAGGGTTCATCACAACAAGTGCACTCAATAATCCCCATCACCTATTTCACCTGTCCCTCCACCCATCTCCCTCTGGTAGCCATCAGATTATTCACGGTAAGAGTCTGTTTCTTGCTTTGTCTCTCTTATTTTTTCTCCTTTGTTTGTCTGTTTTGCTTCTTAAATTCAACATGTGAGTGAGATCATATGGTATTTGTCTTTCTCTGACTATTTAGCTTTGTATTATATGCTCTAGCTCCACCCATGTCATTGCAAATGGCAAGATTTCTTTCTTTTTTTATGGCTGAATAATACTCCATTAAATATATCACATCTTCTTTATCCACTCATCAATCAATGGATACTTGGGATGCTTCCGTATCTTGGCTATTATAAATATGCTGCCATAAACATATGGATGTCTGTATCCCTTTGAATTAGTGTCCTTGTATTCTTTGCATAAATATCCAGTAGTTCAATTGTTGGATCATAAGGTGGTTCTATTTTTAACTTTTTGAGTAACCTCCATACTGTTTTCCAGAGTGGCTGCACCAGTTTGCATTACCACAAACAGTGCAAGAGATCTCCCCTTTTTCCACATTCTTACCAACATCTGTTGTTTCCTGTGTTATTAATTTTAGCCATTCTGACAGGTATGAGGTAATACCTCATTGTACTTTTGATTTGTATTTCTCTGATGGTGAGCGATGTTGAGCATCTCTTTGTGTCTATAGACCATCTGATTGTCTTCTTTGGTTAAATGTCTGTTCATGTTCTGCCCATTTTTAATTGGATTATTTCTTTTTTGAGTGTTGAGTTTTGTAAGTTCTATAAAGAACTTAATATTTTGGTTATTAGCCCTTTATTGCATATGTCATTTACAAATATCTTCTCCTAGTCCATAGGTTGCCTTTTAGTTTTGTTAGTCTTTTCCTTCACTGTGCAGAAGCTGTTTATTTTAATGTAGTCCCAGTAGTTTATTTTTGCTTTTGTTTCCCTTGCCTCAGGAGACAAAACCTGAAAGAAGTTGCTATGGTCAATGTTAAGGAAGTTATTGTCAATATTCTCATCTAGGACTTTTATGGTTTCAGGTCTCACCTAAAGCTTACAGATGTATGGTTTTTCCTTGAAGGAAATGTGGTTATCTTTGAGAAATTTGACTTTAAGACAAGTGGGAAATTTTATTTTTCTTTTATACCTTTCTATGCAGTTTGAATTTTCTAACCAATTACATATATTAGAGTAATAACTCCATGTGTATAGTATATACAATATAGTTA
Source organism: Hyaena hyaena (assembly GCF_003009895.1). Classification (NCBI taxonomy): domain Eukaryota; kingdom Metazoa; phylum Chordata; class Mammalia; order Carnivora; family Hyaenidae; genus Hyaena; species Hyaena hyaena. The sequence goes on along the minus strand of NW_024080865.1, from coordinate 1,768,178 downwards.
TAGTTATATCACATATTACATATCACCGGAGTTATCTGGGTGGTGGGATAGTGTTCTACTTTTTTTCTTTATAATATAAACTTTGTAACCGAGAATAAAGTTTACAAAAATAAAAGTATGAGTAATTTGGGAAACAAAATACACATTTGAGGTATCTGCAGCAGCTGACATGTGACCACACATTTGGCTCTGATCTTTCTAATAGCCAACAAAATAAAGGAAATATCATCAAATCAATGATATGATTCATGTCTGCAAGATAGCAATGTATCTGTGGGGGAAGCCCAGAAATTCATGAAACTTCAGTGCAGTTTTTTGGGTGGATCTTCAAAAGGAGAATACTATGTGGGATAGTAGAGACACCTTCAACAGTTATTCATGAAAAGTTTGGAAATTTGGATTTTATGGAAGAGAAAACAGTAACAGGAACTCAGTTGCTGGCCCTTTCCGCTAAGACAGTAGTGGTCTTAGCCGCAACAAATGACCTCTTCAGCTAATGTTGCTACTGATCACAGACATCATAAATCGCATTGGCAATGCCGCGCCATAGTGCCAGACTACCTACCATTTGACTGCCCTCAGAAGCCAGACAGCTTTACTGCCACCCTTCCCAGAAAACAGATCCCCTTTGTTCTCTTATGAACCAAAGTCTCCTGCCTGACATTTGATTGGTGAAGCTGAGGTCATGTAACTGTGCTGTACCTGCAAAGAAAGTTGGGAAAATGTGACCCATCTTCTGGTAGGTTTTCCCCAGTATGAGGGCAGGATATTCACAAGATATGGGCTTGTCAGAAAAAGGACAAATGCCCACCAAGATTCCAAAGCAGATCCATGATGAGAGTCAAACAGCACTCTGTATCTAAGACTATGCTTTGGGGTATACTTCCTGCTTTGTTATCAGGAAATTCTACCTACACTTTGTCTTAACTGAAATATCTTTATTGGTTCCAACACAGATCATACAAACATGTGAACTAATATGAGGTAAAGGTTTGAACATGCATTCTGCCTATAGTCCCAGATGCTGATATAGACTTTTACACAAATGAAAACTGAAATTAAAATTCAACGTGTATAATGAAATCTGGAAATAGACCAAACGTGTTTCAAGTGGCGAATCGATAAACAAACTATGGTACAAAATACAATGATATTTGGAAATGAGCTACTTATCTATGTATTACTATGGAAGAACCTCAAAACCATAATGCCTGATGAAATAAGCCAGACTGAAAGGCTGCCTACTGTGTGATCCCATTTATGACATTCTTACAAAAGCAAACCTAGAAGGACAGAAATCAGATCAGTGATTGTAGGTGGACTGAGGAGAGCAGAAGCCTTGACTACAAAGAGGTATGGGGGAATTGCAGCGAGGACTGAACTGCTGCATTCTCTATCTTGATTGTTGTAGTGGTTACATGCCTGTAAACACTTGTCAGATCTCTCCAGACTACACACCTAAAGGGTGACTCTTACTGCATATAAATTATACCTTGTTTTTTTTTTAACTTGGGGGGGGGATAGGTTCAATAAATATACCTGCAATCACTTTTTCAACCATATTTACCAATCACCTACCATGTGCCAGATACTCTTAATTTTTTTTTTAATGTTTTATTTATTTTTGAGAGAGAGAAAGAGAGACAGAGTGTGAGCAGGGGAGGGGCTGAGAGGGAGACACAGAATCCAAAGCAGGCTCCAGGCTCTGAGCTGTCAGCACAGAGTCCAACATAGGGCTCAAACCCACAAACCATGAGATTGTGACCTGAGGGGAAGTCAGATGCTTAACCAACTAGGCACCCAGGCACCCCACTATGTGCAAGATACTCTTAAATGACCATATATTTAAGCAAACTAACCCCAGTGTATATAATGTATTACAAATAATCTAAATTACTCTCCCAATTCCTTAAACTTGATTTGCAGCCAAGAACAATGCATGAAGAACTTTAGCAGTGATGGGAGATGGTGGCAAGTAGTGTCTTTAATCCGTAACTGACAAAACTACTGAAGTCTGGTGTGAAGACATATTGCAGCCAATGGATTTGACACCCGCCAAGCCCCAATTTAGAAAATCATTTTTAGGTGATAATTGGCTGTGCGAAACTCACATTTTGGTGCACAGAGGCCTGGAATTTCTGTGGAAAGAACTGGGAAAGGAAAATGGCCAGGGAGGTTTCGTTTGGGCAGCCTGGGGTAATGAGGTGGAGAAAGCAGAGCATTGGCCTGGGAGGTCTGTAGGTGTTACTAGTCCTCCTCCTGATGTGGGCAAGGTCAGTTGGCCCTTTGGACTCCATTTCTTTATCCATGAAATGAATGAGTTAGAAAAGCAGGACAAATACTGACTGCACAATATAGCGCTCTTCCACCAATCACATCTGTGACGTTGGGCAAGTTGGCTCTTCGGCTTTAGTTTCTTATTATATTAAAAGAGAAGTTTAATGGTTGCAGAACAATGTTAATACCACTAAACTACAGGGGCACCTGGGCGGCTCAGTCGGTTAAGTGTCAGACTTCAGCTCAGGTCATGATCTCACTGTTGGTTCGTGAGTTCAAGCCCCGCGCTGGGCTCTGTGCTTCTGTGCTGACAGCTCAAAGCCTGGAGACTGCTTCGGATTGTGTCTCCCTCTCTCTCTGCCTCTCCCCTGCTAGTGCTCTGTCTCTCAAAAAAAAAAAAAAAAAAAAAAAAAAAATGTTTAAAAAAATTTTTTAAAAATACTACTGAACTATACCCTTAAGATAGTTAATTTTATGTTATATATATATTTTACTGCAATAAAAAATATTTTTCAGTTGAAAAGCAGATATACCAAAATGACCTTTTGGGCATTGCAGTTTGATCTTTTTTCTTTCTCTTGGCTCCAAATCCCTTAACAAAGCCACCTATGGGATGTGCAGGCCCTGGGCAAATGTTTCTTGTGGGGCCCTTGTCTATATAAACTGTTTTAATTACTGAAAAACAGCTTGTCAGCACCATCCTGAGGCCCAATCTCTTGTGATCCCACAGAAGAAATACTGCATCTGCCAGCAGGAGCAATCTGCTTGCCGGACTGTCATTTTGAAACTAGGCTAGGCCTTGGGGCCCCAAGATAATCCCATAATGTGCAACCTGTGGCATCTGGTTAACCTCACATTTTGGGTAGAAGATTAAGAACACTCTGAAGGAGAGACACAGAGAGTTCATTCAGGTCCCATTCTGGCCTCTGGGCCCCACCCAAATGGCACTCTCATATCCATCTGGTCTGAAACCCCAGAGTGGGACTTAGAAAATTTTGAAGAAAGCCCTCCAAAGCACAGAGCCTCTGGGGCATGAGCCCAAGCTGGGGGCAAGGCAATGCATGGGAGTGGAAGTGCTTGAATGAATTTGCCCTGCCTGAGTCTACTATAACAGGTTCTTCTTAATTTGGTTTATAAACCCTGTCAGACCTGTCCCAAATGTGCCAAGGCGATTTTCATCCTCAGACCAAAGCACCCACATAGAGTTTCTCTACTCAGAACACAGGTTTCTGCCCTTGGAGAATCTTACAGAGGTGTCTAGGAGCTTTCCTGGTAGCTCATTTGCCATGGTATGATGAGCATTTATTCTATGGGCACATGAAATCAGAAAAAATTTAGTTAGGACAACACAATGCCTCAAGGGTTAGACCATGCCATTGCCCTGGGAGTTAAAGGGAGCATGAAACGTGGGATATTCTACTTTTTTACACTAAATCCTAAGACTGTTTCTAAGCTTGCTACTTTTTATCATTTCCTATAAGAGAACATAAGTCCAAATGAGAAGCCAAAAACTGTAATAGGAGGTCTTCACTGTCAAGCACCATGAATGGACACGACACTTAAGAGAAAGAAGAAATGACAAGGTCATGTCCACATGACTTAACCACAGCCAAATCTTTTAATCTGCCCCTCCAAAGACAAGGGTCAAGAAGGAGGTGTGGGGGCCTCTTATGCCTACCCTACCCTTTGAAACAGCTCAATGGTTAAAGGAGAGAAACTTCACCCACATGGGTGCTGAGAAAAGAGTGCAGTTGATTTCCAAGAGTAAGAGGATTTGCTAAAAATCCTTTCAAATGAATGTCTACCTCTATAATTGATTTTGGACTGATAAAGAAAGGGAAATTTTCCCTATTTGTTCTAAATTTCCCTAAAAGAAGAGTTCTAAAGCATTTGCTCCACAACTGGTATTTCTACCTCCATCTCCATATAAAATAACCAACAAAGATTAACAGGCTGCCTGACGTTTTCTCAGGGCCCTCTGCCTGGGAATGGACTCTTTTGAGTCTGTGGCTTCTTTTAGAATAGGGCAAAAGCTATGGGCCTCCTCCCCAGAAGGATGCACATAAGCCCCACACACAAAATTTTCCACATAATTGTAATGGATTCAGAGACTGACTTGTAACTTACCCATGCACCCATGCAAGGGATCTGTGCTCTAGAAAGTACTTAAAATGTAATTTGTTGCAAAGCAGAGCTTCGGCTTTAGCTGCCTTGATTGATGAATCTCCAGAAATATTGGACAGTGGTGCTTAGGCTAGAGGTTTGTGGAAAAGTTTCAAGGGAGGAGTGAAGTCTCCGTTGCTATAGCAATGGGCAAAATGGCAGTATCTAGCTCTGTGGTAGTGACACAACTCCTCCTAGGTAAGGCGGCCTGATAAAACACAGGATAGCCAGTTAAACTTGAATTTCAGATAAACAACAAATTTCTTAGGATCAGTATGTCCCATGCAATATTTAGGATATTGTCTTAGTTTGCTTAGGCTGCTATAACAGAATATTGTAATGTAGGTGGCTTGAACAGCAGACATTTATCTCTCACAGTTCGGGAGGCTGAAAAGTCCAAGATCAAGTCACTCACGGAGTCAGTGTCTGGTGAAGGCCCACTTTCTGCTTCATAGATGAACATCTTCCCACCTTGTTCTTATATGGTGAAAGGGCGGAGGGAGCTCTCTGGGGTCCCTTTCATAAGAACACTCATCCCAGTCATGAGGACTCTACTCTCATGACCCAATTACCTCTGAAGACCTCACCTCTAATCACCATCATCACATAGGTCATTAGGATTTAACATGTACATTTATTTCAGAGGAATACAAATATTTAGCCCATTGCTGATAGATTTATGCTAACAATTATTCATTGTTTATCTGATACTCAAAATGAATGAGATGTCCTCTATTTTGATGTATGAAATCTAGCAACCCAACTCCTGCTCATTTCTACTTTCGCAGGTTCCCTTATCTTGAACTTGTTATACCTCTGTCTCTGTGTGTTCCTCTTGATAACGGCCTTTCTTCTCCCTTATTTCTAGATGTGCCTTAGTTTGATCAAGCACTGATAAGAACCTAATGAGGATTGTTTGTTAACACCACTCCCTCTCCACAGTACAGGAATAGTGAAATTGTGTGTCTGTGTACGCACATGCACTTGGGAGAGAAAGGGAAACAGGGGGAAGTGATTTAAGAATTACTATTTTAGGGGCAGCTGGGTGGTTCAGCCAGATGGGTGGCTCAGTTGGTCAAGTGTCTGACTTTGCCTTAAGTCATGATCTCATGACTTGTGAGTTCGAGCCATGCACTGGGTTCTGTGCTGATGGTGCAGAGCCTGCTTAGAGTTCTCTTTCTCTCTCCTTCTCTCTCTGTCCTTTCCCCCAATCACTCTCTCTTTCCCTCTCTCTCTCAAAATAAATAAACTTAAAAAAAAAGAATTACCTTTTTAGAAAAAAAAAGATGCAAACCAGAAAACAGACTCTTAACAAGAAAGAACAAACTGAGGGCTGATGGAGGGGAGATGGGCAGGGAGATGGACTTTTAAATGGGTAATGAGCTTGAGGGCACTTGTGATGAGCACTGAGTGTTGTATGTAAGTGACCAAACACTAAATTCTATACCTGAAACTAATATTGCACTGTATGTTAACTAACTGGAATTTAAATAAAAACTTGAAAACAAAAAGAATTACTATTTTAAGCAGCACTTAGATGGCTCAGTCAGTAGAACACGTGGCTCTTGATCTCCGGGTTTTGAGTTCGAGCCCCCACTCTGAATGGAAAGATTACTTAAAAATAAAATCTTAAAAAAAAAGAATTACTATTTTAAAATAAACATGCTTACAAAATGAAGTCTAACCACCAGTGACTTCAAAAAAGGTAGTAATAAAACCAGGATATAATTAAGATAGGGAAGTGACTTCTTATAACAAAATAGGAAAACATGCTTGAGGAGTATGGAGAGTCACCAACTACTTGTCAATGGGAGTTAATTCTCTTGAAAATCAGATGGTTTAGGAGAACTGCTAGTTGCTAATGCCAATATTCTCTGTCTTCTTTCTCTTTAAAAACCATCTCTGGGGGGCGCCTGGGTGGCTCAGTCAAGTGAGCATCTGACTTCAGCTCAGGTCATGATCTCTTGGCTCATGAGTTCGAGCCCTGCATCAGGCTCTGTGCTGACAACTCAGAGCCTGGAGCCTCCTTCAGATTCTGTCTCTCTCTCTTTCCTATCCCCTGCTTGCACTCTGTCTCTCTCAAAATAAATAAACTTTAAATAAATAAAAACTTTGATCTCTGATTTTGGTCAAGGCAACAATGTGTCTCGCTAAAACACACATTTTCCAACATCCTTTGTAGCTAGCATAGCCATGTGACAAGCTCTGGACAGTGAAGTAAAATGGAAGATTAATTGGGTATTCTGGGAAATAGTTACTTTTCTGATATAGGTGTTACTTTTTTTTTTCCTTATTGCTTCCTTCTTTCTCTTGCTCAGAGAGCAGAAATAAGACTGAGGTGGAATAGCCATCTTGAGATCATGAAGCAACCACAAACATGAAAGCCATGTGCTTAGAATGGCAGATCCAACAGGGAAAAGGCATCTGGGACATTAACAACTGTGGTAGGCAATTGTACTCTACCTGCCTGCATCCCCTTCAAGACTGAAGTCTTTGATCCTAGCTACTGAGACTGTTGATAGCTGATGTCCCTCAGCTGTCATCCCTGCTGGGAATTGCCCTCAGCTGAAGACAAACACTTCGCCCCCGGTCATCGTCCTTTCCTGCAGGTGTGCAGCCTGCATCCAGTGACTGGTTAATGAGAGAGTATAAAGGCTTTTTCCCTTTCCCTAATATGGAAAAACTCTGAATGGCCAGCTTCAGAATTTACCAAGTCATCAGCTGAAGCTTTTTGGTGACCACACAATCCAATTTCTTCCTCTTACCGAGTTCTGCGGCCTTTCCTTACCAAAAGGTGTTAATACCAAGCAAACTCCTTAGTAAACTTCCTCCATTCAGTCTCCATGGTAGAGTTTGCTTTCCAGGAGAAGCTGACCTGCAACAATGACCTTGCACAACTGCTCTGCCAGGCTATCTCTGGACTTCTTGAATCATGAGATTGTTTAAAATATTGGATACACCACAGCAGCTGTATTTCACACATACCTGCTCCAAAGCAATGCCTGTCAAAGAGGGGTATTTTATGTCTTGAACTGTGAGCCTCAAAGTGTGAATGAAGAACTGATTCGTGAGACTTAGCTTGGGTTGCCGAAGGCAAATGTAATATAAGTGAAACTTAAAGATTAAGGAGAAAAATATAATTCGCATTGAATTCCTGCTTTTGTATATGAGGATGAGAAAAACCCATTCCCTAAAGCTGAGGAAAAGGCAGTTTGACATTTCTCACTGGAAGAGTAATGAAGACCAAACTCCAAAGAGACTTGGCTAGATTGAAACACAAACATTAGCCTTAGGAAAGCAGGCAAAATAGGTGAAGGTACAGGAAGAGTTGGTCAGCACGGTCCAGAGTAAACAATTTCAGCACCAAGGATTTAATGTTCAAGTGTGGATTTGTGTTGCTGTTGACAAATTCCTCAGCTATCATTAGCTCTAGAAAATCTTGATAACTAGAGACATTAAATCAAGAGGATTTTATCATAGGCACAAAACCAAAACAAAACACAAAACTAAAAAGCAAACCAAAAAATACCTAGAAATGAATAAAAAGTAAAAATGAAAGCAAATGATTCCTTTTTTTCCCCAGTGAATGAAATATGAGGTTAAGTACACCCTCAATCTTCATAAAATTTATAGAAAATGAACTGTAGGTGAAACCAACAGTGAATCAAGATCTCTTGAGACTACAGAAAACCTGAAATTAGTATTCTTCCTAGGGTCTCATTTAGGTGTGTTATACCTATGTTGTTTAAGGTGAAGCCAGAAAATCTAAAATCAGAAAAATAATAAGGCAGTCCCGAGGGCTTCGTCAATCCTCACTCATGGCCACTGCATCATTACTTATGGATTATTGTCGTCTTTTTCTGGGTTTTAAAATTAGTACAATTGACTCTTCAAATAAGACAGTTCCTGACATGAAAATGAGAAATGTGTACTTGGTCCATACAGCTTCTTACTGTAAAGAGATTTTCCAAAGTAATTTAAATCTAATGACTTCTCAGACATTTGCTTGTCTTGAGACTGGGGCAATGACAGGAGAAGTACATCAATCATGTCGTGAAAGTCCTAGCAAAAGCAGGGATTCAAGTTTAAATTTGTGTACCTGGAACTTCTGGCGTATCTTTCCTTTCCCATTTGTCTGCTTTACGCAGACCTGTACTATATTGAAAATGACCACATTTGGCACAATGATTGCATTCCTTTAATTTAATGTAGTTCTATAATAAAACAGTACAAGTTATATTATACTCAGGCTAATGGATTTGTCTAGAGACCTTCAAGGATCATTCAAGAGCAGGGGGAAAGGAGTTTGCTGAGAGAGTAAGTGTTTGTACAAGTCTCTTAGACCTAGCATCCCAAAACATGGGGCATCTTCCCTTCTTAGGATGTGTGGTCTCCTTTCTTGCTTAGTAGTAGAATCCAAATTTTAGTCAGGGCAGCAAGGTACCCTGCTAAAACAAAATGAAACAGAACAAAACAAACAAAACAACCTACACTTTCCAGCTCCCTGGCACCTAGCAGTGATCACATGACAGTTCTGAGAAAGAATTTGGGAGTTTAGGATGAGGAATTGACCTTTTTAGCCAAAGGGTCTATCTGGGCCCGTATCAAATGTTTCGCTTGGCCCATAGAGACTTCCTTTTAAAAAACTGAAAGGAGGGGCCCATGGGTGGCACAGTTGATAGAGTATCCAACTCTTGGTTTTGGCTTAGGTCATGGGTTTGAGCCCCGCACTGGGCTAAGCATGGGGCCTGTTTAGGATTCTCTCTTCCTCTCTCTCTTCTCCTCCCCCCACTCAAATAAATAGGCTTTAAAAAAATTGAATCTATTTTCATAAAAACACAGATTTCTAGATTCCTTCTTAAGAATTATGAAATGTGATTCATCTCGCATCCCCATGTTGCAGTAACAGGCCACAACTTAATAACGACACATCCACTTCTTCCTATTGTCTTCATGTCTGCTGTGTTCTGTCACCAGCTAGACCCCAAGACCTGACCTTTACTGCCAACCTGCTTTTACTCACCAACCTTTGCCCCACATTTTTCCTTGAGCTCTCCTTTCCACCTTATCTCTTAACTCAGCCAAAGGGGAAGTGAAATCACCCCTGGAGCAATAGCAATTGTCCTAACAAGACCTCCAGCCAGCCCAGACCACCTAGACATTTTGAGCTTAACCCTTGACTCACACCTGTGCAGATGGACTATGGAGTGATCTCTAGAAGACTGATAACTACTTTACCTCATTATAATACTAAAATCTCCACCCAAGGAGGAGCCTCAGCCTCATTTACATAATATACAATGTGTGTATGGGCGTAGTTCCTTAAGGCACGTGTGTGACCTTATGTCCACCTCTACATCCACTGACCAGGCTTCCCTAACTAAATACTTACCTTAATCCTAAATAAAAAGAACCCATCCACCCTTGCTTAGGGAGTCATGGCTTTGAAAGCTATTCCCTGTGAGCTCCTTGTTTGCTGCAAATAAAGTTTGCTTTATGTGACAATTCAACCTGATGCAGTTTCTGACTCCCCTTGGAGCAAATTCCCAATGGTTCTGTTATACTTTTTCCTCCCACCTCATCCTGCCAGTATTTGTTTTGTAAGCCCTGTCTTAAAATGTAGTCTGTGTCTCTCTCCCTCTTTTTCTCGTCTGTGTCTTATGCCATGTTTTATTTGTCTTTGCCTTAGCTCTGGGTGACAGATGTGTGCCCAAACTCACAGTTATCAGAATTTCCTGAATTACCATGCCCAAGTGGCACTTTTTAAAAGCTGGAACTTGTGTGAGTGAATGGAATTACTATTCACTCACTTTAATATTTTTAGTTACTGGGGGCACCTGGCTGGCTCAGTCAATAGAGTAAGCGACTCTTGATCTCAGGGTCATGAGTTCAAGCCCCATGTTGAGCATAGAGTTTACTTAAAAATGTGTTTTTAGTACTTGTCCTGAACTTGCATCACAGGCCATACTTTTTTTTTTTTTTTTTAATTTATTTTTGAGAGACAGACAGACAGACAGAGCACGAGCAGGGGAGGCACAGAGAGAGAGGGAGACAGAATCCGAAGCAGTCACAGGCCATACTTTAAGGTGTAGTGACCCACATGAAGTCTTAAGGTCTAGATTGCTCATCCAGTCCCAAGGGTTAGAACTGTGTTACAAAGTAAAACTCAAGGTGTGTTCACCATATTCTTTTATCAAAGGTAGCACTGGGGGCCATTTGATAGAGAGATAAGTAGTCCTCCTTTCTGTGAACCAGGAAAAGCTAACAATGTATGGTTTTATCATTTATATACTCGACAAAATAGGTTTTTATTATCTTTATTTTCCTTACATCTCTTTCAGAAGTTAGGAGTACCACAAATCACACCCATTCAATGATGTAGTACTTTGTTCATAACCCTCCTTAAGCTCAAGTTTCAAAGGACCCTCTGCATTCCAGGATTCCAGAACTGGATGATTAACCTATCTGTACTCCTCCTGATGTTAGAGGCTTTGATTGTCCTGATTTTTAGCTTTCACCATTCTGAAATGAAAAAAAAAAAAAAAAATCTCTTACTTTCCTTTATTTAGCTGCACAAGGCAGGCTTCTGTCCAGTAGAACTCTTGCTTTCTATCAGCCCAGCTGTTCGTCCCAGCACTTTTCTCTGGGCTGTTGTAAGTTTTCCTTGAATTTCAGGAACCAGAGGTACACAGTTTTGTTGGAAAGAAAAATATGTTTCTTTTGAATGATATTCAACAACTGGCTGATCATTTGAGCTATAGAGACACATTGGATTGACATCTAAAGTGTGGTTCTTAGGAAAAAGCATCGGTATCATCTAGAAACGTGTGAAAATGTACATTTTTAGCCCTCATCTGAAACCTACTGAATCAGACACTTTGGGTAAGGTCCAACAATTTTGTTTCCACAAGCCCTCTAGGTGATTCTGATGTACATTCAAGTTTTAGACCCACAGACGTAGTGTTTTGTAAGTGAATGAGGTATGGTGATAGAAAAATTCATATGAAAGGGAATTTCTACTTAGGACTAGAAAAACTGGAATGTAAAGGAATGGAAAATGGAGAGCATCTTGTTGTATTGCTTTTTTGCTTCTTAGAATTGATGGCTATAGTAATATAATCACTGACAATGTGTACAAGGTGTCAGTTGCTCATATTTGAAGTAGCACTATCTAGGTTTGATGATCTTACTAAAATTAGCAAGGGGAAAGGAAGAAATGTGAGACTGGGAAAAGAATTTAACCTGAGGGGAATTTAAATATTTATACATGCACATATTAGCTGAGAGAACACAGAGCCCAGAAAGGAAAAGAAACATAAAGGAATGTTAATGACAGACCCTACTAATCGGTAATGGCAATTCTCCAATTCAGAGTGGAATCAGCAGAGATGTCCACAGAAATAGAGGGAAGATTCTGAGAATGAGAGCTCCCATTCACTTAACAATGGATTACCGAATAGCTGCTTCACACCAGGGGTGTTCTAGGGACCATTGTTCTTTTTTTTTAAATTTTTAATGTTTTTATTTATTTCTGAGAGAGAGAGAGAGAGACAGAGTAAGCAGGGCAGGGTCAGAGAGAGTGGGAGACACAGAATCTGAAGCAGGCTCCAGGCTCTGAGCTGGCAGTCAGCACAGAGCCCGACGCAGGGCTCGAACCCATGAGCTGTGAGATCATGACCTGAGCCCAAGTCAGACACTTAACCAACCGAGCCACCCAGGCGCCCCAGGGGGACCATTGTTCTTATCCAGTGAAGGACAAGATAGAAGATCCCTGCCTTCACAGAACTTAGTCTAGTGAGGGTCATGAACCACTGAACAATGAATTGTAATAAAGTGTGGCAAAAGCCATGTTAGGGGACATGTAGGGAAGCTGGGGGCTCAGAGGACTTGGGAGATGGGAATCTTGGTAATGGTCATCATAATGTTTTGAGTGGACATCGAAGGAGGAAACTGAAGGAAATTAGTAAATTATCTCTGTGAGGTGGGAAACATTAGTCTCAGTTTGGGGTTTTAATAGAAAATATGTGTGTTATAAGGACATTTGACAGAAAGGAATGCTCTTGGACTATGGAAATCAAAACCCTTGGCAGAAGCACAGGGCTGGGTCCAGAACCCTCTGTGAAACCATTTCTAACCTTAGGAAGCACAGGGAACTGTAGCACTGGGGAGAGGGTACTAGCCAAAGAATATGATTGTTGGTTTGTTTGTTTTTTTAATTGTTGAAAGCAGAAGACGTGAATATTTTCACTAATGGGAGAATATGGCTTTAGCCACTCTAAGGTCTTCTCAGGAGGAATTATAGCCATAAGAGCTTTTAAGCATAAATAGCTATAAGAATATAAGAAGGCCATGCTTTGGGGCCATTGTTAATAGGAACTTTCGTCAGAGGACTGTTGCTGATGTAGCGAGAGATGGCTGGTGAAATTCCAGGAGAAGCTCAGTCCAAAAAAGGAAGGAAAATAAGGGGGGAAGCAGACAGCCTGGAATTTATTTTATTTCAATTTCTTGGTTTTTATATTTTTATTTGTTTACTGAAAAAATGTATTACATATTCACTTTGTGCCAGGCTTTCAGTTTGTTTTCAACCTATAACTTTAAATGTAATTGGTAAACAAATTTGCAAGTGGTAGTGTCAAGAGAGATAAGAAACAATAGAAAGGACACGGCCACATGTAATTTTTATCAGGTCTATTCAAATAGCCATTTCTTTTTTTTTTTTCTTATTTATTTATTTATTTATTTTTAACAAATAGTTTTCAAATAGCCATTTCATTAAGTTATTTTAAATCAGGCAAAGTCATGGAGCCAATAATTGAGATTTAAGATTCTTGCGCATTAAAACAAAATAATCTTAGGGATTATCATTTTTCAAGTCTCTTGGGAGACCCTGTACACGAATGGGCAACAGCTACACATTCATAAGTTCAACTCACCCTAATGAGTCAGTGGATTCTTCACGTCTCAGTCCTGATGGTTAGTCCACATTGATTTTGCTCAACCTTACAAAGTATCCTGAGTACATGGTAACTGTTATAATCAAGTAATTCTTTCTTTCTTTCTTTCTTTCTTTCTTTCTTTCTTTCTTTCTTTCTAGGAGAGAGAGAGAGCGAGACAGCGTGAGCAGGGGAGGGTCAGAGAGAGAGGGAGTCACAGACTGAAACAGGCTCCAGGCTCTGAGCTGGCAGTCAGCACAGAGCCCGACGCGGGGCTCGAACCCACACACCGCGAGATCATGACCTAACGCGGGGCACGAACCCACGAACCGCGGGATCATGACCTAAGCGAAAGTCGGACGCTTAACCGACTAAGCCACCCAGGCGCCCCCATAATCAAGTAATTCTAACTAGTCCCTCTTTGTAGATATCATAGTCTCTATGTTATTCTTTCAGTATCTTAATTTGCAGCAAATAGTTCTGCCCATGAAATGTGCTTCTTTCCATTCTGGAGCAAATCCTTTATCCCACCAAGATCAAAGGACTCCACTTACTCTTTGAGTGACTTCCTCCCTTTGACATGTTAAAATAATCTTTTATTGGTTTCACAGACACTTGCAAGGAGCTCTTCAGAGTGTTTTCCTTGTAGCTGTTATTCTTTATTTTCCTCACATGAACTCCCTCACCAATTTGGGGGAAATTTTTTCTCTTTTTTCTCTGATAATATAGATGGCTTTAGCAGTTCTGTTTTAGGTTCCTATCTCTAATGCTTATTATTTTCATTCCTTGGTATATGCTTTTCATGGAAAGTAAACAACAAAAGCAAAGTATATAGGATTTTATTGTGGGTTATTGAGTTTTCAAAGAACTTCCTTTTAGTTGTCTCCTAAATGGGGCCTGTATTTATCATATTTCTTTTTTTTTTAATTTTTAATGTTTTTTTTTTTTTAATTTATTTCTAGGAGAGAGAGAGAGAGACAGCGTGAGCAGGGGAGGGTCAGAGAGAGAGGGAGTCACAGACTGAAACAGGCTCCAGGCTCTGAGCTGGCAGTCAGCACAGAGCCCGATGTGGGGCTCGAACCCACGAACCGCGAGATCATGACCTAAGCGAACGTCGGACGCTTAACCGACTAAGCCACCCAGGCGCCCCCATATTTCTCTTTTTAAAAATTGAGAATGTGTGGGATGGTTTCTTGATTTTCGCCTGTCCCATGAGGATGTAGAATTTAATTATGTTTTTAGTTTTTGCTTAGTGGTTCACCCACAGCAATCTTGTGGCTCCATTTCTGATCCTGTTTAGGATGCAAGTTCCCTCTGTTTCCCTTCCTAGTGAGATTGAGAGAGCAGTGCTCAAATTATTAACATCTAGCCCCCATCCCCACCCCTGTATCTCTCATCCTGATTGAGAAGTTGGTTACTTTGTATTTGTAGCCGTCTATCATTATTATCTGGACTAATTTTTCAGCTTTTCCAATTTGATTTATCATTTTCTGTCTCATCATTTCACTTGAGTAATATATAATATACATTTTTCTGTATAGAGGAGTTTTAACATGAATTATTTTTACAGTTGAAAAGTTATAACACAAATATATCCTGTGAAGCTTCTTCAACAAATACTTTTTCAGTGCCCATTATGTACCAGTTCTAGACACGGGGAATAAACAAGGGCTGGAATCAAAATTCAAATTCTATGCTGAGAACAAACTCAGGGCTGATGGGGGTGGAGAGAGAGGAAGGGGGGGATGGGCATGGAGGAGGGCACTTGTTGGGATGAGCACTGTGTGTTATATGGAAACCAACTTGACAATAAACTATTTAAGAAAAAAATAAACATTAAAAAAAATTCAAATTCTAATGAGGGGTGGAGTAGGGTCACCACAAGAAATAATTTGTCAGATGCTGAGAAGAGTTAAGAAGAAAAAAATGTACAATGATAGTTCAGAGCAGCCCTTCTCTACCAGTTCTACCAGAGAATTAAACTCTAGTACCCTATGGCACCTTTATAAACAATGAATTACCTTCTCTTCTATGCAGCTAGACTGATACCAGCTGTGTAGCTTCATCCTTGGAGGATAGGAAAAAAAAAACAGTCACTGAAATAATTTTCTGTAGGGCTTATACTACCATGGAACCCTAGGTAAGAGAGGCTGAGATAGAGAGCACTATCATGGGAGTGAGTGTTGCTTGTGATGACTTGGTCAAGGAAGGCCTTTCTTTTTTTTTTTTTTTTAATATTTTCTTTTTTGAAACAGAGAGAACAAACAAGGGAGGGGCAGAGAGACTTTATGGGGACAGAATATATGAAGCAGGCTGCACACTGGGCTCAAACCCACGAACCACGAGATCATGACCTGAGCTGAAGTTGGATGCTCAAGTGACTAACCACCTCAGTGCTCCAAGGAAGGCCTTTCTGACAAGAAGCTCTTTAAGTAGAGACCTGAGTTCAATGAGGGAGGGAGGTCCCCTGCAGATGCAAGGTGGGTAGAATGGGCCAGCCACAGCAGAGTACCCCAGCAAGAGACAAGAGTGGGTTTGGTATATTTGAGGAACAGTTAAGAAGGTCAGTGTGGCTAGAGTATCAGGTGACAGAGAGGTGGGAATAAGATCAAAAAAGTGGCTGGTGATGGGTGGAGATGGTGAGACGTGTCAGAGACATTTTAGCTCAAGTCAATTCAGCAAAGATTTACTGAGCTTCCAACCTTGCGCCATGACCTGGAGGCTTCAAAGATGAATGAATCATGGTCTCTATCTTTACGTAACTTAAAATATGGAGTATATCACTTGACTTAGACTAGGTACATATAGTATGATGAATCCTACACCTTAGCAGTAAGCAAATGGGTGGCCATTGGTTGAGTTCTCCCAGAAGTGGACCCTGAGCCAAGCATTCAGGTGCTAGTGATTTAAAAGGAAGTGCTCCTAGGAAGAACTCAGAAGAGCCAGGTAAGGGTGGGATTTCAAACAGCAGATTCAGCCTGATATACAGGGGGTCCTGTAGTGTAAATTACACTACAGTGTCTGTCACACTTTAAAGGAATGGAGTTGAATTTTTTTACATGTATACATGCTAGTCATTGACTATGAGCTGCCCAAGAGGGTGGTGTCACCCAATATATTGGTTCCATATAGGTAAATTGGCTCCAATATCAAAGGTAATCCTCCAAAGATTATAACAAAGGGAGTGAAGGCAGGGGATGAGAGCACAGAGCTGGTGAAAGATCCGAGGGGGGATCTTGATTGGGAGTCAACAGTCTCCACCCCAGGGCTAACAAAGCTTCTCAGTCTAGCGAATATGGCTTAAAGGACAGGCAGAGGATAGTGAGCTTTCCCCAGGTGGAAACAGGCCCTGTTTTCTTGGTTCTGTGTCCTTAGCATCTAGTCCAGTTCTTATTCACCATAGAGAACCTCAGAGATGTTTCTGAGTGGGAATGAATGCATGCATGAACCTACGCCAGGCTCAGGAATTAATCTTGAGAATTTTTAGAAATCATTTGGCAGAAGCCACATACCCCAATATTGCATCTTCATAGAGGATGCTAAGCTCTTCTGAATAGGAATGGCAAGCTGGTGGGAATACAGTTCAGAAATCTGGGAGGTATAGCCATAAAAATAGCATATAAACTCAAATGTGAGCAAGTGAGAAATAATACATCTAAGGGGCAAAAAGTCCAAACACCTTAGAGTATGATGTGTTCTATCAAAAATTTAAAAAAAAAAAAAACAGTGAAAATAATCTATCTAAATTTTTGAGAAAACATTTAGTTGTGTCAGCAACTAATTTTCTGTGACTTGCTGTTGGACTGAGAGGGACAAATTTATAGAGAACTTGCTTAAATGAGGAAAGGAGTTCGTATAGGTGAGTGGTACTAGGCTGTAGAGCCCTGAATCAGAGTTGTGTCAGGAACCGGGAAGGGCTGGGAGGTATCCCTCTGGGTGTCAGTTCTGATCAGTTGAAGTTAGAAGCCAATAAGACTATTGAGAAGGAGTCTGAGGCCACATCCAGGTTCAGGAGAAAACTATTACTAACGTTTATTTAGCACTTCTTATACCTCAAATGCTCCTAAGCACTGTTTAATCGGCTCATTAACCTATAGGAGGTAAGTACTTGTATTGCCATTATTTTCATTTTACAGATGACAAAACTATGCAATCATTTCTCCAATATCTTCCAAGGGCCAAACTGTCCAGGTTTGCACAGTGGTAAGTGGAAGAACAGAGATTTGGTTTTAGATTCTACACATAATCACTAGAATAGCGTTGAATGCCATGATTGATTACAGGAGGGAGGAATGGCGTGTCATGCATTTTCATCCTATCATTCTGGCCTTGTCCTCACCCTCCAATCATCCTTCTTCCCCTTTCACATCTAGTCAAATTAAACTACGTTCTCTTCCACAGTGTCTATACCCTTGTATGGGCTACTGCTAGTCCTGGAGCACCTCTTGCTACTTCTTTGAAATTCAGTCCAGGCCTCATCTTTGAAGCAAACCTTCCCTGATTTCATCAATCAGAATTGGTGCTCCTTCTCTGTAATTTCTTATAGAGTTATGAGTCTCGCTTATAACATAACACTTTTTATTATGAATTGTGGTGGCTAACTTCTCTTCAGATGAGCTAAAAGAAAAGCACATGTAGTGTTTTTATCGAATGATAAAACCTGATGCCTCCTCTTTTCGCAGCTCCAAACTCTTGGTATTGTCTTCTAAAAATTACATGCTTTCCAGGCTAATCTTTGTAATTGTAAAGCAGAGGTGTTGGACCAGTTGAAATGCCCAGCACTGTTATCTTTTTCTTATATCAGTTAGGGAACTTCCAAATATGCAGTAAAAAATTTACCCTTTTACATTTGTTCTCTATTATGTGCATACAGTATGGTATTTCCTTTCATAAATCACTTTTGTAGCAAAGCTTGCTAAGTGTGCTATCTTCATCTAAAACAATCAATTTGTTGGGAGAGATACATGGGTGCTTTGTATTAAAAAGTTTTGTTTCTTAAGTTGGGGGTTGTATGAAGAAACATATAATAGCTATGTGTATGTCATTATATACACATGTTTTAACTATGATTCTTTTATAAAGAATATAAAAAAGTTTATATTCTTTATATATAACAAATTATAGATGAATTATAGAATAAATCCTATAAAAATATAATAGAAAGTCGGTTAAGCGTCAGACTTCAGCTCAGGTCATGATCTCATAGCTCGTGAGATCAAGCCCCATATCAGGCTCTGTGCTGACAGTTCAGTGCCTGGAGCCTGCTTCAGATTCTGTGTGTGTCTCTCTTTCTCTGCCCCTCCCCCACTCACTCTCTGTTTCTCTCTTTCAAAAATAAATAAACATTATAAAATTTAAAAAAATAAATAAAACACAGATACATAGATATAAAATGTGATTCTGATCAGTTTTATGTGAGAGATGGAGACTAGAATCTTGGGTAATATTAGGTCTTCATGAAGGAAATCAATTAAGTTTAGAGAAGCTATTTGTTGATAGATTAAAACATAATTAGCATTTATAAAGTATTCTATAGGGGTTCTGATCATTAATGGAGCACTGGGTGAATTTCTGGAGACTTGGAGGTTTTCATCTCTTTTCTTTCAAGTAAACCTAAAACTGTCTAATTTCTAGGGGGTAATGGAGGGGTGGGGCTTGCTTAAACAAACTCGTGCTTTAACCACATACACACATGTCCAATTCCTGAGATAGGCCAGCCAGTTCATGTGCATGAGGCAGGCAGACTGAGAAACAGAAAATGAATGACAGCTTGGATGTTCTTTTTTCTAAATCTTAATCTCAAGCAAGAATCTCTTTGTTTCTTGTTGCTTTTTTTTTTTTTTTTTTGGCGTGTAATGATGACACTCAGAAAAAGGAAAATAAATGCTTTTTTCTTGTTAAAATTTTACATTATTCATGCTAGTTAAATATCAGTGAAAACTGTCCTCATTTTACCAAGTAGGTAAAGATACAAGTTTATAAGGTGAGAAAATCTTCTCCTTAATTAGAATGCTGTGAAATATATTTTTAACAGTGTCTGGGCAGGAGGGAAGCTAGTTTGCAGGCTCTGACATTAGGCTTCCATTTTCCTGCTTTGGCAAATAAAGTCAATTTTGAGCAAAGTGGCTACTGTCAGCACAATGTTCTGAGGGGACCTCACTAATTCAGTTAAAAAGTAGGTCAGATTCTGCTACTGCAAATGTCACTCCATAGAAAAACTCTGTGCAACAACAGCTTTCTAAGATCTAGAGACTAATCTCTTTATTTCACAAAATGAGAGAATTTGGCAAAAACCCAGGAAAAAGAAACTAGAATCTCTTGGAATTCTTTAAAATAAAATAAGGTTTATTTACCTTGCATGGCAAATTAAACTAATAGCACATCTATTTTACTTGAGGGTTTGCCTATAAGGTATATGTTCTGTATCAGGAGGTACAACTTGGACTCAAATTTAACTAGTACAGCTTCAGCATTGTTGCAGGAGAGGCTAGAGGAAGTTCAGGATGGGGATGCTGGGAATCTGCATTTTAACAAGTACTCCAGGTGATTCCATTGTACTTTGGGAAGAGCCTCAGAGAATAACTTTAATACTGCTCAAATAGACATTCATTTTTAGTTAAGAAAAGCATAAAACAAGATATCAACAGACTTGAGCAGTTTAATGTGGTTAAAAGGTAATAGGTTCTTTTCTTTAAATATTTAATCAACTGGAATTAAACTTAGTTGTGGACATGGCTTTTCAATTTGTTCTACTGAACGGGTGATATCTATTACCTGTGAATTATTTTTGGCCCTTAAAAAGAATTTTCTCATAAGTTATGTGGAAACTTTTCTCTTCTCAGAGTCTTTATGTCCTTAGTGATTTGTGTTGCAGAGTTGGTTTTCCCTTGTTAAAGAACAAGTCTACCAACCTAGCAGCTTATGCAGGTATTCTCAGGCAAGGCTGGATGCAAACTGCCTGGAGATCTTTTAGAACCTCCTGAGGTTCTAAACCTTGCTGAGGCTGCCCTCCTGACTCCAATCAGAATCTCTAGGTATAGGGCCCAAAAACCTATTTCCTTAAAAGCTTTACTCTGCAGCTAGGCTTGAGATCCAGTGGTTTAATGATAGCAAAAGAAACTTAGAGATTTCAAACATATTCTTTTTGATTAGAATTTCCTTACTCTTGATATAGCTAGAACCATTGTTGTTCTAGGTTCAGTGTAGTCCCTGAAACTCTGGATTTTGTGCCAAGCCATCTCTGATACACATACTGTGATGAGTAATGTCTAAGATTGCCAAGGGGGCTTTATTTCCGGGGTTGGTAAGCCCAAGACACATTGACAAAGGTGAAGTTTTCTCTCAGTGGCAGTATGATCTTGATGAATAGTGACAGAAAACTGCTCAAAGCAATGTTGTACCTTCTGCTCTAAGACCTTGGGGAAGAAGGGTTTGGAGAATTTAGCACTTAGGCCTTTGAATCACCTTGGTACTCTTTTGGGTAATGTGAGCTTGACTATGCTGAACAAAGGTTCTAGCTGACAAGACTGAACACATTTAGGATCTGGTAAAGTTTTGAGAGATGGTGGAGGCACAGGACTTCCTCACTTCCAGACTCTGGTATTACTGTTAGAAGGATGTTTGGGCCATTTGAAGATCCCTAAACTAGGTTATTTTACAACCTCTCTGGCTTATGCCTGAATTGTCCAAGATGCCGAGACCATCAGCTCCCTGAATGTTTTTCCTAATGCTTCTTCCTGAGCTTGCCTTTATAGTTCCATGACAGAATGTAAATTTCCAGAAAGCAAAAATTACTTATTTCACTTCTCTAAGGGTTTAGCACCTTGCCATTGAGACACACATGCTGAATACTTTAGAATGAAAGTAGACCTAGTGTTCTCTGCTAGGAGCACTCAGTCCCCACTTCTAGTTTCCACATTCCAACCATCCAGTTGGCACAGATCACTGCCCTCAGAGTCTAGGGGTAAGTGATGTGGGAATTAAACACACTTCCTTTAGCCGGCGCCCAAATTATGAGTGTCACCAGGACACCCCGTGTTTACTCAGTCCCTATAATGCTTTCCAACGCTGGTGGAAGGAAAAGGTCGTGAAACTTTCATTGAACAAGGAACAGGAGCTATAACCTTGTTCTAGAACTACAGAACATGGGACTATAACACGGAACAAGGGCTATACCCATTTTCTCACAGGTGCCCTTAAGATCTTGCTACTCAAAGCATGGTCGTCAGATCAGGAGCATCATCATCACCATATGGAGCTGATCAGAAAGGCACAGCATCAGTTTTCCATCACAAATTTACCGGATCTGAATCCTCCTTTTAACCAGATACCCAGGTGATTGCTATTCCTATTTAGAATTCCAAGTATCAACTGATGTTTCAATTCATTCGCTGAGCAAAACTAGCTCCGGGAAACAGATTCCGCCTTTTGTGCCCTCCTCGCAAGGGCTCCGAACGGTAGCAACCGAACCCCCAGGGACATCGGAGCGGGTGTTGCCGAGGGCAATTTGGTGATTGGCTGGCCATGCCACGTGATCGGCGCTGGGCCTTTCCTGTTACTGGATTGGCTCTCGCGGACTCTGACGGCCAGGGCCCGGGCGGGCCCGAGCCGGGACGGAGAGGCGCGCGCGGGGGCGCGAAGGCACGAGAGCGCGAGTGCGCGTGCGCGAGCGGCGGGGCTTTCTCCGGAGCCGTCGGAGGGAGCCGGAGCGCTTCTCCAGAGGTAATCGCAGCTGCGGGGCGGCCCTCTGCCCCTCCGCGGCTGGTGCCGACGAGCCAGGTGGGCAGGGCAGGCAGGGCTCGGTGGGGTTGGAGGGGAGAAGTCTGGGGTCCGCCCTCCCCAGGAGCTCTGCTTCGGGTAGGACGCAGACTCGGGCTCAGCCATCCCCGTTGGTGCCTCGGTTTCCCTTTTCCTACCCTGTAAATGCACCTTCCCAGCCCCCTCACCATGGTGACGGGTCCGCCCGAGGGGAGTTGCCCACCTGGCAGCTTCGTCTCTGCCTTTGTTTCCCGCCTGGAGGGATGCTGGTATCGGCCCCCTCCCTAGGTAAAGGGTGAGCTTGGTGGGGCGGGGGCATCACGGACGCCGGACTTGGGCTGGGGCCCGGGGAGAAGATGGCTTTAATGCAGCGGGAACTGTCACATGTGGGAAGGAAAGGGGGGAAAATGCCACTTTAGCCGAGCGGCGGGACACGAACTAATCCGGCTGCGAGCAAAGCCGAATTCCTAGCGCAGCTGTGCGGGCGGGGGTGGGGGGGCATGACCGGTGGACCGAGCCCAAGTGTTGCCGGCAGAAGGCTTCTCCGGACCTGCACGCCAGCTCGCACCCCAGAGTTGCATCGATACTGAACGCTTTCAGCCTGCCGAGGGAACCTAGGTTTTCGTTAAGGGGTGAGACAAAAATTTTTAAAGCAGTTGGGCGCTGGTCTACATGAGCAGGAGCAGGTCTAAATAAGAGGTTACATTAAGGAATTACAGACAAAGTGAAACTGATGACTGGTAAATTGCGAGGAGGGAAAAGCCTGCAGTGAACTGCAGACCCGACCGTCACAGTGAGATTCTCTTTCAGGAAGATGGGGATTTGGGGTGTGTGTCTGGAGGGGGGGGGGCGTGATTATATCTGTAAACTGAGGTCTTTCTGGGCTGCCGAAGAGAGTAATTATTTTAAGCGTGTTGATAGCCTGTGGGGTAGGCATGTGTAAATCACACCTATTCAGACCTCCTTAATTCTTTGAAAAGTGCCTGTTTAAAGACCATTTGGATGCCCAAAATGGTTTGTGTGTTGGGGATGGAGGGATTCCTCCTTTTAAGTCTTACTTTAAAGGGGGGGGGGGGGCGCGGTTGTGTGCAAGACCTCTGGTTTCCTACTCCATTTCCCCAGACCTACAATAGGAAGGTCTGTCTTATAATAACGAAATATTAAAAGTGCCTTCAGTTTTCCACTAATTTGTTGGATGTATCTTGTAGTCTACTTGGTAAATGGCTCATTGGTCATTAGGATTTTGACTGTATGCTGGAGTTTCACTGTAATCTATGGAGAACTTACTCTGGTGTGAGTTGGATAAGAATCTCTCCCTGATTCCTTGGAGACCTGCTTGTTTTGAAGCCCTTTCATGACTCTTACCCTCCCCCATACAAAGTTTTGTTTCTTTAGGAAGCAATGAGATTTTTCAAACATCTAAGAGGCGTCATGCCCGTGAAATGCCTACACTTGCTATGAGAAATCAATTTAGTTGGCAAGTTAAAACAAATTGAGGGAACACTTTGTTAGGGGAATCAGAACATTTATCAGCTGCAGCAAATCAACTTTTTGATGATTGAGGTGAATGGAAGTAAAAGAGGTTGCTGCAAAGCTTTGGGGGAATGTAACAAATGGCCCTATAGTCAAGTGAATATAGATTGTCACCTGATTGGAACAGAAAGTATAATTAATGGGAATAATTAAATTTGTCTGATTTTTTTTTTTTTTTTAGGTGGCATGTGTTGGGGAGAAGGAATTCTGAAGGTGGGGTAGGTGGTATAGTTTGGAAAGGTATATGCTTTTATGTTTAGAAAAATGTCATTTATATAAATCACATAAAGGTCCCACTATGTTTATATTTAGCCTTTGGAGGAGAGGCAGGGGTTTTAAAAAGGTAGAGAAACATTTATAGGCTTCTACTAGGGAAAAGAGGAAGATTGGCTGGCTTAGTTCATCTTGAGGGAAGCAGTGTACCTCAGTGACCTGCAAGGCGATGTTTTATTTTCTGATTCAGTGAAAGCCCACTAGTGTGGCTTTCCAAGCAACCACAAAATCATTTCCTTTCTGTCATTTCTGTCCTCTGGGTCAGGAACAGGGAGGATGGAGAACAAATGAGAGAGATTAGAGGCCAACCTGCATACCTAAGCAATCGTGTCCTTTGAGCAGGATCTGTGTCACATTGTGTAAACATAAGAGCCTTCACATTGAGAAGGGGTCTGAGCATCTTCCCTAAGAGGTATGCTATAAGATAAAGCTGGGTAACATTGCCACAGGTGGGGGCACGGGTGAGATCATCTGATACTGATGCACTGGGGGAAGAGGAGAGCCAGGAAATGTTTAATTCAGTGAGGCTCCGCTGCTTGCCTTAGAGCCTCAAGGAGGCATTTCTAGGCAGAGCTCATTATTGGCTAGCCTG
Organism: Hyaena hyaena; assembly: GCF_003009895.1. Lineage (NCBI taxonomy): Eukaryota > Metazoa > Chordata > Mammalia > Carnivora > Hyaenidae > Hyaena > Hyaena hyaena. The sequence continues at coordinate 1,743,650 of NW_024080865.1, read as the reverse complement.
GCAGGGCTTTATATGGCTTCCACGGAACCTGCCCATCGTGATGGAGACTCCTGTGGTGGTTCTGTTTCTCAGGTTATAGGCATCAGTTACGTTTCTTACATGCTCTGGAAAAGAAAGGCTCACAAAGACACAAATCTAGCCTGCCATTCTTTCAGGTCCTTGGCTGCTGTCACCCACAGGCTTCCAGAAATAAGTTGTGCCCTCCCTACCAGTAGATGGCACTGCTGTCTCTGGAATTCCTGGAGGAGATGAAACCGAGTTGGCAAACCCGTGGTGTGTAGCCTCCAGATTGTGAAAGGCTGTGTTAGCTGTCAAAATGAATCTAAAAAAAAAAAAAAGTTCTGAAAGCCAGAACTGTTTACATTAGGTAGGAATAATGTGTGTTGTGAGGATTGAGGAATGGGTACAGTTGCTTTGCTAGTTGTGTGTAGGGGAAAGGTCAGAAGGTAAACTGACAATTAAACATTGTATCATAAGTTTTAAGAGCTCTTGGCATACATTTTAGTTAATTGAACATGAAGCTGAAATTCTGATTCAATCAAAATTCCCAACAACTTCATCATTTCTAATTCTTTGCATATAATGCTAGTCTACACACGTGGACAGGACTATGGAAATATACATGTGACTTTTAAACCACATCCAGTAATTACGTGCTCTAAAGATCGTGGTGAGAGTATTAGTAAAATTAGTTAAGTTGTTACTATATTTCAGGGTTGTCCACAGAAGGTAGGTCAAAGTTCTTCTGAATCAGTTTCTTCTAAAACTTAGAAATTCGTAACAAGTATTTTAAGGTTTTCTTAGCTAGTGCTCTTCTTTCAAGATTACAATATCCCAAATCTTGAATTTTGGTTTTATTAACCTTACTAGCCAGGATTCACTTATCCAGTCCCCTCTTTTGAAATAGCTATGCTTTCTTTGTTATTGATTGTTTTTTGAGATGGAATTTGTAGCCATCATATTTGAAGGAGGCGACTGCTGTTGACAGCGAGGTTATAATGTATATGGGAGTCTTTGTTTTGACCCTCCTTGAGCTATGGGATGCTGCCTCTGGGTGTCATTAGCCCAGTCTCCTGCTTCCTTGTGCAGTTCCCTCCCTATGGCTCAGCTTATTTCAGGTTTATTTCTGTCACCAGGAGAGCTGATGAGCTGGTCTTAATTACCAACGCTGAATCCTAAAATCCTGCTAGTGCTAGGTGGCAGTAGTCACAACAGTCCTTTAACGTGGCTTCATTATGTGACCTCAAATAAATCTTGGCCTTTCTGATCCTCTGTTTTCTCACCTGATCAGTGGGATTGCTGAGGTGGTGTGTGTCTATTAAAATCTCTTCCAGTCTTAAATTCTGTGGCACAGTGACTCTCGTAAGGTATTTCTGAAGCCTCTGAAAAATTCTCTTCTAGAAGGTAATTTCATACTGTGAGCCTAGGGCAAAAAGAAATATCACTAATAACTTCTTCCCAGAGAAATGATTGTGCATTGTCTTAGAATCCTAATAATTCAGAGTGGGAAGAAACCCTAAAGGTGGTTTAACTCAACTTTCTCATTTAGTAAGAAGAGAGTTTCAAATTAGAACTGAGTGATAGAACTAGTTAGTGGTAGAGAACTAGGACCCAAGCTCAGACTCATTTCCATCTTCCCTTCTTCAGTGCTGCCTTTCTCCACTTGCCATCAGGACTCAAAATATGCTATGTCTACAGGGATGGAGCCAAGAAAATTCTCTGAGTAATTCCTTAATGTGGCATTTTAAAGCCACAGCATGAATAATGTTGAGTTGGGGTAGAAATTCAAGGTCAGGCTTTTCTTTGCAGCTGTTTTTTTTCTTCACTGACTGATCCTGAGCAATATTCTTTATGTTCATCTTTGGGTTTTTAAAACTTTTTTGCATACTGTTTGCTATAAGAAAAAACTTTCAGCATCCTAGAAGAGTCACTCCCCGTGAGATATTTCTATAGTAGGTTTGTGGAACTCTGAGTGCTTTGTGGAAAAAGTATTTCCATATGATGGGCTTCTTCTGTAATCTTACATATTTTATACAGTTAACACATTATTCTGAGAAAGAGTTTCCTAGGCTTCAATAGACTGCTAAGGCGGGGGGTGGGGTGTGTGGAGAGTGGAATCCATAGGACAAAAATAGGGTAAAAATTCTAGAGTCTAGAATAGGTTGTGGAAAATTGTCAGGATGAGAGAATATTTGAGGAGCTAAAGACACGATGGTGTACGAGGATCAGCGGTGAGGGGGCGGGCAGAAGTGGGGGGGTTAGAGTACAAAAGTAAACTTGTGGAAGTTCTTAGAACATTTTACCTTTATTAAAATGTTTAAAATTGCTCACTAAATGAAGATGCTAATAGTATTTTATTCATTTTAAATTAATAATGGATGTGCAAGTATTGATTTCCATTTATCATTGCTTGCCCAGTAAGTACTCCCTCGTGATTTCACCAAGACACTTTCATATTCATGTTGCTTCATTGAAGATGACGTGCACTGTAAGAGGCTCCTCTCTCTACCCGCCCCACCCCCGCCCATCTGATTGGATTTCTAGATAGTGCTTTTCTGACTTGTAAGTTGGGGGTTTTTGACTCCTATTTTTCGCTTCTGACATCATACATTTCACTCTTTTTTTTACTCTAAGCTCGTAGGACTACCCATGATCTCAGAGGTGCAAAAAATAACATACGTGTCAGGGATAAAAAAAAAATCTTGAGGTTCCTTCATCTTTAGGATTTATCATAGAAACTGCTGCTTCTTGGCTACTTATTTTTTTTTCTTTTTTCTATTTGCAACCCCAGATTCTCTTTTGCTAATTGTCTCCCAGATAGTAGGGACTCAGTTTGTATATATTGAAAATATTTTTGTTTTTGCCAGGGGGTATATAGAAGTTAATTTGTGTTCATATTTTGGACATGTGAAACATAACTTTGAAGATCACTACATTTTGAAGAACATGCTTGAATCTCTTGATGTCTTTTTTGTGACACCTTGCCTACATTTGGTACCATGGTGACCCAAGCTGGTGAATGCTATCTTCTGGTACCTTTTTGGGTATAGGTTAGAATAGTATCTGTTATTGCTTTAGCAGAAGAATAAAAGTTACCCTTTGTTCCTCAGGTTATCAATTGAGTTTATGTGATAATAAAAAAAAAATAAAAAATTTCTGCATTCTTTTTCCAGCACACTGTGACATCTCTGAGTTTATTTCCTTATCTGGAAAGTAAGAGAGAACACTGACTACTTAAATTCTTTTCATTTCCAAAGTCCTGTGACTGAAATTTTATATGGTACTTAGACCAAACCTATCCTAAAAGTGCCAGCTAGCTGGAATTATCAAGTTAGTGCCAAGATAATTCTTGATATCTGCAAATTACTTTCTGGCTTGCAAAAATATTCTCTCTTTTTTAATCTTCTTTTTACTTAAAGTGTAGTCAGAACAGCAGCACTGGCATCATCTGGAAGTTCGTGGGAAATGCAGATTCTCAGGCTTCACTCGGGAACTACTGAATTGGAATCTGCATTTCATCAAGATGGTCAGGTGCTATGTATGCATACTAAAGTCTGAGAAGTGCTGCTTTGTCTCATTTTGAGTTTCACTCACATTGACCCTGTGAGTAAAGAGTTATTTTACAGATTAAAATAAAAAGGGAACCAAGACTGAGTTGTTAAGTTAGTAAGTCAAGATTATTGTACTAGTGTCTCACCCAGAACTCTGTACACCAGACGTAACACTATCATCTTGGTTGGGCTGGAGCCAGCCCTGTATGATGGATAGTAACTATTAGCTGCCCAGCAGCCCAGTGTCTTAGGTGTGGCTGTGTTACTGATTCTAGCCACTAGAATGTGACTGGAAGTGCAAGATAGTTGAAATCCACTTCTGGGGAAAAACATAAGGAGAATGCCCATGTGAGCTTCTGTGCTGTTTTCCATGCCTGTGACTGGAATGAAGCGGATTCTTAGGGTAAGCTTGGGAATTTAGTTTTAAAAAAGGTGGCAGGATGTTCATTAGCCTCAGTGCCTGGATCACTGCATGAGGGAGGGTCACTCCACTGACTGACCTGTTCACCTGTTCAGTATGTTTATGGGAGCCAGAAGTAAACTTTTATTGAGCTTGAGTCATTATATGTGTTTGTGTCTATATGTTAAGCACTTGGGCTACTCACAGATTTATTTGAGCAGTGGCTCTGGACTTGAAGTTGTGGAACTTTTTGCCTAATTCATTCTTTTACTTTTTTCTTTGACAGTTGGTGATCGATTAGTGGTGGTCCAACATGCAGAAGTGAGTGAGTGATGAAGAGCAGCAGAGCTGATGGGTTATGAGGATGTAAGTGTGTTTGAAGGCTCTCACACCCTCTACTCCAGGGTAAGTCAGAGGCATTCTCTGCCATTTTCCTGATTTTACTGTCATAGAGGCTCTTGTCTCATTAGTCTCTTAGAGTCAATACAATGAGGTGCTCTGTGAAAGTTTCCCCAAACCTTTATTGATTCAACTTACACCATGGAAATCAACAAGTATGAAGAGAAAATTCAGTAGGGTGATGGGATGGAAGTTGTGCATGGAAATATCTCACTAAAGGAATTTTCAGGGAGTTGGTATGGATGTGATTTATGTGGGAGGAGCTCGTTGACCTTCTTCATAGATATTGTAGAAAAGAGAACCAGGCTTGATGGCCTTTGTCTTGTAGTCTTGTCCTAATGTTAGTTCTGCTGCATACAATCCTCTCTCCCAGCATCTCCCTCTTCCATGGCTCTCTGTGCTTATTAACTTTTCCTTCATTAATCTTTTTCCCCAGGAAGGAAACAGCTTACTAGAGACTTGATGAGTCCCCCTTTGGTGGATCACAGCACTAGCAAACATGTGGTTCTACCTGTTCCATGTTATTTTATCCATTGTCACTGGAAGCCACCTGTCCATTCTCTCCTCTCTATTTGCAGTCCCAAATATAATGGATGTGGGCATTGGGAGCATTATAATCAAAGCTGGCTTTGGATTTTCATTTGTGCTGAAGATTTTTGAGACCAGAGGGAGAGATAGACTGTTTGGTATGCCCTTCTCAGAGTATAAGTGGAGGTCCAGGAAGGAGAAGTTGAAAGGACATCATAACCTTTCTGAATTTCCCAGCTTCAAGAGCTTAAACTAAAACCAGACTCCTTGAAGAGAAAAATCATAATACAGATCTAAGCAGAGCTGAGGATGGAGGATGGTAGGAAAGAAAGACATGAGGTTAATACTCTGCTGAAAAACTGGATGGAGGGTTATTTTAAGCATTTCAGTTCAATATTGTGGAGTCTTTGGCAAGATAATGTCCCATTACCCAGGCTCATACAAAGGGCAACCAGAAAGGCTGATGGCCTTCATTGTCTCATGTGACTTAGTAATGAGTACAATTTACTGAACAAAATAGACAATTAGGGGCTGTAGATCTCTGGAGATTCCCATAAGCATACATCATTACTGTTTTGGAGTAATGCATGTGCTTACAGATAAGCAAATAGAGAAAAGGCAGCTTCAAAGCACGTTAGCAGCAGAAAAGTCCAGGTGTGCAGCCAGAGGTACACCCCATAGCTCAGGGTCTGGAGATTGCTAGCTCAAGGACCTGGTCTTTGCTAGGTTTTTTCCTTAAAAGCAAGAAGCCACACTTTGCTAACTTTCCTCTTTACTCTGTGGCTCCCAAAGATCTTGTATTTTTAAAGTAATTAGAAAGTGTAGAATGTCAGAAATAGCACTTGACTGGCATGTTTCTGTATAAATCCTGTACAAGGATCAAATTGTAGAAGGAGCCATTCTTTATTGATTAGGGGGGCAAAGAAAGCAATGCTAGAATTGTCGGAGAAACAGGGGTTCTCATCCTTTGCACTGTTGACCTTCTAAGCCAGGCAATTCTTTGAGGTGGAGTAGGGGAGGGGCTGGCCTGTGCACTGTAGCATGTTTGGTAGGATCCTTGGCCTCTACCCACTAGATTCCAGTAGCACTCTCTATGGTCAAAAATGTCTCCAAACATTGTCATATGTCCTCTTAGGGTGGGGGGCAGGAACCTGCCATCAGCAAGAACCACTGCTGAAGAAATACTACTGAAGGGATTGACTCTTGCAGAGCAAGAGTTGTTCTGGGACGATATTTTAATCACTTAGCTGCATTTTGCTACAGTTTCCCTACCCATAAAAGAGACACAGCATTAATAACTCAGTAGCCTAAGAAAGTGATGTACATAGTATTGTGTGACTACTTGGGGGCTCTGTAAATGTTGAGCAATGATTCCTATTCCCCAAATTTCTAGAACCCTTAAAGGATTACTCTTAAACTTTGTGAAAGTATTAACTGAAGAATATTGTGACTTTGAAGAAGGGCGAAGGATTGTTGGTGGGGGAAATAATGAACAGTACTGGATTCTGATTTTAAGGCTTCATGTCCTATTCATTGCAGCAATGTATTCTGAATGAAGGCTTTCTTTTGGAACGTTAAGAAAGAGGGGAGTGGAGGAGGCAAAAAGAAGGCTATCTCAGAACAGTCAAGGAAATTAAAAAAAAAAAAGAAAGATTGGGATGCCTGTGTGGCTCAGTCCATTAAGCCTGTGACTCTTGATTTTGGCTCAATTGTGGGATTAAGGCCCGCATTGGGCTCAGCGCTGGGTGTGAAGCCTGCTTAAAATTCTCTCTCTCCCTCTCCCCTTCTTGTGTGCACACCTGCGTTCTCCCTCTCTCTCTCTCTCAAAAGAGGTTAAGTATAGATGACACAGAATGTTCTATTACTTTCAGGTGTACAATATTGATTCAACTTCTCTATATGTTCTGCCATGCTTACCACAAATGTAGCTACCATCTGTCACCATACAGTGCTATTACTTTATCACTGACTATATTCCCTATGCTGTGCCTTTAATTCCTGTGATTTATTTATTCTATAACTGGGAGCCTGTATCTCCCTCTCCCTTTCAGCCATATTTGCCCATCTCCCCACCTCCCTCCCCTCTGGCAACCATCAGTTCTCTGTATTTACAGGTCTGATTCTGCTTTGTTTATTCATTTTTTGTTTTTCAGATTCCACATTTGAGTGAAATCATAGGGTATTTGTCATTCTCAGTTTGACTTATTTAGCTAGGCATAATACCCACTAGGGCTATCTGTGTTGTCATGGATGGAAAGATTTTTTTTTTTTTTTTAAGTGTATTTACTTTGAGGGAGGGAGAGGGAGAGAGAAAATCCCAAGCAGGTTCTGCACTATCAGCGTGGAGCTTGACGTGGAACTCCATCTCATAAATCACGAGATCATGACCTGAGTTGAAATCAAGAGTTGAATGCTTGACTGAGCCACCTAGGCACCCCAAGGTTTAATTCTTTTTTTATGGCTGTGTAATATTCTGGGGTGTGTGTGTGTGTGTGTGTGTGTGTGTACGTGTACACACACAAACACACCACATCTAAGGAATTGTTTTTTTCATGGCGTTGTCTCTTCATGTTAAAGTAACTCATGTATAAGTAGACCGAACAATATAAAGAAGTAACAACACTCAAAAGAAATATATCCTCCCAAATGACCACTGATCCTAGAACAGATTTTGCAGGTAATACAAAAAAGACCACAGAATATTTGTAGAAATGTTATTTTATTTCTGTTTCTTTGGGAATATGGAAAGGGTTTATCTTCAACATATGCCCTTTGAGTATTAAAAAGTTTTAATAAAACATGTGTTCTCTTGGTACTTTTCTAGAACTGTGTTGGAATGGTGAAAGAGGCAGTCAGCCTGACCTAAACCTGAAGCAGTTACATTATTCTAATAGAAAGCCTCATTTTGACTCTAAGACAGGGCCAATGCAGGAATTAGACGTAGAGTGTCCTGGCAAGTTTGACTTCTGTATTGCTGTGTTTCTGGTCCTATAATTGTTAGACACATCCACAAAATTTACAACAAATTAAGATCCTCCAGGTGATTCTGATGGAACCTGAAATTTGAAAAGCACTCCTCTTTTTTGATGTTTCTGATGTGACATCTTCTGAATTGTCCCTCTGTGGCAGGGAGGGCACTGAGAAAATATTTTTCAGGTGGTCAGAAGATGTGTAAGATTTTTTTGTAATAACCTCTTAGATCACTTTCCCAAATCATGGTCTAAGCCTTTTCCTGTATTGTTCTATACAGTGGCAGCTAGCCACATTTATCTATTTTTATTTAAATGAATTAAAATTAAATTAGAAATTCAGTCCTTGATTCACTTCAGCCACATTTCAAGTGCTCCCATAGCCACCTGTAGTTAGTGGATACCATACTGGGCAGTGCAGATTCAGAGCATGTCCATGGCCCCAGGAATTTCTATGGGGCATAGTGCTTTCATCTATAAGGACCTTATTTGTTGGAAACCTTTATTTTTAGTGATAGCATGCTCACCTCATTTAAAACAGGATTATATTTTGGACTTTATCCATCCTGGGGAGCTTTTCAGTCTGTGTGTCTTGCTGAACTTCTACCTTGCTGTGGTATCTCTGTGTTACAGAAAGTGCCATGCCGTCTCTTTGACATAATCAAGTATGCTGTTTCTAAAATATTTGCCCTTTAATCTGAGGTTTCTGAGCTGTGTCTTTCCATTTGGTGTCTCCACAGCCTGACTCTTTGTGGTGAAGCTTCTTTGTGCAGGCTGTCTCTTTGGATACCACCTAGAACTTAACAAAGAGCCTGGAAGAGGTAGCAAGAGAATTTTCACCTTTCCTTTTGCCAAGCCCTCGTGTGTCTCAAAGTGTTTCAGAAGGTGGTTTTGATTCATAAGCCTAACCTCTGAGGAGTTATGCCCTGAAGAATTAGTCTCTAGGGGCACCTGGGTGGCTTAGTCAGTTAAGCGTCCGACTTTCACTTAGGTCATGATCTCGCGGTTCATGGGTTCGAGCCCCGCGTCGGGCTCTGTGCTGACTGCCAGCTCAGAGCCTGGAGCCTATTTCAGAGTCTGTGACTCCCTCTCTCTGACCCTCCCCTGCTCATGCTGTCTCTCTCTCTCTCTCTCTCTCTCCTAGAAATAATTAAAAAAAAATGTAAAAAAAAAAAAAAAAAAAGAAAGAATTAGTCTCTAAAGCAAATTTTCCAACAGACCTATTATAGCACAAATTTAGTAATTAAGCCCTTTAGCAATGTGGAAGAACTTTCAGTTGACATTACTATTACCAATATTAGTTGCTCAGAAACTATCATAATTAGAACAAATGAAAAGATGTGGAAATAAAGACACAATTTTTAAAAAGATGTAATTGAAATCTGAGCCCAAGATTGTTCCACATGGTAGAGGGAATGGGGAGTAAGAAGTCTTTTTGCCGTGAATAATATATTATTGTTGGAGGTGAAGGGAAGGAGGTCAGCAAGGGCTGAGATTGGTCTTTGGACACCCTTTACCAGGCTGCTTCACTTCTGATGGGGTGCATTGCTCATTCTCTTACTGCTCTCCGGTCTTCATTTTGCCTTTCTATTCTGCTTTTTGTGGGCCCCAAATGTTGGAGAGGGCTCAGTGTTTCTCAAGAAGGGCTATTTTAGTGTTTTGATAGAATGATTCATCATTGTATGGAACTTTTCTGTCTATGTCCATTATAGGGTGTTTAGCATCCCTGGTCACTAGGTTTTCATATTACTCTAACCAATCATCAGGTCAACCAACATGTTCCCCCATCATCCCCCATTTCCAAATACCTGTGATTGAGAAAAAACGGCTGCTAGAGGGATGACTGGTGTCTTTCTTGGGGAGGGAGGAGTAATGAATTGGGCAAGAAGGTACAGGAGCTTTGTGGGGGCTCGCTCATTAATTTTTGATATAACCTGACCTTTTCCCAGTGCTGGAATGGCTTTGGGAACCAATTTTATTTTATAGGGATCAGAAGAATCAGATTTTGCCAATATAGAGGTTGACCCTTGAGCTTTAAAATCAACTCAGAAGTCACAGGGGGGAATCTGTCAGTGCCACAGAAAATAGACTACTGAAGCTCCCATAGGATGTTGGGTTTTCATTCTTGACCCACTGTGGCTAAATCTTCATCTATTTGAAAGTAAATTGTGGTCTATACGTGGCAACAGAAAAAAATGCAACAATGGCAATTTTAAGACAATCCAAGGGAGATAGGCTTTGCTAGCTCTTTCCTTTCTTTCTCTGATTGCAAATAATTGTCAAAGTAGCCTCTAATTTGTGAGGTTATATTTAGGCTATCAGGAGATCCGAGATTGTGTTATATATAGTTAATAAAGAGGTAAGGAACACTTGAAGTCATTTTGCTCTGGGACCCATATAAATGTCTTTGATCAGAGAACAGAAACTCATTTAAGCTACCTAACCAATTCAAGGGTTAAAGATGTGTGAGAAAATAAAACAGTGTCAGATACGTAGCAAGTTGGGAAGAATTCCAGGGGCCTTTCAGGTTGAGAAGGAGGTGTAGTCTGGTCAGACCTCACAGAGACAGGACCTAACTCATGACCAGGAAGATTGGTCCCAATCTGTTGCAACTCTAGGATGTATTGGTACCGGTGGTTGGTCAGTCCATATTCTACTTCTTGACCATTAACATAGCACAGCATTTCCATTTTGACTTGTTTCCTCATGTATTCCTGTTCCTGCTTTTCCTTTTTTGTCCCCACAACCTAACTGGTGATCAGCATATGGACCAAGAAAAAAAGTTCTGTAGTAACTATCATCCCTACTGGTCAGAGTTCTTACACCAGAAATCTTTGGGGTCCTGATGCCCTCTCTTGGTCCAAACAGCTGTGGCCTGGGCTACTTGCTTCAGTAATGACTGCAGTCCTGACAGTTTCTCTAGAAAGGAGCAATGATGATGTAAACTGATAGAACATGAGCTCTCTCTAGCATTAAGATCCTGAATCTTAACTCTTAGAATGTATATAAACAGTTATTTGTGGGTTCTGTATAAAATAAAATATTGGAAGATTATTTGTGAAGCCTCAATGTTCAGTAGCAATTGTGAAAAAGCCTGAATCCATTCTTTTGGGAAGATTGGCTGCATCCTAGGGCAGAATGGTAGGGAAATTGCTGGATTAGATGTTTGGAAAATGAAGAGTTGTATTTTCCATATGGATGTCTTATCTTTTGCATCTGCCAAATGTGATTTCCTCAGCCACCTATGTATCCCACAGGAATAATGGCTAGGGGGCTGTCTAAATGTTGAAAGACGTTTTGACATTTTTGACAAATGTTGTTCAACAGCTGGGTTTCTAAAATTCCAGTTCTGATAAAGGAAAATAACTTAGTTTATGACTCTAAAAATAAATTCTATATAGATGTTGTCATTTTGGGGATTACTGCCTTACAAAGTAGACTTAATGTTTTTGTTACAGTGTTTTTTGTACATTTAGCCCTGATCTTGGAGAGTTAGCTTCATTTGAACCAATGATTGTGACTTTACAAGGTAATGCATTCTCATATTGTGGAAGGCTCTGTCCTTACTGATAATTCTGTGTCAGGTTAATAACAAAGGTCCTGGCTCCATGGACCTACACAACTGTGAGTGGTGTGATCTGTGGCAACACAAACAGACCATTGGTTCATGGAGTTGATTTAAGCTCTCATACTTATCAAGTAGCTGGAGCACTGTGGTGCCACATATAGACAATCAGTGTTTCCTTAGATGCAACTTTCACTGAAAGTAGCAAAAGAGGAGTTCAGTAGGGCTTCTGCAACTGCTGATTGAAGAATGAATGCAGTCTGTTATTAAAGGGTGATCCGGATAAGGTTTCTCAGCCTGCTGCTGACTACTGAGATAAAAAGAGCAAAGATGAATCATTTGCTGCAATTTCTCTTCTTCTGACTCTGTGAAGATCCCTCTCCATCCTCTCTATTGAATTTTTTTTTAGTGTAAAGGAAAAGGGGAAAATACAGAATTGTATCCACTGAGGTTTAATAATACCCATATTTTTTTCTTGAACAGGAGCATTTATATTAGATAACCACATATTGCCAGATTAAAATCTTGAATTTTAATGTTAAAGAAGTGCTAATCTTACAGTATAAGCTAAAGATAAAGTAACTCAAATTTGTGCATATGTAATTTTATTTTACAAAAATAAGACTAAATTATATTCTCATAGAATCAGGAATTAATATGTAGTCCCTCCATGAAGATTCTGTAGCAATAGTAAAGACATCTGCTCTCTCTAGGGTATAAAGAGATTCTGAAAGAAGGCCAAGAGCCAGGATCCTGAGTCCTGAGGTTTTGTCCTGCTCCAGGCCCCCTCTCTGTGAGTGTTCAATGTGCACAGGGATAGGGACTGTGAGTGCAGATACCTGAGGGCAGGGCTGAAACCTCTAGCCTTGGTGAACTGGCCTGTCCTTCTTGTGAGCCACAGGAAGTGGTGGTTTCATTGCCATCCTTTCCCTCCTGAGCCCATCATTCCATCTTTGCCTTCACCTTTCCAAGAAGCGAAGCTGTGGCTGAATTGATGTCCTCAAATGTGACCCATTCTTTATCAGCATACCCCTAGAGGAGGCTTCTATGGGCAAGGAAGAGGGCAGACAGGCACATGCTTCTGTTAGCTATCAAAAGCTGTCCCTTTTTTTTGGAGAAAGAAGATGAATTGGATCACTTCTGGATTTTTAATTATTGGCATCAGTAAAGTGTTAAGGAGTAGGACATTATTTAGGGACCCCCAACTTAGAAAATAATGTTTTTACTTTGAGAGACCAAAATCCTAGGTTACTGCAGTGCTTGATTTTAAATCTTTGTTCTTTTCTGGTATTTTTCCAAATGCCTTTCCCTAATGCCTTATTCAGATTCTTTAGGCTTTTTGACACCTTTCTTACATTTTCCTCTTATCCATGGTTCCACCAACTGGCTGCAGTGCAAGTTGCTTCTTAACTAGTCATAAAGGCATCCACAGTCTGACTCCCAACTTTCTGACTTTTTATTTTTTATACACATAAACTTCTAACTCAGATGGGGCCTTGGTCCCATTTTCTCCTGTCTGCATAGAATGTCCTTTTTTTCTCTTCAGTGACCAGTGATTTGGCAGTTTCGATAGACCCTTAGCCTAGTACCCAGATCTGCATTTCCATCCTGCCTCTATTAGCTTTTAGAAATGTGACTTAGGGCAAAATATTTATGTCCACCTCCGTTTTCTTTCTTTTAGGTTGGGATTCATAATTCCACCTTATAGAATGATTGTGAGCGTGATACTTGTGGTGCTTTCCCACCTGCATCCTCTTTTCTGCCTGTTTAGCACAGAGTTCTGCATGTAGGCTCATCATATGTGCTTGCTGATTAAGTTATTTTTTTCTTTTGAGAGACAGAGTGCGTGTGTGCATGTGCATGAGCTAGGGAGGGGCAGAGAGAGAAGAAAGAGAATTCTAAGGGCTGTGCAGTGTGGGGCTGGAACTCACTAACCATGAGATCATGATCTGAACTGAAATCAAGAGTTGGGCACTTAACCAACTGAGCCACCCAGGTGCCACTTGATTAGATTATTGGACATCTTGGCAGCTGGTGTGCATCACAGTTAGGTAGCCATCCTCTACCTACCACTTCCATACCTTCTCTAACTGCATCTTTCTTTGATAGAGGCCCTCTCAGCAAGTCTAAAGCTATATTCTCCTTCCTCCCCCTGTGATTGTGAAAGTTATGTTTGTGGACATTATGGTGTTTCAGTGTATCTTCCCGCATCAGAAATGAACAGCAACTTCAAGGTTCCTCTAAATAACCTTGATAAGAGACTCCTTTTCTTTACATTTGGTTCTTCTCATATGTAGTAAGGTTTATCATAGAGCCAAATGCTATCCTTGAGCTGTCATTGTAAGGTAAGGTATACATATTCTTGAAACAAAGTTTTCTAAGGCCCGACCAACAGGCTTTCTATTCCAAACATCATTTAATAAAATGCAACATGACGTTAACAGGATTGCTTGGACAAACTCTTGGAGTTCATTTAAGCAAACTCTGCCCCGTATTGATTCTCAATTCTATCATGTTAGCATGAATAAGCCTGCCCGTGTTTTCAAACGATGATGATGCTCTACTGGCAGCTCTGCCCCTCTCTGGAGATAGAGCTGAGAGCATATCCAAGGTTCTTTTGTTCATTCTACTTAAATTACAGTTTTCTACCTTTGGTCAAATAATGTAAGCCATATGTTATGTCTATAAATTTTGGTTTCATAAGATCTAACTCCTCCTGCCCCTTCTTTTTTCTTCTGTTTTTACCATTTTTCTTATTGTTTCATGAACAAAATAAGGCTTAAAATTTTTTTTCTACTCAAGAATAACTGAGATGCTTGTATTGCTTTTCTAGTATATTTTTTAAGTTATTAAAACGGGCTATACTGTCATATAGATGTATGGTTCTCATTGAATTAATTTCATCTCTTAATGAATTTTTTTGGAAAGAGACAGGAGTATAGCTGCTTAGATTCTTTTGCATTCTTTGGTTATTCATGTATATTGCTAAATGGACCCTTACCAAGTGGTTTTGTCTCTTTATCTCAGGCTTTTGAGGGAAAGATATAAAAAGGCACAAAAATGTTTGTGGTATGAAAAGCTTTGTTTCATTCTTTTGAGATCCCTCTTTTGGAGAAGAGTGAAGAAACATTTTTTTTCTCATAACCAGAAAGATTATCTAGTGTAACTTCTTTGAATGAAGACAGATTTTAGGCAGGCAGCAGGAGCCCCTTGACATTTCATTCCATAGGTGCTGATGGAGGGAGTGCCCATATTTGAGTGTGTTTCAGGGGAGAAGAAAGGGAGAGTGGGGACTATAAATGTGAAACTGCTTTGCACTTAGTTGCTTGGTAATCCTTCCGAAGGGCTGGAAACATCAGGGTCTCAGCCATGTGCTCTTCCTCACAGAAATAGTATAGTTGGAGGAAGCAAGAAATAAAACCTTTGAGCAAGTTGGATTTTTTTTTTTAAACTATGGCAGTAGGATAAGAAAAACAAATGGGAAAAGAGATTTTTTTTATTAAAAAAAATTTTTTTAATGTATTTTAAAATTATTTCTGAGAGAGAGACAGTGTGAGCAGGGGAGGGTCAGAGAGAGAGGTTGACACAGAATCTGAAAAAGGCTCCAGGCTCTGAGCCAGCTTTCAGCACAGAGCCCGACGCGGGGCTCAAACCCATGAACCGTGAGATATGACCTGAGCTGACATTGGATGCTTAACCGACTAAGTCACCAGGCTCCCTGGAAAGAGAGAGATTTATTAGCTTAGATACATGACTTTTGTTGACTTACGTTAGGTCAGGTATCCTACTCTACCTTTAGTTTTAAATAAACCTCTCAATTTTTTGCCATGTCGGCTAATCAGAACTTTCTGCTGCTCCCAGAACCTATCCCGTCGTCCCTCAGGATTTAGGAAGAAGTGCTGATGGGATAGGGCTCTGTCTAGAAAGAACTGACTGCCCCTCTGAGGGTTTGCCCCTGAGGAAGGGAAAAGGGCTTGCATCTTGCTCTTGTGCAAGTCACATCCTGCTCTGCCCTTGGAATCACTGCTGCAGTCAGATGTGTGCTCCCTGCCACATCTTCTCTGTCTGGGGCTCCCGTCTTTTCCTCTTGCTTGGGTATAAGTCAGGCTGCTAAGTGTTGTGGCTATTCTCTTGTGCCTGCCAGCCCTCTTCCTCAGGGTGGAAAGCATGGGGGAAGAATGCTTCTGAGAAGTGAGAGGTTCAAAAAGGAAAGTGCTAAGGGAAAGCCCCATTGCACAGATCTGCTCCAGGCCTTTTTGTTTACCTAGATTTGCTTCATTGGATATTATAGTTTGAGCCCATGTTTTTGTGACTGGGAGACTTTGTTTCTTGCTGGAATTTTTTCTTCAATTATTTGTCTCCACAATTAGGCAGTGAGGCCTAATTGTCCATAAGCATGGACCATGCCATCTACTTCCCTTGACATTATATTATTGCCTTCACTATGAGAAGCACCTGAAAGAAGCTCAGAATAGGGGGATTTCAGTGCATTAATAGTTGTTTCTACTCATTCCCTTTACCTTCACTTACTTCCATTCTTGTGTTTCTATTCAATAACTACTTGCTTGGTTCTCTCTGTAGTAGCATTTATTTTCCAAACAGGTCCAAATTCTCCATGCCTCCAAAGCAGTTTGTAGTAGGACTGATTGAGCCATACGTGATTTTTTGTTTGCTTGTTTGTATATTTAAAGTAGGCTTCACTCCCATAGCAGAGCCTAATGAACCCGAGATCGAGACCTGAGCCGAGGTTAAGAGTTGGACGCTTAGCGACGCTTAGCCAGCTGAGCTACCCAGGTGCCCCTCAGCCATATCTGATTTTGATCTGTTGAGCGAAATCTTACCTTTTCCTCTCTTGTAACCTTGCAATCTCAGAAACATGAGCCCCATGTTTGACTTAAGAGGATTCTTTTTCCTTTCACTACCAGGAAAGGAAAGAGGCCTAGATACTTTTTGGTCAGGTCTCACTTGGTGTGTGGCTGTAGAGGAGTCAGCATGCCTCCCTGGATAGTGCACTCTCATAATTGGGAGTCCCCCTAACTCCTGTTACTCAGACCACTTACTCTGTTACTGGTTCTCCATCACTCTGGTGAAGTCATTATATTCATTAAAAAGTTCTGTTCCTTCATCTAAGTTGTTTTATGAAATTTTTTTTCTAGCCAGACCCATTTCTTTGAAGGGGAGGGACAGAATCTAATTCTCATGTCTCCTTGGCCACCCTTTTTCCCCCTGTAGACAAAAACGTAAGACTCGATTCAAATTAGGTGATCCAAAAATGTATTAGCGTAATTAAACCCAAGCATTTATAAAATTCAAGAGGAAGAAATGCCCTTAGTACATTAACATCCAAGCATGCCTTAGAGGTCTTCTGGTTTACCACCTCATTTTTTTGATTGTGGGTTTATTGATTTCATTATTTCTTCATGCCTCCTCCCCTCCCTGGCAGGCGTTGTGTAAGGAGAAGCAGATCTGAGGTGAATGAAGACCTGGAGTTTACCATCAAAGGGAGAGGATAGACATTTAACAAACAACTTAAATGTCTTAGGGGGGTTCTAGGTACTGACAGCTACAGAAGTGCTGAGCTGCCTTAGGGCCAAGCAGGCTTTTGATGTGTAATCTGAGGATTTTTAACCCAGAGAAGGGAGATGATTTACCCAAAGCCAGTAAGTAGCTCATTTGTACTAGAGCTTGGCTTGTAACGTAGATTTCTACCGTGCTCCAAATTTTGTGAGAATGTTCCAGAAACACTCATTGTTAGAGTACCTCGGTCTTGAATTTCATTGGGTTACAGAGCTTAGCTGTTACATGACAGCTTACATTTAGATAATGTACTTATTATTTGTATTTGATAATGAGAAAACCTTATATATATTTTCCTTGCTTGATAGTTACGAAGCTGTATACTGTTTTAGTACCTGCTCCCCTTCTGTTAGCTTCTCTCAACACTGATAGTTTATGGCCTTCATGTTTTTTACATTTTTTAAAAATTTCTCTTAACTGAGTGGAGTTTTGTTTTAAGCTGTGTCCTACAGAATGATAAAAATTGAAAGTGGCCAAAAGATGAGTGATGAGCAAGTAAGAACTTGAGTAAAAAATTTAAAATTTTAGAATAAGCTTCAGGCTTTCTGAGATGAGCTCAGAGGGTAGAGAAGGGTAAAGGAATCCCTTTGCCATTCTTGACTAACTCTTCACATATGTGGGCCCAGCCAGAAATGCCAATGGGCAAACACTAGAGGGAACTTCTCTTTGTGTTTACTCAGAAATTATTCCTGTAATGTGCATTGGAAACAGGAACCAGATGGTGGGGATGGAGTCCTTGAGGAAGAGAGCTATAATAAAGGAGGCTGCTTAACCTGTGGATATAGTAGGTATTCTGCATCCTGTCTTGAACAAATAGCCCCTGATAGAGAAATATTTAATCATTTGTTTTTAGAAAAGCATAACAACAGATATGGAAAATGTGATTGGAGCAAGTCACACATTTAGTTATTGAGTTCTTGAACTGTGTGAAATTGTCTGCAAAATGTTTATATTTAAGGGCATTTTTTTTTGTGGGTGGTTTTGTTTTTATCAGATTCTCAAAGGGATTTCTGATGACAGAAAGGTTAAGAATGATGATACCAGGGGGTACATGGGTGGCTCAGTCAGTTTAAGCATCTGACTTTGTCTCAGGTCATGGTCTCCCAGTCCATGAGTCAGAGCCTCATGTTGGGCTCTAGGCCGATCACTCAGAGCCTGGAACCTGATTCAGATTCTGTGTCTCCCCCTCTCTCTGCCCTTCCCCTGCTTGTGTTCTTTCTGTCTCTCTCCTTCTCTCCAAAAATAAATAAACATTAAAAAATTAATTAAAAAAGAATAATGATATCAGCAGAAAATATTGATGATTTTAAAAAGTTTGGGTTGATGGAATCTTTTTCGTATGTGTCCTGAAACTCAAACTGTTGAAAAGTTGCTAAGTTTTATAATGTAATAATTAAAACTTACATAGTAAAAATCACCATAAACAAGATTTCAAAGATGTGAGTAATTGAGAAACATTTTGAGAATGTTTGTTGTTAATCTCCCTAATATGAAAGTAGAAATCAAATTGGCAGTGATTATAAAGTTAAGACATAATGGTGTAGATGAATGTGGGGCCCACTATGTGGGCCCAACGACTATGGTTTGTTGGGTTTGTGTTGTCAAAACCTTTCTGGAACACAGCTTAACAACATACATAAAAATGTAAAATGTATTTACACTTTAGTCTGGCAACAATTTCTAGAATTTATCTAGAGAAAGCAATTGCACAGCTGTTGAAAGATGCATACACAGAGATAACCTACTGCAGTTTTGTGTTTGGTAAGAAAAAACTATAAATAACCTAAATATCCATTAGTAAGAGACATTATTAAATAATGATACATGTCTACTCTGGAATACTAGGTGGGCATTAAACATGACATGATACTTCTTCTATGACTTCTCCATGATAGTTCATGGAGAGATAGCCATGATATATTAGTAGGTTAAACCAATTTTGATCATAGAACAACATAAATAACCCATTTATATAAAATTGTAAATGTATATATGTGAACCCACAAAGAATGCTCAATACAATTCTAGCAGTGTTTTTTCCAAGTGATTTTTATTTTTGTTTTGGTACTTTGCTATATAATTTGAATTTGCACTGAGCAAGTCTCATCCTTAAAAATCATAATTATTTATTTGCTTTTTTCTTTCATAGTTTATTGTCAAGTTGGTTTCCATATAACACCCACTGCTCATCCCAAAAAGTGCCCTCCTCCATGCCCATCACCTCCCAACCCCTCTCCCCTGCCATCAGCCCTCAGTTTGTTCTCAGTATTCAAGAGTCTCTCATGGTTTGCCTCCCTAACTCTCCCCAATTATTTTTTCCCCTTCTCCTCCCCATGGTCTTCCCTTAAGTTCCTCCTAATCCTCCTATAAGTGGAAGCATATGGTATCTGTCTTTCTCTGCCTGACTTATTTCCCTCAGCATAACACCCTCAAGTTCTATCCATGTGGCTTCACAATGGCCAGATTTCATTTTTTCTCATTGCCATGTAGTATTCCATTGTATAGATACACCACATCTTCTTCACCCATTCATCAGTTGATGGACACTTAGGCTCTTTCCATGATTTGGCTATTGTTGAAAGTGCTGCTATGGACATTGGGATACATGTGCCCCTATGCATCAGCACTCTTGTATCCCTTGGATAAATTTCTAGCAGTGCTATTGCTGGGTCATAGGGGAGTTCTATTGTTAATTTTTTGAGGAACCTCCACACTGTTTTCCGTAGGAGCTGCAACAGTTGACATTCCCACCAACAGTGTAGGAAGGTGCCCATTTCTCCACATCCTTGCCAGCATCTAGAGTCTCCTGATTTGTTCATTTTAGCCACTCTGACTGGAATGAGGTGGTATCTCAGTGTGGTTTTGATTTGTATTTCCCTGTGATGAGTGACATTGAACATTGTTTCATGTGTATGTTGGCCATCTGGATGTCCTCTTTGGAGAAGTGTCTGTTCATGTCTTCTGCCATTTCTTCGCTGGATTATTTGTTTTTTGGGTGTGGAGTTTGGTGAGCTTCTTATAGATTTTGGATACTAGCCCTTTATCTGACATGTCATTTGCAACTATCTTTTCCCATTCCATTGGTTGCATATTAGTTTTATTGATTCCCTTGCCTTGCAGAAGCTTTTTATCTTGATGAGGTCCCAATTGTTCATTTTTGCTCAGGATTCCCTTGCCTTTGGGGATGTATCAAGTAAGAAATTGCTGTGGTTGAGGTCAAGGAGGTTGTTTCCTTCTTTCTCCTCTAGGGTTTTGATGGTTTCCTGTCTCACATTCAGGTCCTTTATCCATTTTGAGTTTATTTTTGTGTATGGTGTGAGAAAATGATCTAGTTTCATTCTTCTGAGTGTTGCTGTCCATTTCTCCCAGCACCATCTGTTAAAGAGGCTTTTTGCCATTGGATAGTCTTTCCCACTTTATCAAAGATTAATTGGCCATCCATTTGTGGGCCCAATTCTGAGCTCTCTATTTTATTCCATTGGTCTATGTGTCTGTTTCTGTGCCAATACCATACTGTCTTGATGATGACAGCTTTGTAGTAGAGGCTAAAGTCTGGGATGGTGATACCTCCCGTTTTGGTTTTATTTTTCAGTATTACTTTGGCTATTCGGGGTCTTTTATGGTTCCATACAAATTTTTGGATAGTTTGTTCTAGTTTTGAGAAGTATGCT